>NW_027248497.1:0-333000 GCF_031021105.1 Erythrolamprus reginae
TCTTTTATTCTCTAAGGTTATCCAATCTTTAATCCATGTTAAGGCGGCGGCCTGATAATATAATTTCCAGTTTGGAAGACCAAATCCTCCTCTTTCTTTAATGTCTTCCAAACAGTTTATTTTTATCCTTGCTTTTTTCCCTTGCCATATAAATTTTTTAACTAAGTTTGTCAAAGTTTTAAAGAAAGTTCCCCCTGGGTTTATTGGAATTACCTGAAAGAGAAATAAAACCTTAGGCAAAATATTCATCTTGATTGTGGCAATTCTTCCTAAAAATGATATTTTCAGGTTGTTCCATGTTTCTAAATCTTTTTTAATTTCTGATAATAATTTTATATAATTATCATTTTTTAAAGTTATTGTTTTCGCTGTTAAATTTATTCCTAAATATTTTACTTTCTTTACGGTTTTTATTCCAGAAATATTTTCTAATTTAGTTTCTTGTATTTTATTCATATTTTTGGTTAAGAAGGAAGTTTTACTTTTATTTATCTTTAAACCTGCTACCTTTCCGTATTGTTCAATAGTTTGCAATAAAGAAGGGACAGTAGTTATCGGTTCTTCAATTATAAACGTTAAGTCATCTGCAAAAGCTTGGAGTTTGTAAGTTTCGTCACCTATAGTTAAACCTTTTATTTCGGAATCCGCTCTTATTTTAATTAATAAAGTTTCAAGTGTCATAATAAATAACAATGGTGATATAGGACATCCTTGACGAACTCCCTTGTTTATATCAAGTGCTTGTAATTGGTTATTATTTAATATTATTTTAGTCGTTTGTTTTGAGTATATAGTATCTATTAAATTAACAAATTTTGAGCCAAATCTCATTTTGTTTAATTGCATTTTTATAAATGTCCAGTTAACGTTGTCAAAGGCCTTTTGAGCATCTAAGAACATTAAGGATGCTGTCTTATCTGGATGTTGTTCGTAGTATTCTAATGTATTAATTACTGTTCTAAGGTTATTTTTAATTTGTCGCCCTGGTAGAAATCCATTTTGGTCTTGATGTATTATTCCATTTATAATTCTTTTAAGTCTATCTGCATAAATGGCAATAAATATTTTATAATCTACATTTAATAAAGATATGGGTCTATAATTTTTGATTTTTAGTGGGTCAGTGCCGGATTTGTGTATTAAAGTTGTCAGCGATTCTGACCAAGATTTCGGAATTTTACCCTCGAGTCTACATGAATTAAAAATTTCTAACATATAGTTTCTTACTATTTCATTGTCTATCTTATACCATTCTGCCGGTATAGCATCCGGACCAGTGGCCTTATTGTTTTTCTGTTTTTTAATTATAGTTAGGAGTTCTTCCATTGTTATTGGACCATCCAACATAGTCTGTTGATCTTCTGTTATTTGTGGTAATTTTGAAGCCTGTAAGTAATTAAAAACCTCATCTTCACTAACATTGTCTTTGGCATAAAGATCTTTATAAAAGTTATAAACAATGTCCGCCTTTCCTTCTGTATCATATTTTATTGTACCATCTTTGTCTTCTAATTTTTTTATCAATTTGGATTGACTCTGCTTTCTAAGTTTATATGCTAACCATCTGCCTGGTTTATTTGCATGTTCAAAATAATGTTGTTTTGCTCTTTTAATTTTTTCAGTGATTTGATTTTGTTCTATAATTCTAATTTTATGTTTAATTACATTTATTTCTGTTTTAAAGTCTCTGTTCTTGGTGTGTTGCTGCGATGCAAATTCCAATTGTTTTAATTCATTTATTAGTTGTACGTACTTTAATTTATTTTCCTTATTGTATTTTGCTGTGTAAGATATTGTTAACCCTCTTATATAAGCTTTGAGTGTATCCCATATATTCTGTGGAGTGGTGTCTGGGGTTTTGTTAATCTCAAGAAATATTTTTAATTCCTTTTCGATCCAATCTTTATATTTTTTATCATTTAGTATAATTCTATTCATCCGCCAAATATTCTGTTTGTTGTTCCTTCTTATATAGACCACTATTGGGTTGTGGTCAGCCCATGTATTAACATCTATCTCTACTTCCCTTATTTCTTCTGCAACCATTTTTGATGTCCATACCATGTCTATTCTTGTCCAGATTTTGTGGGGATTAGAATAAAACGTAAATTGTCTTTTATGGGGGTGTCTTTCCCTCCATATATCATTTAACAATAATTCTGTTTTCATTTTTTGGAAAGTACTAGGTAGTAGATTTCTTTTTGTTTTTTTCCTTTTATTATGGCTCCCTCCCCCTGAATGGTCTAATTGCCTATTCACAATAGCATTAAAATCACCTATTATTAATACATTCTCAATAGCTAAGTCTATTATTATTTGGTGTAAATTTTTATAAAATATCATTTGGTCTTCATTGGGAGCATAAATAGAAACAACCACTATAGGTCTAGGTTCAATATCAACTTGTACAATCAATATTCTACCATCATTATCCTTATATATCTGTTTGGAATTTATAGAATTCTCTACATACATCACCACACCTCTTTTTTTTTGATCTGCTAATGCAGCATACATTTTTCCAATTTTGGGATTCAACAATAATTTTTGGTTATCTTTTTTGATATGTACTTCTTGTAATATTGCAATTTGAGCATTTTGATTTCTGATTTTAGAGAAAATTTGTTTCCTTTTCCTTGGTTCATTAAGTCCGTTAACGTTTACCGAAAAGATCTTTAGATCTTTAGTTGTTGTCATTTAGTGGGTTTTTTGGTTTCTCGCTGAGGCTGAACTCTTCTTATAGCACCTTGGTCCTGCTCTATTGCTAGAGCTGTGGCCCCCAATAGTTCTTCTTGTTGGATTGCTAGTATCTCCTCTGATTGCTGTTGTGCTGGTTGTTGATGAGCCTCTTGTTGTTTATCTGAAAAGTCCATGTGGCTGATGCCACTGTTTTCAAAGAAATACCTAGCTTGTTCTACATTTTCCAGCTTGTATCTTGTAGAACGCCATGTCAGAGAAAGACCTTGTGGGATTAACCAACGATAGGTTATATTTTCTTTGATCAAAATTCTGGTAAGAAACTGGTAATCTCTTCTGCTCTCTCTGACACTTCTTGGAACTTGTTTTAATATTTTTATTTCCACTCCTTGATGTTGGAGTTTGGAGTTTCTTGCCCAATGGAGTATGTCATCTCGCAAAGTTTTCCTGGTGAATTTGATATGAATCTCTCTTGGAAGATTGTGGCGACGGATGTAACTATTCGAAGTCCTGTAAACTTCATCGATTTCTTTCACTAGCGCAGCAGGATCCTCCTGGAGTATACCTCCAATCGTTTCCGCCATAGTCATTTTTAAATCTTCATCTTTTTCCTCTTTCATGTTCTGAAATCGTAGTCCATACGAAGCACGTTGCATCTCCAGCTGAATAATTGATTCATCATGTCTTCTGTGTCTTGCATCAGCTCTCCCTTCGAGATAATCAATTCTTTTTGCGTTTTTGTCGGATTTCTCTTCAACCTTTTTCACTCGATCATCACTTTCTTGTAGTGTTTGTTGGATCTCCTTTATCTGGTCTTTCACCTCGCCCATATCAGCTTTCAGTTGGGCCATCTCCTTTTTGAATTCTGCCAAGTCTGCTTTTATAGCTTCCCTTTGTTGTGTTGCATCCTCTTTTATAACCTCTCTTTGTTGGGTGGCATTCTCTAGAGATTTAAAAATAGAGTCCTGCATATTGTTTAAAGTTTCTTGTAATGTTGCAAAGTTGGGCTGCGTTGTTTTGTCTTTTTCTTTATCCTTGGAAGACATAGCTGAGGCCTGGTGTGTCGGGGAAGGACGTGGGGACACTTGTGGAGAAGAGATTGTTGCAGTAGGTTGTTTTTTGACTGTTTTAACAACGGTTGAATAAGTTGACATTATCAATTTTGAATCCGCTGTTTAAAATTTGAGTTAATTTAAATCAATCTAAATTTATATATAGTGAAAAGGAGAAAATTTCTATAAATTCCAAATCTATTCAATCTGTTTTATTAGCGGTTACGCTTAAATTATAACTATTCAATTATCAAAAAAGTTCAAAATTCAAAATCCAATATATATTGTTATTAATTATTTTAAAAATTTAAATTGTCTTTAAAAATTTAAAAATATAATACCTCAGGAAACTAATATAAAACTTTTAAGAATAAAAAACCAGTAAAAGTTAAAAATAAATGGTCTAATAAAAGGACAAAATAAATGACAGCAAAGAAAGAATAATAACTATTTTAAAAAGGGAAGGTTTGAAAAAGTACAAAGAAAAAAAAGAAGAGAAAAAAGATTTAATAAGGCAGCAAGAAGAGGGAGAAAAAGGGAGAGAAAAAAAAGAAAAGGGGAGTATTTCAATTCAAATAATTGAGATAGAGCAGGAAACCAAGGTTTGCTAACAATGCATAGTCTTCAATTCAAACTTCTTTCAAAAATAGAAATAAAAAGAAGGAAAATCAGAAGGAGAACAAAGAAAGAGTTAATTAATCAAAGAGAAAACACAATATGTATAGTTATGTTCTTCTTATAAATCAGGAAATTGTATTAGATGAATAAAGAGTGTGAATCCCAATGTCAGAAAATACAATTGTACTTAATCCCAATTGCAGGTCTCACGAAAAAAAAAAAGTCAAATTAATAATTTTCTTGTAGTTAAAATGGAGTCTATGTTCTTTTCCAAATTCAAGACAAAGGCAAAAAAAATAGATCCCAAGATGGAGTCAGGTTAGAAGTCAGAAGTTCATATGATCAGGCAGATGTGAAAAGGTTCTCAGAAGAAAAAATAATCCCAAGGAAAAAAAGCAATCAGCAAGTAATCCAAAGTAGTTCAAAGACAGTCAGCAAGTAATCCAAGTAATCCAAGTAGGTTAATCCAAAGGTAAATATTCCAAAGGAAAGGTATCAGTTCCTTCTATTTCCCATTTATTTTCAAGTTGTTATATGATGATATTATGTTGCAAAGACAACAGGATGAGAGAAAAAAAAATAAGGCAACAAAGTTATATTCCTCCGCAGTTAAGATGTCAGCCCAGAACACAATGTTTTAACAGACTATAAAAAAGAAATTTTAGTCATCTTTACTAACTTCTTTTAAGCATTGAAATCTTCTAAATAGCCATTTCCAGTTCAAAATCTTTTATTAAAACATAGAGTAAGAAAAAATATTTTATAGATTCCAAAATTCAAATACAAGATGGAAACAATGAAGATGAGAGAATTTAGTCTCGGCTGTTATTTGCGGATGAGACTCAGAAAAAAAAAACTTTCACTTTCGCCTCGTTAGAAACAAAACCTTTCCCTTGAGGCTTGCGAACGATCAAATCTTCAGATTTTGGTCTTGAAACAAAGAGGAAATTTTTTACCTTGAGTCCTTTATCGGATGTATTCTTTTTCAGTTAGATAGATGTAGAACTTTCACTTTAAAGCTTTTTCTTGGCTTCCCGCTGGGTGAGGGGAGAAAGCGCTGGCCGGTCCTCTCAAAGGAAGAGGATCGGTTCTCCCGTCTTCAAAGCTGCGGGGCGAACCGCTGCCTCTGGAGTCTCAGCGATGGCTCCTCGGGCAGAGGGGAGCCCCCTGTTCTGGGATCGGGCCATCCGAGCCCGATCCGATCGCGGATGCGACCTTCGAAGGGGGTAGAAGGGATCGCTTGGCAGAGCCCTGCCAAGGATGTCCCGCCGCGATCACCGCCAAACCGGAAGCCCATTTTGTAAGTCTTAACAAAAGCTCTTACAAGTGTTCGATCGGATTCAGACTTACTCTTCCTCCATCGCTTCTCTAGACGTCTCTTCTGGCGTTTCAACTCCCAGAGCTCCTCGTTGAACCATGGAGCTCTACGGGGTCTAGTGCCGCGGAGAGGTCGCAACGGCGCAATGCGGTCTAGAGCCTCTGCTGCAGCCTTGTTCCAGGCCTCAGCAAGAGACTCCACAAGACTGTGGATGACTGCCTCTGGGATAACCCCAAGCGCCCTCTGAAAGCCCTCTGGGTCCATCAGGCGTCTGGGGCGGAACTGTCTAATCGGTTCCGCCTCCCTGCGGGGAAGGATTGGAGCCAGGAAGTAAAGCCACAGTAGAAAATGGTCTGACCATGACAAAGGCAACACTTCTAAGCCCCTTAAAGTCAGACCATTACTCAATTGCCCAGAGAGGAATACCATGTCGGGTGTGTGCCCCCCCCATGAGTCGGACCCTGTATTACTTGAGTCAGGTCCATGGCTGTCATGGTGGCCATGAACTCCTGTGCTAATCCAGAGGTTTCACCGAGCAACGGCAGGTTAAAATCCGCCAAGACAATAAGTCTGGGGAATCCCACTGCCAGCCCGGCTACCTCCTCAATCAGCACAGGCAGGGTTGTTGACATGCAGCTGGGAGGCAGGTATGTGAGAACAAGCCCACTTGAGCCCCAAAATCCAACTTCACTAGGAGGGACTCACAACCCGCAATCTCTGGGGCAATGAGTCTACGTAGGCAAAGGCTCTCCCTGGCTATAATTGCCACTTCTCCCCACTTCCCTGAGATCAAGGCTGGTGCCATATCCAAAACCCAGCTGGGCAAATTTCAGAGAGAGGAACTCCTCCCTCTGGGCCCAGCCAGGTTTCGGTCACACATGCCAGGTTGGCCTCCTCATCCAGGATCAAATCCCAGATGAGGAGAGCTTTTTTTACCACTGACCTGGCATTGAGTAATAGCAGCCTGAGCCCAGGGCCAGAGTTACACTCATCACCAGTACCCTGGGTTGAGCCTAGTTGAACCTCGAGCTGATAAGAATGGAACAACCTACCAGCGGACATTGTGAACTCCAACACTTTGGACATTTTTAAGAGAAGGTTGAACTGCCACTTGACTGGTGTGCTATAGGGTTCCTGCTTGGGCAGGGGGGTTGAACTTGATGGCCTTTCATGGTCCCTTTCAACTCTAACAATCAATCAATCAATCAATCAATCAATAAATAAATAAATAAATAAGGCATGAGTGACTGTGAGCAAAGAATGAAACAAAAATGGATGATGAATCAAACAAGAATTTTAAAAAATGAAATCGTTAAAATAATTCAAAAGTAGGAATTTTTTTCAAATTAATAATGATTAAATCGCTTCACTTCAGAATACATGGTATACAATGAAGACCTACATAAGGGGAATTTACATAGGATATGTCATTAAGAGAAGAAAACAAAGGAAAGATAAACTAGATGATTTAATAACAAAGTTACAAAAAATAGATAAAACCTTACAAGATAAACCAAATAATTGTAAGGTATTAGGAAATTTGAATATTATTAAACTCAAAATAAATTTAATAACACAAGAAGAAGTTTCTTGGAAACTCAGATTTGCCAAACAAAAATACTTTGAATCTGCAAACAAACTGGGGAGATGGCTAACACAAAAGTTAGCACAACAGAAAGTAGATAAAACAATATAAGCATTGTATGATTCAACTGGAAATCTAAAAACAAGTATTACTGACCAAAAAAATAGCCCAAACATTTTATGAGGAATTATTTGAAAAGGGAGACTCAGATAGGGATATGATTACAATGATCCCTCTATTATCGCGAGGGTTCCGTTCCAAGACCCCTCGCGATAATCGATTTTTCGCGATGTAGGGTTGCGGAAGTAAAAACACCATCTGCGCATGCGCACCTTTTTTTCTATGGCCGCGCATGCGTAGATGGTGGAGTTTGCGTTCCCCGCCGCCCACGCAAAGGGGAAACCCCGATTCGGCTTCTCGCTGCTGCTGCGCTACCGAGCAGATCAGCTGCTGGGCGGCCGAAGGAACCTTCCCTGGGTCTTCCCCTTCTTGCTGACGGGCGGGCGAGCGGCGGGCATCAGCGAGGAGCCGGGGTTTCCCCTTTGCGTGGGCGGCCGGGAAGACCCAGGGAAGGTTCCTTCGGCCGCCCAGCAGCTGATCTGCTTGGTAGCGCAGCAGCAGCGAGGAGCCGAATCGGGGTTTCCCCTTTGCGTGCAGGGAAACCTCCGCCCGGCTCTGCAGCTAAGAGGCAGCAGCCACCAACCCCCTCGCCCTCCCAGGTGGCGCCTGGCCACGCTCCGCCTCCTGGTAGCCTGGCCGACTTTTACCTGCTGCCAGAGCCGTTTTATCACACCCTGCCGCCGCCAAGGAAGCTCCAGCCGGGCGGAGCGCACCGTAAAACAAGAAGAAAAGGTCAGCTGTGAGGCGGCACCCCCCCACCCAGCCTTTCCGCGGGACCTTTTCTTCATGTTTTATACGGTGCGCTCCGCCCGGCTGCAGCTTCCCTGGCGGCAGCAGGGTGTGAGCTTTGGGGCCTGGAGGGAGGGTTGCCGGCGGTAGCAGGGGCAAGGTGGTCAGCTGTGAGGCGGCTACTCCTGGTGCCGCTGCTGCCGCCGCCAGGGAAATTCCCCACACACGCACTTAGCCATGGCGCACTTAGCTGCGTCTTTCAGTTTTTGAACCCTGCCCAGAAGCCAATCGCCAAAGGTAGGCTTTTGCCAAAGGTAGGCAATTGGCTCCTGGGCAGGGTTAAAAAAATGCGCTGGGCCCCATCGGGCAGGAGCCGGGGGACAGCTGCGAGTGGGAGCTCCAGGTCAGAGGCACCGGCAGCGCCCCGCCCAGCTGGAGCTTCCCTAGGAGCTTCACGGCACACCTGACCATGTCTCGCGGCACACTAGTGTGCCGCGGCACACCGGTTGGGAAACGCTGCCCTAGCAAACCTATGGTCACTAGCTACAATCATCCCCATCTTCAAAAAAGGAGATCCCAGTCTAATAAAAAACTAAAGACCATTCTCTCTATGCTGCATCACCTGCAAAGTCATGGAATCATTCATAAACCAATCTATTACCCTCCACCTAGAAACTAACAACCTATTAACTAACAAAACAATTTGGTTTCAAAAAAAAATATCCTGCAACCTGCAACTCCTACACTGCAAAAACACATGGACTACACATCTCGATCAGGACAAATCAATAGATGCAATTTATATAGACTTCTGAAAAGTCTTTGACTCAGTGGTTCACAATAAACTACTTCTAAAACTGAAATAATATGGCATTTCTGGACCCCTACATGACTGGGTAACTATGTTCCTATCAAAGAGACAACAAGTGGTCAAAATAGGGAGCACCCTATCTAATTCTGAATCTGTTCCTGTTAACAGTGTACCCCAAAGCAGCGTCCTAGGACTCTTCATACTCTATATAAATGACCTTTGTGATCACATTACAAACAACTGCTGTTAGCGAACCAAAACGACATTCCGAGAAATAAAACAATTCCACGCCTGTACTTCTCACCAGGTAGGATTTATTAAAGGCCATGTCTGGATTCAACTGGAATCATTCCAACTCTGAGTCCCTTAGATTACATCCGGGTCAAAACCCCATCTCACATCCCCACACCCACAAGTGCAGTCATGTGGACCAATCCTATGCAGGATTCTTGATTCCTTCCTATGTTTGTTACCATGGCATCTGGAGAAAGGAATGTGTGGTGGCATCTCTCTCTCTCCCTCCCACTCCCAAGCTGTGTCAGCCCACCTTGGACTTAACATAATGACTTTGGGCATGACAACTGCATTCTCTTCGCTGATGATGTAAAACTTTTCAACACCACTGCTACCCTCCAAAAAACCTTTTTGACTTTCTGTCAGAATGATTGATTAGTTTGTTTATTTATTTATTTATTTATTCATTCATTCATATATTCATTCATTCATTCATTCATTCCAATGCACAATAATACACAATGAAGGTTATAGAGGTTATACTCAAGTAAACTATATTAGAGAAAGAATAGAAGTGAAAATTTAGGAATAGAATATTATTATTATGTCAATACAACTCAGCAAATGAGATCACTAGGCTGGATTTCTTATTTCATCACCAGTCGGGTGCTTCCCAACCACCTAGGGCTGCGTGATGTAGTGGCGAATTATGTGTGTGGATCCCAGTAAAGCAGCCTTTTGCAATTGACAGATGGAGATTTTGTCAATTCCGATGGTTTTCAAATGTCCACTGAGATCCTTTGGCACTGCGCCTAGCGTGCCAAGTACCACTGGGACCACTTTCACTGGCTTATGCCAGAGTCGTTGCAGCTCGATTTTTAGATCTTCATATTTCACTAATTTCTCTAGCTGCTTCTCCTCAATTCTGCTGTCCCCTGGGATTGCGATGTCGATGATCCATACTTTCTTTTTCTCCACAATCAGGATGTCTGGTGTGTTATGCTTCAGAATTCGGTCAGTCTGCAGTTGGAAGTCTCACAGTAGTTTTGCTTGCTCATTTTTGACCACTTTTTCGGGCTTATGGTCCCACCGGTTCTTTACTACTGGTAAATGGTAGTTCCAGCACAAGTTCCAGTGGATCATCTGTGCCACAGCATCATGTCTATGCTTGTAGTCAGTCTGTGTGATCTTTTTGCAGCAGCTGAGTATGTGATCGATTGTTTCATCTCTTTCGTTTCAGAGTCTGCACTTTGGATCGTCTGTTGATTTTTCAATTCTGGCTTTGACAGCATTTGTTCTAATGGCCTGTTCGTGTGCTGCCAGTATTAGTCCTTCTGTTTCCTTTTTGAGTGTTCCACTTGTAAACCATGACCAGGTCTTTTCTTTATCCACTTTGCCTTCAATCTTCTCCAAGAACTGGTCATGCAATGCTTTGTTCCGCCAACTGTCCATACGACACTAAGATAGTTTGTCTGTACTGGTCCTTAGTTTGCTTCACCTTGAGAAGTTTCCTATTGTTGACCTCCATCAACACTGACTCTTTGCTCTCCTTCACATAGTCAGCTAATGCATGTTTCTCTTCTTCCACTGTCTGCTTCACTTGCAAAAGTCCTCTGCCGCCTATTTTCCTTGGTAAATACAACCTGTCAACGTCACTGTGGGGGTGTAGTGCATGATGGATCGTCATTAATTTTCTGGTTTTCCTGTCCAAGTTGTCCAGCTCTGCTTGAGTCCAGTTCGCTATGCCAGCTGTGTATCTAATGACAGGTATGGCCCAAGTATTTATAGCCTTGATTCAGTTTGCTCTTCAAAATTTTTCTGGTCCTCTGGATGTACTCTTTGCTGATCACAGTTTTCACATGACCATGCTTGATATTATCTAGTTGCAAGATGCCCAAGTATCTGTAGGCTTCTGGCTGGTGGCACTTGATGGTTTGATCATTTGGCATTTTAATGTCCTCACTTTCAGTCAATTTCCCCTTTTTCAGTGCCACTGTGGCACATTTATCCAGGCCAAACTCCATGCTGATGTCATTGCTGAAGATTCGCACAGTGTTGGTTAGTGACTGTATCTCAGTTTCTGATTTTCCGTACAACTTCAGGTCATCCATGTACAGCAGGTATGAAATTTTTGGTGAATTCCTAGCAGTTTGGTAGCCTAGGTTTGTTTTCTGTAGGATGAGTGACAGTGGGATTACAGCGATGATGAATAGCAATGGGGACAAAGAGTCCCCCTGGAAGATGCCCCTTCTGATGTTGATCAGTCCATAGCTTTCATTCCCAACAAAAAGCTCAGTCTTCCAATATTTCATCGCCTTTTCTATGAATTTCCTGATGTTTTCATTATTATTATTATTATTATTATTATTATTATTATTATTATTATTATTATTAATTAGATTTGTATGCTGCCCCTTTCCGCAGACAATTAGAGAATAGTATTATAGGATATAGGATATTATGAGAGTAGTATAAGAAGAATAGAATAGAATAGAATAGAATAGTAAATACGATATATGAGATATAGGAGAGAGACAATAGGACAGGGGATGGGAGGCACGCTAGTGCACTTATGCATGCTCCTTACTGACCTCTTAGGAATCTGGAGAGGTCAATTGTGGATAGTCTAAGGGTAAAATGTTGGGGATTAGGGGAAGATACTACGGAGTGCGGTAATGAGTTCCACGCTTTGACAACTCAATTACTAAATTTGGAGCAGTTAATATTAAGCTTGTATCTGTTGTATGCTCGTGTGTTGTTATGGTTGAAGCTGAAGTATTCGTTGACAGGCAGGATGTTGCAGCATATGATCTTGTGGGCAATACTTAGATTGTGTTTAAGGCGTCGTAGTTGTAAGCTTTCTAGACCCAGGATAGTGAGTCTAGTTTCGTAGGGTATTCTGTTTCGGGTGGAGGAGTGAAGGGCTCTTCTGGTGAAGTATCTTTGGACATTTTTAAGGGTGTTAATGTCCGAGATGCGGTATGGGTTCCAAACAGATGAGCTGTATTCTAGGCAAAAGAATCAGAACACCAAATACAAGCTGAATAGACAAGACCTTACAGAAATCCCTCACTCTGTAAAAGACCTTGGAATACTCCTATCAGATTACCTAAGTGCCAAAGCCCACTGCAACAACATCAACAAAAAGGCTTCAAGAGTTTTAACCTAATCTTCCTTTTTAAAAAAATCTTTATTAAGTTTCTACTTATCAAAATAGAAAGAAAAGAAAAAAATTGAAGAAACAAACATACAGAGAAAAAAGAAAGAAAAAACAAGAAAAACAGAGAAATGAACATTTAAACTTGAACAACATATAAAACATATTCAGTTACAGTAGTGTTCTTTATATACACATACATATAATTATTTGCTTATCATCAATTAATATTTTCTTTCACTAAGTACATATATTTATTAGGTATATAGAAGATATAATTTGTCAACCATACTGTTGACTATCACTATCAAGCGACTTTAGTTCTGTATATTATGTTGTATTCATTTTGCATATTTGTGAGGAAGATTAAAATTAAACTAAATAGTTTAGTTAATTAAAATTAATCTAATCTTACATAGTTCCTTCTCTGGTAATATCACACTACCAACCAGAGCATACAAAACTTTCCCCAGTCCAATCTTTTAATACAGCTCATCTGTCTGGAATCCACACCACATTTCAGGTATAAATACATTAGAAACTCTCCAAAGATACTTTACGAGAAGAGCCCTCCACTCCTCTACTCACAACAGAATATCTTACGCAACCAGACTTGATATCCCAGGCTTAGAAAGCTTAGAACTACGTCACCTTCGACACCACCTAAGCGTAGCTCATAGAATCATCTGCTACAACATCCTTCCTGTCAACGAGTACTTCAGCTAAAAGCACAACAATACACAAGCACACAACAGATACAAACTCAAAGTAAACTGCTCCAAACTTGACTATAGAAAATATGACTTCAGCAAGCAAGTAGTTAATGCCTGGAACTCACTAACTGACTTTGTAGTTTCATCATCAAACCCCAAAAACTTTACCCTTTGGCTATCCACTGTTGACCTCACTCAATTCCTAAGAGGTCAGTAAGGGGTGTGTATAAGCGTACCAGTGTGCCTACCATCATTCTCCTAATGTTTCCCTCTCATTAGTACCCATCTCATGTATATAAATAGTGATATATTATGTATACCACCAATATAAGGAACCTTATATTTATGTATACTACCAATATGTACTTGACAAGATAAAACAAATAATATTCAAAAAGAAGAATATGTTTTCCTGGATGAGAAAAGAAAAAATGTGTTCTAAAAGACAACACAGTTTTCTACAGCTCCCTGACCCCCATTCAGCTCCAGGGTGATGGGATTAAGACCTTCACCTTTAGAACATGATAGGATTAGCCCTCTGCCCATTGCCAGGACAAAGACAGAATGCTTGGAGGTTTTGGCCTATCACATTATGCTATATTTTTTTTGAAATGTTTCTTTCTGTGGGAAGAGGGGAGGGGCAATAGCAATAGCATTTAGACTTAAATACTGCTTCATAGTGCTTTTATAGCCCTCTCTGAGCAGTTTACAGAATCAACATATTGCCCCCAACAATCTGGGACCTCATTTTACTCACCTTGGAAGGATGGAAGACTGAGTCAACTTTGAGCTGGTTGTGAGAATTGAACTGCTGAACTACAGCTTGCAGTTAGCTGAAGTAGCCTGTAGTGATGCATTCTAACCACTGCACCACCCCAGCTCTTGCATGAGGGGCAGTTGCATGAGGAGTTAGAGGTAGACAAAATAAACTCCTTTTAAAGTTTCAAGATCATCTTTGGTCAGCACCAGGCAGGAAGAACATAAGCATGTATGGACCTGGGGGCAGAAGGTTAGTGATCCATGTGACAAACTAGTGGGTGTGGGACAGGAGAATGAACTGTAGAAATCCTGGGGAAATCAGATCCGGGTTTCCCCAGAGACATGCTAAAATGGCTCTAAGAACACATTGGAACTTTGAGGAAGTATTTAAACTTCTATATTGGTTGGAATGCTGACATGGCACCTGGGAAGATTGCATCAGCCAACAAGGCTCAAGCAAACTTGGACATGGGTCAGCTAACAGAGTTGCCCCGCATAGTCATCTGACAGCCAATTGGAGTGCATTTCTTGCACAGGAGCAGGATGCACTAGGGCAGGGCCCAAGGGAGGACATAAAACCAAGGGACTCATTAACACACGCAGGCATATGCACACTTCCCATGTTTTCCCACACTTTAAATTAAAATTTAGAGGTACTCGCCTTCTTTCCAAATTGCCTTTGTGCTCAAAACCCCTTTAAATCTAGTTCCAAATGGCCAAGATCCAGGAAAACCTACTCACAGAATCAATGGGTCTGCTGCTAGCAAGGGAAGCTTAGTTGGGCAAGGTCCATTGGTTAGGTTAGCTTTGAGTCCCACCTTTTGGGTGCCAAATTGTTATAAGGAATATCCTTCTGGGTTCAGATCCAAGTGGGGAAAAAGACACTGAATTCCTGGAAGTTGTTCAGAAAGACATTTTAATGGTGGACAGTGTTAGCATGCTAAGGAATTATTTGTAATAATTTTAAAACAACTTATACAGAGTAAATGTGGTAGTGGCAGATATCCAATCAACAACCCAGACCAATGCAATTTGAGTATAAATATTATTTACATATATTCAATAATCACACTGTGGGCATGGCTTATTTTGTGGTTTGATGGTCATGTGACTGGGTGGAAGTGGCTTGCCAGCCATGTGACTAGGTAGGAGTGGTTTATGATCATGTGACTGGGGGTGGCTTAAAGGTAATGAGTGACAGCTGCAATGCCCCCACTTCTCATTCTGTTGGGAAGCTGTGGCCCCCTCATAGCCCATGAAATTCCAGGAATTCTTGCTGGGTCAGGAAATCTGGGACTTGAAATCCATAGTTGTAAAGAAACCATAATTGCCCACCCCTTCTTTAAGCTTAGAGAGAGAGAAATTATCTAATGAGACATTATCTCTAAGACCATACATTTCCATTGTAAAGATGCTGAATTCAAGTTCAACCAATCAATATTAATACTTTTTTAAAGAAATGATAGGCATTTTAAAAAAAACAATGGAAGAAGCCATGACAAAAAAGCAGGAAGGTTAAAATTACAATCCATATGGTTGTCAGCTGTACTCCCATGCAATTCCATGAATGAAAGGGAATAAGAAGTACTGTATCTCATTTCAATCTATTATCAGAACATTAACAGGCACCCAGAAATAAGCTTTTCAATTTCTTTTCTTTAAGAATAATCCCTATGTTTCTCCTGTGCTTTCAGAGAAAGTAATAGGATGAATTCTTTCCTCAATAGTGCTTGCCAGATATATTTTACGACAGAGTTGATAATTACATACTAATTAGAAATAATAAATTAAAAGTACTGTAAGTACTTGCTTTTAATTTTCTCATTTTAATCTTAATGGTTCTTAAACAATTCACCAACTGAAGAGGTTGATGTGATAAAGATTTTTGATAGCCGCAACACTCCCACTTCCCATTTTGTTGCGCACCCACAAGCCCGGGTTGCTTTCACCCACATTCCTCACCACCGGGTTTTGAAGGCGGGGAAGGAAAGAGGGGAGGAAGCACAGATTTCCAGCAGCGAAGTCTGGACCTCCATCAGCGGGAATCACGCAACCAACCCCTCTCCCTTCACAAAGCCCCTTCCTTCCTTCCCCAAGCCGTGCTGACACCACAACCGCAACAGTTCAGGCCTGAAATCCTAAATACAGCATCTCCAACCAATGCTTTCTCCAGGCTCTTTGGACACATCAACTGAAAAGGAGCCCACAATTTATCTAGTTCATTTACTTCTACTTCCAAAACTGTTCTGGCTGTTCAGTTTTTACCCAACTTTTTATTTTTAAAGCAAAGCACGTTTATTTTATTTATTAATATCAGAAAAAAACCAAATAAAACTTTAACATGGAACGTGACAGTGGGAGCGTTGTAGGGGTATCCACTGGGGAATTCCAAGAACAGTTTATACCTCAGGTCCTCATAGACTTCAGGTCATCATAGTCCATCCCAGCTATGCCAGTGATGGTCCCGATCCACTTGAAGAGGTTGTCCAACTCCAGGAAAGCAGAGATGCTGGGGCCTCCTGACCTCATCAACGTCTTCTGCTCCTGCTGCAGCCCACTGTGGACGAAGCACTGGGTGGCGACCCTGCCACCTTCTGCAGCCTTGCTGGGTGTGTGGGTGAGGGCTGCGAGGCCAGAGTGGGCAGGCGGGCGGGTACTGGGAGGTTTTACCCTGCTGGCTCAGCTCGGCAAGTGCCCAAGGAGCACCAGCCGAAAGGTGAAAAGATGAGAGGCATAGTTCCCTCTAAGCTGAGCAGTGAGCAATCGCTCACTTAAAAATCATCATCAACTCAGAGTTTTCCAAACCTGCCCAGAAGCCGAGAGGGAAAGAGTGAGAGGGAAGGAGAGAGAGAGGAAGAGAGGAAGAGAGAGAAGCAGATAGAAAAAAGAGAGGAAGGAAAAGAGAAAGAAAAAGAATGGGAGTAAGGAAGAGAGAAAGAAAATCAAAATCTAGTTTGAAACTAGCTCAACTATTTAAGTGGCATTTTGATATTGATAGAGTTGCCCTATTATGAGCTCACTGTTATAGACACACAGTACAGTATTTTATTTTGAAATTCTCTGGGGCAAAACAGGGTGGGGTTTTTGTTTGTTTGTTTGTCTGTCTATCTATCTATCTATCTATTTATTTATTATTTCTGTGCCACCCATCCCCCCCCAAAATTAGAGGGAACACTGATAAGAGGGGCCAGTTCCGAGTGCCTGGCAGTGCGTCAGGAGACTTGAACTTTATAGGGACAGGAAGGGGTAGTGGTGGCTGGGAACAAGTGGGGAAAAGTGAAAGAAGGAACACGTCTACCCGCCACAGTCTCCTCCTACCCGCTTCAACGCTCTTCAAGTAAACGAGGGTTGGAGCAGGTAGGAGGAGGCTGTGGTGGGTAGACAAGTTCCTTCCTTTGTCTCCCCCCCCCTATCATGGGGTGATTATTTCCATCGATTCCAAAACCGGGAGACTGCACTGAGGGGAAGGGGTGGCAAAGGCAGGCTTTGCGCTGCAAACCAGGGAGACCCTCCAGCTTTGCTGGTAATGGTCCACCTCGCTGCTTTGCTCATCCCCTCTCCCCCCCAGGCTTGGAAAATTTTTGTTAAAAATATACTTTATTAATTTATACAAAAAGGAATAAAACAGGGGGAAAGGGGGATGGGGGTACAGAAAACGAAAAGTGGGAGAGGAGTGGAGTAAACAGTATTGTTATATCACAGCTTATATATTATTGTATATATAAGCTGTATATATATATATATATATATATATATATATATTTTCGTAAATTTTCACGGGTATATGTATGTAGATTGTTCTGAGTTCGGGTTTTGCCCTGTGTAATGTTTTGCATGTCTATGCGACGTTTCGGTGAAATCACATTCACCATCATCAGGCTGGAGTTCCAATCTTTGTGTTTTTGCAAATGTTTTTTCATTTGTTTTTTCATTTGCAAAAACACAAAGATTGGAACTCCAGCCTGATGATGGTGAATGTGATTTCACCGAAACGTCGCATAGACATGCAAAACATTACACAGGGCAAAACCCGAACTCAGAACAATCTACATATATATATATATATATATATATATATATATAAGCTATATATTCAAGTATTTGTCCATATGTAAATATTTCGTATTCAGAGTTCTTATTTAAATATCTTATAGCTGTAATATTTGATAATCCAACAGTAATGTGGGAAAAGAAAGGGTAGAAAGGGAGGAAAGGGAGGGAAAAAAGAGAGAAGGAAGAAAGAAGAGAGAGATAGAGAGAGGAGAAGTAGTACCTGCGAGCAAGCAGGCGTTTGGATTGTGACAACTTAGATGGATTATATTTGTTGTTTTTGTTAGTGAAATTTAATCATAGGTTGTAATATTAGTAGATTTCTAATAATTATCAAATGGATTGAACTCAGACAGGGATTGAATTATTTTTGATCCGATTTTTGGTTATACATATCTTTATTTTGGTTTATATTAAGCGATTTTGGTTATTTTTCGCTTTGTCATCTTTAGAGTTGGATAGCCATCTGAACCATTTCTCCCAGGCCTTGTAGAACTCTGAATCATTTTTGTTTTGAATTTCCATTGTTAATTTTGTTAGTTCGGCACATTCCATAATTTTACTAATGATGGTTAGGTTTGTCGGAATGTCTTCTTTTTTCCAGTGTTGTGCATATGTTAGTCTGGCGACCGTTAGTATTTGGATAGTGAGGTATCTGTCTTCTTTACTTAATTTCTGTCTAAAAATGCCCAGAAGAAATAACTCTGGTTTAATTATGATCTTTGTCAATATGTCTTGGTCCATTATTCTTTTAATTTGTGTCCAGAATTTTTGGGCGTATGTACAGGTCCACCACATATGATAGTATGTTCCCTGGGTTTTTTTACATTTCCAGCATAGAGAAGATACATTTGGGTACATTTTAGAAAGCCTAGCTGGTGGAAGGTGCCATCTGTATATCATTTTGTAAAGATTTTCTTTGTAGGAAACAGCGAGTGTCATTTTATAGTTAATTGTGTATATTTTTTCCCATTCCATGAGTGTCATTGTGTATCCAAAGTTTTGTGTCCATGCAATCATTGACCCTTTCACTTGTTCCTCTATAGTATCCTGTTTTAACAAATAGGTGTACAGTAGTCCCTCACCTATCGCTGGTGTTACGTTCCAGACCCGGCCACGATAGGTGAAATCCGCGATGGGGAATTTCTCCTCCTTCCCACCAGCTCCGGATGCCTGGAGGCGAGCAACGGCTAACCTTCCCCCCCCCACTACTACTTACTCTGCGCCTGAGGAAAAGAAGGGGAGGAGGCAAAAGAACCGCCGCCCCCGAGCATTCCCGACCCACTGCTATTCTTTGCAGCAGTTCGGCCAAACGTTTTCTTTTTTGCCTTGCCCCGGATGGAAAGTCCCTGATGAGCTGCCCCGGCTGGTTCTTTTTCTCTCTCTCTCTCTTTTCTTTTCTTTTTTTCCCCCTCCACCCACCCAGCACTTCCTCTCCCGCCCTCAAGCCCAGTCTGGAAATCCCCGTCGTGTCGCGTTCCTTTCTTTGCTTGCGCTCACTCGTTCACGCGCTGCCGGGAGCTCTTTCTACAACCCCAAGCACGCCGACGCCAACCACTAAGCGCGCCTCCAAAGACTGCCTTCTCGGCACTGGCGAGGCGGGTTGAATGAGGGGACGGGCCTCCGCCGGAGCTCAGTCCCCGCCCCGCTCATCATTCGCCCAGCCGCCTGCTGGTTGTCTTGTCCTGCCCTTCCAAACTTCTAAGCGCCGTATCTGTGCCAACGCTGACTTCAAAACCCGCGATGAAGTGAAGCCGTGGTGGGTGAAGCGCGATATAGCAAGGGACTACTGTATAGTTTAGAAATCATTTTTATATTGGGTCCAAATATTATTAAATTGAGAGGGTTTGTATTTTGAAAGCCAAATGTACTTTTGTGTTGTTTATATTTTGTGTTTATTTGTATGTATGTGAACCAGTCTATGGGTATTCCATTGTCTTGTAGTTGTTGTCTGGTGAGAATATTATCATTAGTATCTAACAATTTAGAGTAGGTTATTATTTTTGGTACTGAAAGAGGGATCTGGTACATGAAAGATTAATTTGGGGATAGCCATTTTGGAATTGCTAGATAGTAGGGTTTTTTTATCTGTTGCCATGTCGATATTAGTGTATTTCTAATATGATGATTTTTAAAGTATTTTGGAATTTTATTTGATTCTACCATTAAGAATGTATGCCATCCTGATTGTAGGTTAAATCCTTCTAGGGAAAGTAATCTTGTATTTTGTAATGTTATCCAATCTTTAAGTTTAGTTAGAATAGTGGCTTAATAATAAAGATAGAAGTTGGGGAGGCCAAAGCCTCCCCTTGATCTGTGATCTTGCAAATTTTTTAATTTTATTCTTGCCTTTTTTTTTTTTGTCCAAATGAATTTCCTAATTATTTTGTGCAATTGTTCAAAGAATGACTTGTTTAATTTAATTGGAGCTACCTGGAATAAATATAGGTATTTGGGGAGAATGTTTGATTTTATTGCGGCAATCTTACCCATCAGTGATAATTTTAAATTTGTCCATCTATTTAAATCTTTTTGTATGTCCTGTGTGAGTTTGTCATAATTATCTTTTTTCAGAGTATTGTTGTTCGCTGAGATCGTGATGCCCAAGTATTTGGGTTTTTTCACTATTTTTATATTAAGGGCTTGTTCCAGTATAGAGTTTTGTTCTACTGTCATGTTTTTGGTTATAATTTGAGTTTTATCAAGGTTGATTTTAAGACCGGTTATTTCCCCAAATCTATGGATTTCACTCATTAGAATGTGGGCTGATTTAAGGGGGTCTTCAATTGTAAGTACTATATCGTCTGCGAACGCTTGAATTTTGAAGTGTTCCTTTTTTATTTTAAGTCCATTTATTTGTTCATTGTTTCTTATATTTTTAAAAAATGTTTCTATAGCTAATATAAAAATTAAAGGTACTAAAGGGCATCCCTGGCGTACTCCTCTTGTTATTGTTATTTTTTCTGTGATGGCTTTATTGAAAAGTATTTTTGCTGTTTGTTGGGAGTAAATAGATTTTATTAAGTTAATAAAGTTATCTCCAAATTTCATGTGTTCGATTTGTTTTATGAAGTATTCCCAATAAAGGGAATCAAAGGCTTTTTTCAATTCAATAAACATGAGTGTCACTGGTTTATCGTATGTTAGGTGATCAAATGTAGATGGAAGGATTTTTCGAGAACAGTGGTGTTTGCTACTCTTATGGTCTTAGTTTTTGTTGTGTATCGCATTGAAGTGACCTGTTATAATAAAGTTTGTTAAATTTAATTCTAGAATTTTTTTATGTAATTGTGTGTAAAATGCTGGTTGATTAATAGTGGGTGCATATATTCCTATTATTGTTAATTGTTTGTTTTTTATCGTTATTTGTACCATTAAAATTTGGCCATCAGGTTCTTCATATATAAGTTTTGGTTTATATTGGCTTTTGACGTATATTGCTATTCCTCTCCTTTTAACTAATGCTGATGATGTGAAAAGTTCACCAAGACCTGGGAGTAATAAGGTCGTGATGTCTTTTTTTACGATATGTGTTTCTTGTAGACATGTAATGTGAAAATTGTGGCTTAGGAGTTTGTGGGAAAAAAATTCTCTTTTTCTGACTGAGTTCAATCCATTAATATTCGTTGAGAATATAGTAATGTCATCTTTTTGTGTTGTAGTATCTAATTTTTTGCCATTTTTATTTTTTGGCTTCGGCTTTTGCCCTTGTGATCGGTCCTTGTCTTTCATGTTTGTTTTGTAGTTTCTGTGGGTCATTTTCCTCAGTCTGTATTGTTTCTGGTTCTTTTTCTTGGATGATGTCTTCTAAACTTGATTCTTCAGTGTTTGTTGTATCTTTATCCTCTATTTCTTTTGAAAATCTTTCTTCGAGGGGTTTTAATAATTCTTCATAAAATTCCTTTGCATTTTCCGGTGTCGTTATTTTATATTTTTTGTCCAGTAGAGTTTAAACATAATTTTATTTTTGTTTAGTTTGGATGTTAGGAATTGGTAGGGTTTGCGTTTATCTCGTACTCGTCTGGGAATCTGCCTTAGTACTGTTACTTCTTTTCCTCCGTGTGAGAGTACATTTTCTTTGATGTTCTATATATTTCATCTCATATACTTCTCTTTGTGAATCTTATATGTATTTCACGAGGTAATCTGTGTCTGCGTGCAAACGAGGTAGAGACTTGATATATTTCGTCAATTTGTTCTAACATTTCCTGTTTTGTTTTCCCGGTAATTTTTGAAAGAATTTCGGACATGGTTTGTGGAAGATCTTGCTCATCTGTTTCCTTCACGTTTTGAAATTGCAGGAAGAAGGCAGATTTTTCCATTTCCAAGTTCATCACCGCCTCTTCTAAATTCTTGTTTATGTATTCTACTCTGGCCTCTGTAAATTGCAGGCGTGTTTCTGTTCGTTCATTTTTTTCTTCTATTGTTTGAATAGTGGTTACTATTTCCTGAACCATTTCCATTTTGTTGTCTAGTTTTCCGACGCGTTCGTCTACGCTTCCAATGTTGTCCTGCATTTTTTAAATATCTTCTCGCATTATTCCCATGCTTCCATACATTGATTCGTGGTTGCGATCGATGGATTCTTGCATCTTTGTCATCATTTCGTAGAGTGAGGCCATTGTAATATTCTGGGGTGGTTGTGAGGCTTGAGGTGGTGTTGCTTTGTCTGTAGGAGTTGCCTCTGGTGGACGTTGAGCAGATGATGTGGCCGATTGTGTGGTATTCTTTTTCCATGCTTTTGTTATTGTTGTTTGATTTGTTGTAGACATCTTCAGATTTATTGTTCGATATTTCACATTAGATTTTTAGGGTGGTATTCAATTCTTGGGTTAGTAGAGTTATTTAAGTAGGTATAGAGAATAGAATAGTATTAGTATCTTTGAGTGTATATTAATATGTTAATTGGTTAATTTTATTTAATTTTATTTAAAGGTTAAAGAGTGTTAATAAGTTAGTAAGAAACGTAAGATTTTAATGTATAGGATAGAAATAAGGTGTATATAGAATAGGAGAATAAGGCATTCAGTTTTATCAGTCAATTTTGTCTATAATATATATAAGAAAACACAGTAAATTATGTTATTAAGTAGGTAGAGTTTTATCTATAATATATTAAATATAAAAAGGAAACACAGTATTCTATATTATAAATTCAGTACAATTTTGTATATAGGTTATGTTATACAATCAATTAGGATAGATTTTTATATTTTGTTAATTGGTTTTAATCTATGGAAGATCTACTATAAATATCTATATAGAATCAATTATAAATGTTTCAATACAATTATTTTAATTTCCAATTAATGTTAATATTTACAAAATAAATTTATCTAATAAAGATTCAAACAATTCATTAGTTAATGTTGTATATAAAGGGTAGAAAGGAGAGTAAGTATAAAGTGGTAGGTTTAGAAAAGGAGTAGATTTAGAAAGGAAAAAGAAAGTGGGGAGAGTATATATATATTTATATAAAAAGAAAAATAACAATCTAATTGACAATTGATTATATCAGAAATATTATATGTAATAAAAAAATTCAGTTAATTAAGTATATAAAGTATGCAAAAAGGAAATATATATATATATTGCTACTACGTTTCTAAATCTTTTACTATATTAATCTAAATATTAATCTAAATTTATTTAAGTACAGAAAAAAAGGAAAGAAAAAAGAGAAAAGATGCTAAGTAAATACAATTATTACTTTAAGTGAGAGTAAACTATTATTATAAATGCTTATAAAATTAATTTAATAAACAGTTAATGAGGTCGTTTTCTTATCTTTTTCAACGAAGTATCTTCAGTATATTTGGATATGAAGTTTAAAATGTTTCAAAGGTATTCCACAAAAATGTTCCACCGGTATTCAAGTAGATTTTTTAATCGGGATGTAGAAAATGAGATAGTTTATTAAATCAGTTTATTTCAGTTTATCAATCTGTCTGGTGTCCTCC
This sequence comes from Erythrolamprus reginae, assembly GCF_031021105.1. NCBI lineage: Eukaryota > Metazoa > Chordata > Lepidosauria > Squamata > Dipsadidae > Erythrolamprus > Erythrolamprus reginae. Next base: position 23,804 of record NW_027248497.1, read on the forward strand.
GTCAATCAGTCCATCAATTAATTAGTCTATCAGTCTATCAGTCCATCTAGTAATCAAATAATCTCTAGTCTATAGTTGTTATGATTAGTAGTTATAGCTGGTGCAGTTCAAATAGGCTCAAAGTTAATATCCAAATAGGCTCGAAGTGGGGAAAGGGTAAAAATCCAGTTGTGGTAGGGAATCCAAATATTTTAGTAGTTGTCTCTTTGAAAACAAAATAGTTAGAGCAAGATTTGGGTTGAAGTGTGGGGGTAGAGAAAAAAAAAGTCAGTGGGGCAATCAGATAAAGGGCAAGTCAAAAGAACATGGAGACATAAAGGGAGAGGATTTTAATAAAGTATATTCCGGTTGTTAGTCTTCAGTATCTCTGACTCAGATCTCTTTCGGTTCCTTTTCTTCCGTATCAGTTTAGCAGATTTAATCCAACACTTTCACAGTCCTTCTTCACTTTCAAAAGACCTTCCACTCTTTCAGCTAGATCTTAACACTTTTTAACTTTCCTTGGCCCGGTTTCAATCCTTTTAATTCGGGCTCTGCGGTGTTTTTTCTGATGTAATTATTATGTATTTCTGCTGCGTCACATCGTCTCCTCTGTAAGAGGTTTCAGCCTTAAAGCCTGAAAGCTACAGGCTTGGAAAATTTTATTCTTTCTAGTTAGGGGCACAAGAGAGTTGCCTGCCCCTGTCACTGCTACTCCTGCCTCGGGTCAAACCTCCTTCTGGGCTGTGGCGCCTCCAGCTCTGCCTCGGGTCCCACTCTCTGCATCCAGCCACTGGATACAAAGAGCAGAACCCGAGGCATATGGAAGGCCAGGGATGATGGGGCTCTCTGCTTCTTGCTCTTTGCATGCAGGCCAGCCCATGACAGGGGATGTATAGCTGGCAGAGTGAAAAAATTGTCCCCCCATTCTCAACGGTGGGAGAAGCTTCTCCCACCGCTGGGAAAAAGGAAGCACCCTACTCCGTCTGGTAGGGCAGGTGGCTTCTGCCACCAGTGAAAAGCTCTGAATGTGCGACCAGGCATCTGGCAATGATCCGCGCATTCGGAGCCTCTCCGGCAGTTGAGAGGGGGCTGAAGCAGGCAGCAGGCGATATGCACAAGCTGGTGGCATCCACAGGGTTGCTGTTTCCCCTGGAATGTTGCAGCTCTGCCTCTGTGAGCTCCCCCAGCGCTTGCCTGCCTCCAGTCTGCGACCACCTCACTTGCGAGGGTGACCGGGCCAGGTGGCACAAGAGGAGGTGCGACAGCTGCAGCAGGATGTGCTGTACTAATTTCAGCCCAGTGGGGAGAGCTTCCCACCCCATGGGGAACGACTCAGATTTCATACAGAGGAAAGCAGTCCTGGCTTCTCCAAGATGTTGCCCGCTTCCCTCCAGGCTTCTGTGGGGCAACGTGTTTGAACTGCTTTTACCCCTTTTCTGTTTCCCTTCAAGATCTTGGAGCTGGTTGGGCCACCAAAATCTCCAATGTGCCTTTGGCTCCACTTCTGGCAGACCAGAGAAATGGGGGATCATTAGGTCACCCTGGACTTCCTCCATTGCAGCAGGCTGCAACCAAGGAGGTCTGCTAAACTAAACTCCCAGCACATGCGCAGATGATTAAATTTTTTTAAAAAACAAAACTTTTTTTTTAAAAGATGGTGGTCCCGACGATCAACTGGAGCTGCCTGTGCAGCTTCGATTTCACTACCAGAAAGGAGTTCCGCCCCATACCAGCTGGGGCCCACCCAAGCATATACACCAATCAATCATATACAAACCAAGATCAGAACACACAGTTCTATACACATAGTAATTCTACCATAAGTCTCCCCTGCAGAACACACAATTCTATACACACAGCAATTCTACAATAATTATTCCTCAGTCATATATAATGCCATAAATATTACTTATATAGAGCGCTGGTGAGACCACATTTGGAGTACTGTGTTCAGTTCTGGAGACCTCACCTACAAAAAGATATTGACAAAATTGAACGGGTCCAAAGACGGGCTACAAGAATGGTGGAAGGTCTGAAGTATAAAACGTATCAGGAAAGACTTAATGAACTCAATCTGTATAGTCTGGAAGACAGAAGGAAAAGGGGGGACATGATCGAAACATTTAAATATGTTAAAGGGTTAAATAGGGTTCAGGAGGGAAGTGTTTTTAACAGGAAAGTGAACACAAGAACAAGGGGACACAATCTGAAGTTAGTTGGGGGAAAGATCAAAGGCAACATGAGAAAGTATTATTTTACTGAAAGAGTAGTAGATCCTTGGAACAAACTTCCAGCAGACGTGGTTGGTAAATCCACAGTAACCGAATTTAAACATGCCTGGGATAAACATATATCCATTGTAAGATAAAATACAGGAAATAGTAAAAGGGCAGACTAGATGGACCATGGGGTCTTTTTCTGCCGTCAGTCTTCTATGTTTCTATGTTTCTAACCTATACATAGACCAACATTTAGCACAAAGCAAGTCTACAATATAGTCACACAGACAAAACTAGCAGAGAGTGAGATCAGGGAGAGAGAGAGAGATACATCTGGCTCCCTCTTATAGCTAATTGCAACACTAGCCCTTAAAGCAGTAGTGTGCTAATTCCTTTAACCATACCTTACTGGCTTAAGTTATATATTGTACAAGCCAACCATATATACACACAGTACTAATAGAGAGGAGCATATAGCATGAGTTCCTGAGCAAAAAAAATGTAGATCACATGCTTTCAGATGTTGGGTGAAGAAAAAGAGAAAAAAAGATGGCGAATCCCTTGGTTTTATGCCCTTTCTTGGGCCCCGTCCCAGGGCCTTCTGCTCCTGTGCAAGAAATGCACTTTGATTGGCTGAAAGACTCCTGTGGGGCCATTCAGGGGCAACTCTGTAAGCATTCCTGAGTCCATGTTTACTTGAGCCTTGCTGGCTGTTGCAATCTTTCCAGGTGCCACATGGTGAGATGGGTAGAGACCTAATCTGCAGTGGTGCAGTGTTTACAGAGCAGTGCTGCAGGCTGCCAGCAGTTTGGCAGATCAAATATCACCAGGCTCAAGATTGACTCAGCCTTCCATCCTTCCGAGGTTGGTAAAATGAGAACCCAGATGGTTGGGGGCAATATTCTGTAAACCGATTATAGAGGGCTGTAAAGCACTGTGAAGCAATATATAAATCTAAGTGCTATTGCTAATCCTATCAGGTCTTAATCCCAACACCCTGGAGCTGAAGGGGGACAGGAAGCTGCAGGAAGATGTGTTGTCTTTAGAACATATTTCTCCTTTTCTCATCCAGGAAAACATATTCTTCTTTTTCAATATTTCCTAGGATATTTCATTTTTCTAGAAGAGGAGCTGGTGCTAATTTCCTTCAGTTTAGTCTCCAGGCCTTTGATCACTTAAGTTGCTCTTTTTGAACTTTTTCAAAAGTCTTTGGAAAACATCTTTTTTGTGTGTGTAGTATGGTGACCAAAATTGGTGGCAATATTCCAGGTATGGTCTTACTATGGTAATATAAAGCGGCACTAATATTTCATGTAATCTTGATTCTATGCATCTGTTTATACAGCCCAATGTTATATTAACCTTTTTTGCTGCTGCTGTACACTGCTGCCTCATGTTTAAGTGACCGTCCACTAAGACACCAAGTTCCCTCTCGCAATTACTATTTTTGAGCCAGGTTTCGCCTATTCTGTACTTGTGCCTTGCTTTTCCTGCCTAAATGTAAAACTTTGCTATTCTCTACATTAAATTTCCAATCTTTTTGGATTCTGAACTTCTCTTCTGAGTTGTTGGCTATTCCTGTCAACTTAGTGTCATCTACAAATTTGATGAATTTCCTCCTCTAAGTCATTTAAGGAAATATTTAAGAGTACTGACCTTAGACATAACTGCCCCACTGCTTTCTTCCCTCCATGTAGATGTAGTATGGAGTGTCAAACTGGTGGCCCATGGGCCAGATGCACCACAAACAGGCCACACTGACCCCAGATCCACAAAGGGAAAAAAAGTTATGATGCATTACAATAGTATTAAGTATTAAGAACTAAGAAAGAACTAGGGCAGAAAGATCTTGCCACGAACCGCACGCAGCACCAGGGAGTAGGAGCGACAAGGGTTGAGGTGATGGAGCGGAGATTCGAGTGGTGGTTGGGACAAATCTATTCATTGAGTGGAGCCGAGGACACTGAGGATGCAGACCGGTGGGAGCGGTCTGCTGTCAGCGTCGGAGGGCGACGGAGGAGATCTGAAGAGCCAGGAATTCCAACCGGTGATGGTTGACAATGCTGCTGGGCAAGGAACAACAGCCCAGTCCCCTGTAGGGCTCCGGTGGGTGAGAGCTGACGGTGCCCGGGGGGGGGGGGACGACAAAAGAAATGGGTGGCCAGTGGAACAGAAGAAGGAGACAGAAGCTGGCTGAAGACCACCGTATGGACTGAGGGAGTTGATTGGTGAGATTATGGAGGGAGAACGATCAGTGCTGGGGGAGAAAGTGAAGAATGTGCTGAACTGCCTGACCATCGAGACTGATTGACTGGGGGTACTAGCCAGCATTAAAACATGCCTGTCATCTTCCCCCTGCGCCCCCCCACTCCCACATCCATCTTCTCACTCTTTTTGAAGAATATTATTGAGGAAATGTGCCCCTGGTGGATGATTTGATATATAGCAGATCTAAAGATCTAAAGAAAGATTTATGGAAGACACTGTTTATCTACCGACCTAGAATGACTAATTGTTTGATTATATTTTTATATAGAACTGATTTTAGACAAATTGACTATTACTGATTTTAGACAAATTGACTATTACTCATTAATGCATTTTTAAAATATATTTCAATTATTTTTAAAATTTGTAACTTTTAATTCTAATATTAATTTTTAGACTTTTTAATATTAATCTTTGTAGTAATATTTAGATTTCTAATTTTAATTGATGGATAATTGTGGTGGGTTTAATAATATGCATGGAATGAGTGAGTGGCACGAATGGAATGGGTGGGGTGGGTGGGATTATGGTATGGATGGGGTAAATATGTACGATATGAATGATTTGCATGGCCCTGACGAGAGAGAGGCGGGAGGGGAGGAGGCACCGATCTCTGGGGTGGCAGAGGGTCGGAACATTCCAGTGTTGCTGGGGAGAGGCAGATATGGCGGGAGCCACAGAACTAGACGTTCCAGGGGAATGAGAGACTGCTGCTTAATAGCAATCCCTCGTTCCAGCTCTGTGAGCTCAACCCAGGGTACTGGTGATAAGTGTAAATCTGGCCCTGGGCTCAGGCTGCTGCTACTCAATGCCAGGTCAGTGGTAAATAAAGCTCTCCTCATCCAGGATTTGATCCTGGATGAGGAGGCCGACCTGGCATGTGTGACTGAAACCTGGCTGGGCCCAGAGGGAGGAGTCCCTCTCTCTGAAATTTGCCCAGCCGGTTTTCAGATATGGCATCAGCCTCGACCTCAGAGAAGGGGGGAAGGAGTGGCTTTGCCTGCGTAGACTCATTGCTCCAGAGATTGCGGGTTATGAGTCTCTCCTAGTGAAGTTGGACTTAGGGGTTCAGATGGGCTTGTTGCTCACATACCTGCCTCCCAGCTGCGTGTCAACAGCCCTGCCTGTGCTACTCAAGGAGGTGGCCGGGCTGGCGGTAGGATTCCCCAATCTCATTGTTTTGGGGGATTTTAACCTGCTGTCGCTCGGCGGAACCCCTTTTACTTCCTGGCTCCAATCCTTCCCCGCAAGGAGGCGGAACCGATTAAACAGTTCCGCCCCAGACACCTGATGGACCCAGAGGGCTTTCAGAAGGTGCTTGGGGTTATTCCAGAGGCACTCAACCACAGTTTGGTGGAGTCTCTTGCTGAGGCTTGGAACAAGACTGCAGCGGAGGCTCTTGAACGGATTGCGCCGTTGTGACCTCTCTGCGGCACTAGACCCAGTACAGCTCCATGGTTCAATGAGGAGCTCCAGGAGTTGAAACGCCAGAAGAGACGTCTAGAGAGGCGATGGAGGAAGAGTAAGTCTGAATTCGATTGAACACTTGTAAGAGCTTTTATTAAGACTTACAAAGTGGCGCTCAAGGTGGCAAGATGCGCGTATCATGCCGCCTTGATTGCATCAGCGGAATACCGCCCGGCCGCTCTGTTTAGGGTGACCTGCTCTCTTCTTACAAGGAGGGAGTTGGGGAGCCCTTGCAGAGTAGTGCTGAGGATTTTAACACGTTTTTCGCTGATAAAATCGCTTGGATTCGGGCGGACCTCGACTCCAATTGGATAACAGAGTCGACTGAAAATGAGTCAGTCGAGGTGACTGGGGCCCCTACTTGTCCATCTGTCTGGGAAGTTTGATCTGGTGACACCTGATGAAGTGGACAAGGCCATTGGAGCTGTGAGTTCCACCACCTGTTTGCTGGATCCGTGTCCCTCCTGGCTGGTCTCCGCCAGCAGGGAGGTGTCATGGAGCTGGGTCCAGGAGATTGTCAATGCTTCTTTGGGGAGGGGGTCCTTCCCGGATCCCTACAAGGAGGCACTTGTGCGCCCCGTCCTCAAGAAGCCTTCCCTGGACCCAGCCATTCTTAACAACTATCGGTCAGCTGCCAACCTTCCCTTTATGGGGAAGGTTGTTGAGAAGGTGCTGGCGCTCCAACTCCAATGGTCCTTGGAAGAAGCCGAGTATCTAGACTCTCAACAGTCAAGATTCAGGCCTGGCTACAGCACGGAAACTGCTTTGGTCGCGTTGATGGATGATCTCTGGCGAGCATGGGATAGGGGTTTATCTTCTGTCTTGGTGCTTCTTGACCTCTCAGTGGCTTTCGATACCATCAACCATGGTATCCTTCTGAGCCGGCTGGAGGGGTTGGGAGTGGGAGGCACTGTTCTTCAGTGGTCCTCCTCCTACATCTCCAGTTGGTCGCAGTCGGTGTTAGTGGAGGTGTCAGAGGTCGACTTTGAGGTTACTCCCTTGTGGGGTGCCTCAGGGGTCAGTCCTCTCCCCCCTGCTACTCAATATCTACATGAAACCGTTGGGTGAGATCAGTACGCAGATGATACCCAGCTGTACATCTCCACCCCATGTCCAGTCAACGAAGCAGTGGAAGTGATGTGCCGGTGCCTGGAGGCTGTTGGGGTCTGGATGGGTGTCAACAGACTTAAACTCAACCCGGATAAGACGGAGTGGCTGTGGGATCTGCCTCCCAAGGACAATTCCATCTGTCCGGCCATAACCCTGGGGGGGGATTATTGACCCCCTCAGAGAGGGTCTGCAACTTGGGCGTCCTCCTCGATCCACAGCTCACATTAGAGAACCATCTTTCAGCTGTAGCGAGGGGAACGTTTGCCCAGGTTCGCCTGGTGCACCAGTTGCAGCCCTATTTGGACCGGGACTCACTGCTCACAGTCACTCATGCCCTCATCACCTCGAGATTCGACTACTGTAATGCTCTCTACATGGGGCTACCTTTAAAAAGTGTTCAGAAACTTCAGATCAGTCAGAATGCAGCTGCGAGAGCAATCATGGGCTTCCCTAGGTATGCCCATGTTACACCAACACTCCGCAGTCTGCATTGGTTGCCGATCAATTTCCGGTCACAATTCAAAGTGTTGGTTATGACCTATAAAGCCCTTCATGGCATCGGACCAGAATATCTCCGGGACCGCCTTCTGCCACACGAATCCCAGTGACCAATTAGGTCCTACAGAGTTGGCCTTCTCCGGGTCCCGTCAACTAAAAAATGTTGTCTGGCGGGTCCCAGGGGAAGAGCCTTCTCTGTGGCGGCCCCGACTCTCTGGAACCAGCTGCCCCCGGAGATTAGAACTGCCCCCACCCTCCTTGCCTTCCGTAAACTCCTTAAAATTCACCTCTGCCGTCAGGCATGGGGAAAGTGAGGCATTCCCCCCTCCCCTGGGCCTATACAATTTATGTATGGTATGTCTGTATGTATGTCTGGTTTAATAATGGGTTTTAAAAAAAAATTTAATTTATTCGATTTGTTGTGAATTGTTTTATTGTATATTGTGAGCCGCCCCGAGTCTATGGAGAGGGGTGGCATACAAATCTAATAAATAATAATAATAATAATACTTCACATGATGTGGTCGAGTTTGATACCCACAATGTAGTACCATTAAGGTCTATTTGTTGACAATGGTTTATCAGCCAATTACAAATCCATTTAGTGGTGATGCTGTCTATCTCACATTTTTCTAGTTTACCAAGAAGTAGGTTATGGTCTACTTAGTTCTTAGGTTTTTTTCTTAGATCTAATTTATGAGGTTGATTGCAGCTTATAAAAATGCTTTTATAATCTATCATCAACATAAACATATACACGCACATTTTTATAAATCCTTTGTTTGCTATTTCCAAACATCTTCCTAAAATCTGCAGGATTATGTTACCTAATTTGGGTAATGAAACATCTGCAAGAACCTAGCTCAGAGATCACCAAATACCCTTTTATGTTTTGTTTTACACAAAGTTTGTTTATTTCATCTATAGCATCCTAACTTTACATTGTTACTTTATGCAGGTCTACCAAGGAGAAATTACACCTCTTAAAGAGAACATGAACAATGTTAATGGTTTAGCTCATCAGTTTACCTTATCTGAGATTCCACTTTCTCCATATATGCTCAACCGGCTAGAAGACCTAAATGGAAGATGGAAACTCCTGCAGGTAATAATGTACACCTTAAGAACTATCAATACTGTCAGGATGCTGATTTAGATTTTTTTCTTTGTTCTGATTTTCCATCAAGCAAAGCAAGAAACAAATAGATCTTAATCACTTTCAGTATAAGGAATACTATAAAGACTTTAGTAACACTTGTAAATTGGGCATAATGAGAAAGTTATATAGTATTCTAGTTGTGGGATGTCTGTATACATGTCTGTAATTATATTTCTGAAGGCTAATTAAATCTTTCAGGATAATATAATTTCTCTGCAGCTTTACTCCAGCTAGTATATGAGATGAGAATTCTGGAAGAAGCATAGAAAGTTGGAAGGAAAAAAAGCTTGGTTCTAGATGGAACCTAACTCAATTAAAAGATTGAGTAGAAAGACAGGCATTTTTCCCAAATTGCAAACTAAGAAAGCTCAGCAACTTAGAAAGATACTTAATGTACTTAATGCAATGAGAACTATTATTAATGAAAATAGTTTTTAAAGAAAAAGATAATATTATCACACAGCACTAATATTTTTTCTAATTTCTTGAAAGTTAAAATACCTTATTTTTTTATTTTCATTTCAAGTTCTTTTGGAGGAAGTTTTTTCAGCTTTTTCTGTTGTAATTACTTGTGTCCAGGCTCTTAAAAGTACAGTGGTACCTCATCTTACGAATTTAATTTCTTCTGTGACCTGGTTCGTAAGTAGAAAGGTTCGTAAGATGAAACAATGTTTCCCATAGGAATCAATGTAAAAGCGAATAATGCGTGCAAACCAGTTAGGAAAATCTAAAGCTTTAAGGCTACATTCTGCTACATTCTGTGCCCGAACTCTCTTCAATATGCCTTTGGCTTGCTGCTATGTTCTGTGCCCAAACTCTCTTCAATATGCCTCTGGTATAATAACTGAGGCCTTTATTAGAACATGGTCGTTTAATCAAACAACATGCCAGCAGGGCAGGTACAGGCTTAAAAGTAAAAGTCAATACACAGGCTTTTATATAACTCTCTGCCTGAGGCAGTCACCAATCAATACAGAGGAACTTTCCCGCTTACATTGTAACTGGGGCTTGCGCGCCCTATCAGCACCTTGGATAGGGATCGGCGGCGCGGCTCTAAGCGGCCGGCTGTTACTATGCGGATACAGCACTCCTATCCCTTTGATTAGCACAAACATAGTCTTGTAAATACAGTGGTCTGCGGTGGATCCTTTCGGATCGCCTGGGCTCTACAGAGGGCAAAACACAAGGTTGTAAACTCGGCAGCTCTTCTGTAACCTGGCCGTCAGCCGCGGCCGTTTCCCCAGAATTCCTGGCAGCTGTAGGCGGTTCCACGGAACTCTTACCCGGACTTCCAGTGACCCCCGGCTCCTCGCAAATTTCCCCTTTGTCCCGCCAGATTTGGTCCAGGTGCCTCTTCCAAATCCGACCATCCTGTAGCTCTACCTCATAGGTTCGGGGCCCAAGCTCCCTGCATACTGATCCTTTTCCCCATCTCTTATGCCCGGAGTAATCGCGGGCATACACTGCGTCCCCCACAGATATCTCTCTCTTTGTGGTTTCCGGCCAATGCACAGCTGCCGTGTACCCAGGGTGCAGCCTATCCAGGACAATCCGTAATTTGCGACCCATCAAGAGTTCTGCCGGGGTCCTACCTGTGGCCACGCACGGGGTCGAATGTTGGGCTAATAATAACTCTGCCAACTTCTCCTTCCACGAGCCCTGGTGCATTCTTTTAAGGGACTCTTTTACCGAACGAACTGCCCGTTCTGTCTGGCCATTACTGGCCGGATGCCAAGGCGAGGACAATGCATGCCGGATTCCTGCAGCCGCCAAGAAAGACTCGAATAGAACAGAAGTGAATTGCGGCCCATTGTCCGAAACTAGAAGGTCCGGAAACCCGTGCGTGGCGAAGAGGGTCATCAGGGAATCTATAACTTCCTGAGACTGAGTGGACTTTAACTGAGCCACCTCCACCCACTTGGAAAAGGCATCTACTGTAACCAAAAAGGTGTGCCCCATGAAGGGGCCAGCTAAGTCAACGTGTAAACGTGTCCAGGGGCCAGATGGTGGCTCCCAAGCCAAAGGTTCCGCCCGGGGAGGAAATGATCTTCCTTCTTGACACTCAGCACAACCTGCGACCCGCTGCTCCACCTCTTTGTCTATACCTGGCCACCAGACGTAATCCCTTGCTAGACCCTTCATTCTTACAATGCCAGGGTGACCTTTGTGCAGCAGCGCCAATACCTGGTTCCGCAGTCTAGCCGGAATAACCACTCTTCCCCCCCTCAGGATAGTTCCCCTTTCAACAGAGAACTCACTATGGCAATGGAAAAAAGGAACATAAACGTCCGCTGGGGCAGAAACTGGCCATCCTCTCAAAACCCATTGCCTCACCTGGGCCAAAACTCGATCTCTTCCAGTCTCCCTGGCCACCTCTGGAGCGGCCAAAACCAAGGGTCCCTCAGACAAAGCCAAAACTGAGCAAGCAGGAGCAGGGTCTGTCAAAAACTCTGCGAGAGGGCATCTGCTGAGAGCGTCGGCATGAGCAATGTGTCGACCAGGTTTGTATGTTAAGGTATAGGTATAATTGGCCAAAAACACGATCCAACGCGTCATGCGCGGGGACAACACCGTGGGGCTCTGGCGGTTACCGGCTAATAATCCCAATAACGGCTGATGGTTAGTGACCAACTCGAATTTTCTGCCGTACAAATACTCGTGGAAACGGCGGACCCCCGCAATTAGGGCTAAAGCCTCCTTGTCGATATGCCCGTAATTCCTTTCCGCCATGGCCAGGGTTCGGGGAAAAAATGCTAAAGGGCCTTCAGAGCCATTTGGCAAGCGATGGCTAAGGACTGCCCCCACTCCGTACCGGGAAGCATCGCAGGTGAGGACTAATGGCAAACTTGGGGAATATTGGGCCAGGACACTATTCGAGGTGAGTATTCCCTTGACCGCTCTGAATGAGGCTTCTTCCCGCTCACCCCAGCACCAGGTAGATCGCATGTCCAGCAGCCGATGCAACGGTTCCGCCACCGAAGCCTTATACGGAATAAAAACCGCATAAAAATTTAAAAGCCCCAAAAAGGCCTGTAGTTCCTCCTTAGACTGGGGTCTGGGAGCATCCCAGATTGCCTTCGTTTTCTCCGGGGTGGGATGGATTCCCTTCCCATCCACCCTGAACCCCAGGAAATCAACCTCTGATACCCCAAAGACACATTTTTTTGATTTAAGTTTCAGCCCCGCCTCTTGAAACTTGGTCAGAACCTTCTTAACTCTCCGTAGCAATTCGTCCTCGGAACTCCCCGAGACCAGGACATCATCAAAGTAGGGCACCGTGCCCTCCAGCCCATATAATAAACGCTCCATTAATCCCTGAAATATTCCAGGGGCAATAGAGACCCCAAACTGTAATCTATGGCATCTAAAAAACCCCCTGTGTGTGATGATTGACTGGGCCTCCGCAGTAATGGGGTCGACGTGGAGTTGCTAGTATGCTTGGGACAGGACGAACTTGGCAAAGACCCTACCATTTCCGAGGGTGTGGAGTAACTGCTGCACCACTGGCAGCGGGTATGAGTGGTGAGCCAGTGCCTTATTGACAGTGCATTTGTAGTCTCCACACAACCTTAGGCCCCCATCCCCTTTGAAAGCGATGACCAATGGGGTCTCCCATGCCGCCTGGTCAACCGGCTCCAACACCCCCTGGGCAATCAGCCGGTCCAATTCAGCATCAACCTTTGGTCTGAGGGGAATGGGCACTCTGCGGGCTTTCAGCCGCACTGCGGGCACTTGAGGGTCGAGGCTAAAAGAGATTGGGGTTCCGGTATAACAGCCCAACTTGTTATCAAATACTGAGGGAAATTCCTTAGCTAATTCAGTAAAAACAGACCCCCCAATAACAGCATTAACCCCCGAGACAGACAACCCCAGAGACTTGAACCAGTCTAACCCCAAAAGGTTGGAAAATGGCCCATCTACCACAATCAGAGGCAATTTGCCCACGAAAGTCTTGAACCTGACAGGGAATCTACCCTCGCCCAGAACCGGAATAGGGGCCCCCTGGTAGTCCCGTAAAGTCACATTACAAGGTTGTAGGCGACTCTTACTCAGTCGAGGCACACACCGCTTCAGCGTGGCCCAGGAAACCAATGAATGTGCGGAGCCGGTGTCCACTTGCATGGAGCATGACACGTCCCCGAGGCGAACTGTCACCGAGATCTTCTCCGACGAATCCGACGTCTCTCTAACATAAGTGGTTGCCGGGCGCTGACAGCTGTAAACCGCGTTGCAATCCTCCCTCCTATTTGAAGAAAATCTCCTCTGCCATCGGGGATTGAAACCTTGGGACTCCCTCTGCTCCCTCGCTGCGGCAGGAGGGGACTTGCGGGAACGGCAAACCCTCGCAATGTGGCCCCTGGCACCACAACGCCGGCAAGCCGCGTCTTTAAAGGGGCAATTAGATCTAAAATGGCTGCCCCCACAACCCCTGCACGGAGATAGAGGGGGACGGGGGCGAGCAGCTGGAGGCTCACGACCCCGGGAAGCTCCCATCCGGCAAACTTCCTCCTCCTCAGCCTCACTGTTATCCTCTTTCTCTGCATTGGCTTTTGGTTTCTCAGGCACGGCAGGCCCCTTGGCCGTAGAGTTCACGGAGCTGTCCATGGCAGCCAGCGATTGTGTGGACAGCTCAAAAGCACGAGCCTCAGCTAAAGCCGTCTGAAAAGTTAAATCTCGGGTGGCCAAAAGGCGCCGCTTCAGACGGCCATCCCGGATTCCAAACACTAGTCTGTCCAGCAAATAATCATTTAAATCCAAGAACTCGCAATATAAAGCCGCCCGGCGGAGAGCGGTCACAAAGTCATTAATCGACTCTCCCTCCGCCTGGTTCCTTTGGTAAAATTTGTACCGTCGTGCACAGCGGGAAGGGGCCGTGGCGTAATGGTCCTGTAGAGTAGACAGAAAAGTCTGCCAAGGCACCTCATGTATTGAGACTGGAGCAAACAAGGCTCTGTCCGTCTCAAACATCTCGGTACCGCAGAATCCAAGGAAATAAGACCTCTTCCGGTCATCCGAAATCTCAGTATACCCATTCGAAATTAAAAAACAGTCGAACCGGGCGACATAAGAGTCCCACGTCTCCCCTTGTGGGTTGAAAGGGGGAAAAGTAAGTTGCACAGACATCCTCACTTACTGTAGATATGTAACCAGAAATCCGCAATGCCAAATTCGAACCCTCATCGCCAGTATAATAACTGAGGCCTTTATTAGAACATGGTCGTTTAATCAAACAACGTGCCAGCAGGGCAGATACAGGCTTAAAAGTAAAAGTCAATACACAGGCTTTTATATAACTCTCTGCCTGAGGTAGTCACCAATCAATACAGAGGAACTTTCCCGCTTACATTGTAACTGGGGCTTGCGCGCCCTATCAGCACCTTGGATAGGGATCGGTGGCGTGGCTCTAAGTGGCCGGCTGTTACTATGCGGATACAGCATCTGGCTTCCTGCTACATTTTGTGTCTAAACTCTCTTCAGTATGCCTTTGGCTTGCTGCTACATTCTGTGCCCGAACTTTCTTCAATATGCCTCTGGCTTGCTGCTACATTCTGTGCCCGAACTCTCTTCAATATGCCTTTGGCTTGCTGCTATGTTCTGTGCCCAAATTCCCTTCAATATGCCTCTGGCTTGCTGCTATGTTCTGTGCCCAAACTCTCTTCAATATGCCCCTTGCCTGCTGCTACGTTCTGTGCCTCTGGCTTGCTACTACGTTCTGTGCCTGAACTTTTTCCAAAATGCCCCGCACCCGCTGCTACCCTTGCCACGCGTTCTCTCTCTTCTCCAATGCCTTGGTGCTTTGCCATGATGGTAGCAGAATGGATGGTGGGGTGGACACCCTGCACGGCAAAGCCTGTCTCCAGTTCCCTTGCAATCATCAGAGCCTACAAACATAAAAGCGCTTGTTTTGGCCGTTGCTCGCAGCAACTGCAGCCGGGAGAGAAGCGAAGGTTTGCAAGACAAAAATGGTTTGTGAGAAGAGGCAAAAAAATCCTGGACGCCCAGTTCATATCTTGAAAATTTCATATGAAGAAGCGTTCGTAAAATGAGGTACCACTGTATTTAGGTTTCTGGTTTTTAATTAAATATCTATTTTTTTACAATTCTATATTGCTATTAGAAAAGATTATAAATTAAAGTTTATTTTTAAGTAGTTCTTTGTCATTATAAATCAGTGAATCTTTCTGCTCTTCACCCTGAATTCATTTATGTGATATAAATTATAATAATCACCATAACTGGTTTACTGATTTGTGTAGAGTAGAACATATACATTATTTTATCACTTTTTAAAATTGTTCTAATTTTTACTCTTAAAAATCACTACTGCATTTTTTATACACGAAAGGTATAATATATACTGATTTCTTGTTCATTCTATTAATAGTAATTAAATTTAATTAAATTATATAATAGTAATTATATCTAGTTCAGTCTATTAGGTAATGAAATATCCTAACAACTAAATGCAAAATATTTTGTTTTGTTTTTTTGAAAAAAAGTGTAGGGTTTGCTACTGGGCAGCTTACAGTTTTGAGCTCTTTTGAACTTCCCTGAGATTAATTTCAATTAGTATTGATTCAATAACTAAATCAAAAGTAGTTATTAAACTCTCTCACCTAGTTAAATTTATCACATGATACATATACTGTATAAAAGATATTTTATATATTTCCATTTATTTTAATCTTGTTATTAGAATCTCCTTTATATATTATTTCTAGTTCTGAAATTATTAAAGAAATTACAGTGGATTCTTATATCTCATAAGATCCTGCAGTATGATTCTGATCTGTTTTGTGGCATAACAGCAAGAGATTTTTTTAAAAAAAATTCCACCTTACACAAAGTTACATATATATACCATCCAATATTACAAAAATCATGTATAAATACAAATTTCTTATCATTTAGTCAAAAATTATTTTTCTTTTTTCATACATTATAAATCTTCAATAAATCTTATGAATTACATGCGGTGTATAACGCTGAAAAAGAAAAAAAAACACCTCCAGTAAAACAGGTCTATTTTTGTCATCTGGTTTCACAATCTAATTAATCCAACCACTAAACTTGTTTTGTTAATCACTGTAACGTATCTTTCCATCTTTATTGTTTATTCTCATTGTTTACCTCCGTTTTAGGCCTACTACTTCCTTCCCTTCTTTGATAATTTCCCCAATATCTTTTTTTTTTGTTCCCTCTTAGCCTGTAACTAAACATCTCTATTTCAACTTTACATATATAATCCAATATATTATATTATATTCATTTTCATTTTAAAGGTCACTTTTTCTTAGCAACAAATCATTTGTATAATGTCAATCTTTCATATAATCAATCATTGATTTTCATTTAAGCCTTTCACAAAAAGTTAATTCAGCTGTTCATATAGTAAATTAATATATTTTTCATATATCCCTAATCTCATAAATTAGACTCATTAAATATCCTTGATTCTAAATTCTTCCCTCTATTAAATAATATTCATCTAATACAAGAAGGAAAAACCAATTTCTCAAAAAACCTTCCATGTTGATAATATACAACAAATCATTAAATTTGAAATCTATACCATAATCATTTTGTCTTAATGATTATATTATATTTTCTTGTACAAAATGCTGTTGAACAACCTCAGAAATATATTTGCTCTTTAGTTTATGAGATATACTTGCTTGTTGAAAAAGAAACAATGCCAAAAAAACCCCATTTCAGTAAGTCAAAAAGTAATCAAACTAAAAAGTTCTCTCAAAGAATTAATAATATAGAAATCATTTACCCTCTAGTCCAAAAATCAAATTCATTCTATATAATCACATTATTAAGAGTTCTTATTTTTATTGCTTTTAAGTTTAATATCTATGACAGTAGAAAGCATTAAGAAATAAAATTTAAAAAGATCATTTTATTGATACCTTGACCATCCACATCTTTTTTATATTTGTATTTCCTCCATCCCCATATCTTTAGGTCCTCCCCTTTCTCACTAACTTTCTTTCTCTTTTTTCTTTCTTTCTATTATTCTCTAATAGCAAGAGATTATTAATCTCAATTGGTTAATATATGAATTACTTATTCCCCATGGTAGTGGAGCTAACCTCCAAGGATGGGTTTGATCTTGCCCGATAGCTAATCAGGACTGAGTCATAGAAAAATATAAATAGTGCCTTCCATCTTACATTCCCCCTCTTCGACTCAGTCTTAGTCCAGGATGCGTGCCTTTGCTTCCAGCAATAGCATCTAGTCAAGAGTTTCCTGTTGGTTTCCTACTGTCATCTACCTGTTATTGCATCCTTGATCGTACATGTCCTTCCCCCTGCAAATTTCTCAAACAATGATTGGCCTTTTGTTGAGTTGAGGCAGTCTCAGACTTCTGGACAGCTGTCACTCATGCCCTCCAGTCGAAGGCCCAAATTTTTTCCTTGCCAGAATGCCGGCTGTGAGAGGGGAGAAGTGGGATGAGGCCTGACTAACAGAGAAATGCCTCAGAATATGGATGCATTAATGCGGGGTGAGGTTGGCATCGGGTAGGCTTTAGCACACTGTTGCTACTGCCATTTGAGTTGAAATAGACGTTCGGCATCCTCCGCAGTTGCCTGGCCTGTCAAAATTATTTATTGGCCTTTTTCTGGCAGCTTTTTCTGAGGTTCCTTATGAGCTGTCTGCCAGCTGGCTGAAACCCGCCCCTGCGGCACTAGGCCATGGCCTCTTGTCTCCCTCTGGGGAGTTCCGGCTGTTGAGTGCCCTTAGCTGTTATCTTTTTCATGACTAAATGGTGCTTTTTGGCTTTAATTAGGCCTGTTTATCAGCTGGACTGAAAATCGCCACTACCTGCCACCTTGTGCTCCCTGGTTAATATGAGGCCCCCTGATCAGCTGGCCCAAATATCGCTGTCGCCCACTTCCCCACTATCTTACCTGTTCACTGGGGCTGCTCTTTCTGCAATCCACAAAGCCTCCTCGCTGCAGCCGACAACCTTCTTTTGAAGCCTGCTGGACACCTTCAGCAAGCCATCTGATCTCTTCACACGATGAGCGGCTATTTTGAATGGGGCCATGTGACCAACAGCCATTTTATTTGTTTTTATTTATTCATTTATTTGGAATAGCTTAGCTCCCCTGCCATATGGTTGGTGGCCATTTTGGATTGGCCTTATGTTCAGTGGCCATTTTGGAAGTGGTAACAAGGGCGGCGGCCACTTTGCCAGCCTCTCTAGGCTGATGGCAGCCATTTTGGATTCACTTGTGTGGGTGGCCATTTTGAATGTACCTGACTTATGGCAGCAGCCATTTTAAATCTACCAATTTATGATAAAAAAGGGAAATGGAAAATAATAATAAAAATAAAATAAAATGAAATAAAATGAAATAAAAATATGCAAAAATAAGGAAAAATTAGAAAAAATTTCACAGAGCACTGGGATAATGTTAAAGCATTGGACTATGAATTGTATTTTATTTTTTTAAAATATAATTTTGTATTGATTTTTAAAGAATTTTACAAAAAACAAAACAGAAAACATAAGTGTACCATCACCATACAGAAAAAAAACCCCTTCACCAGGGAAGAATCAATTTTGTGTCCTTCATTTGCTTTGTCTCTGGGTTACATTGTTCATTCTTTATAGAGTGATTGAATTTTATTTCTTACATTTGCATCGCTTACTGATGTTGTTAATATATAATTTTTAACCATCTCCCACCGCCTCATTGTTGCTGCTAATTTCCCTTCATTATAATTATGTAGTCTAATTTCCATAATTTCATAGTGAATGTGATCCACCATATATTTGCACCAATTTTTTATCGTCCATTAATTGTCATCTTTCCACCCAAGCACTATAGTTGCCTGGGCACTTTCTATCGCTGCAATTTTGATTTCTTCATATTCTTTTACCTCACTATTTTTTATCAATAATGCTGCTTCCTTAGTTATTTTCCAATTACCATTCATAATTTTGTTCACTTCCATTTGTATTTGTTTCCAAAATGTTTGAACTTTCTTACATTCCCAAAACATATGCATAAATACTCCTTTTTCCTTGCACCCATGCCAACAATTTCCTTTCTTCGTTGTTTGAAAACGTGCTAATTGTACTGGTGTATAATACCATTTATGTAATATTTTTCTTCTCATCTCTCTTATTCTTGTGTTTTTAATTTTTTTGATATTTTCAATTATACCCTCCATATCCCATTCATCAATTTCTAATTCGTCCTGCCAATATCTTGTCAATCCTTTTACTACTTGTTCTTCCGCTTGTAATAATTCTCTATATATATTACCTGTTTGTGCTTTTATATTCTTGCACTTATCCCTTAATATCTTTTCTAAATTTGTTTCTTGTCTCATAAATATTTCTTTGTTTTCCCTTTTACTTAAATATGTACTTATCGCATTGGTTTGTAACCAGTTTTGTTGTCCCAGGCACCTCTCTATTTCGTTTCTATTAATTCTTTCGTCCCTTTCATATAACTGTTCTATTCTCTGTATCCCTTTCCTCCTTGGTTCCCATATTATCTTTGTGAGGTTACTTTCTTTCTTTGTATTTATCACATGCAGCGTTGCTAATTTAGAGTTTGTCATTTTCAATTTATCTTGCCATTTCATCCAACTCTCTATTATCGCTTTAGTAGGATCTAATAGTCTATTTATTTCTACCTTATTCCATTTCCTAAATAATAATTCCTGATTCTTAATATCATTAATTTCTTTCTCTAATTCTACCCATGGTTTTTCCTCTAATACAGTGGTACCTCGAGATACGAGTTTAATTCGTTCCGGACCTGGGCTCTTAAGTCGAGCAGCTCTTATCTCGAACGACTTTTCCCCATAGGAATTAATGTAAATAATTTTAATTGGTTCCAGCCCTCAAAAAACTCACAAAGTTAGTCTAAATTATGCAGAAAGACATGTTTTTAATGAAGAAATGTACTTGTACATATAAATGAATAATGAAGTTTCTTTCACTTAACTTGTAAACTTTCTTAAACTTTTAAATTTACATATGTTCAACTTCTCTGCCACCCAATCCTGTAGGACAGAGGTCCCCAACCCTTTTTGCACCAGGGACCGGCTTTAAGCGATCAAGAGAGGAATGGGTGAATGAATGGACGGAGGGTGGGAAGGAAGGAAGGAAAGAGGGAAGGGACAGGAACAGAGGAAGGAAGCAAGGAAACTTATAAAAGGGGAGAGTAAGAGAGGAATGAGTGAAGGGAGGGAGGGAGGGAAGAAGGTGGGAAGGAGAAAGAAAAGAAGAAATAGAGGAAGGGAAGGTAAAAGAGAGAAAGAAAAAGAGCAAGCAAGCAAGCAAGCAAGCAAGCAAGCAAGAAAGAAAGAAAGAAAGAAAGAAAGAAAGAAAGAAAGAAAGAAAGGGGGAAGGGACAGGAACAGAGGAAGGAAGCAAGGAAACTTATGAAAGGGGAGAGTAAGAGAGGAATGAGTGAAGGGAGGGAGGGAGGGAAGAAGGTGGGAAGGAGAAAGAAAAGAAGAAATAGAGGAATGGAAGGTAAAAGAGAGAAAGAAAAAGAGCAAGAAAGAAAGAAAGAAAGAAAGAAAGGGGGAAGGGACAGGAACAGAGGAAGGAAGCAAGGAAACTTATGAAAGGGGAGAGTAAGAGAGGAATGAGTGAAGGGAGGGAGGGAAGAAGGTGGGAAGGAGAAAGAAAAGAAGAAATAGAGGAAGGGAAGGTAAAAGAGAGAAAGAAAAAGAGCAAGAAAGAAAGAAAGAAAGAAAGAAAGAAAGAAAGAAAGAAAGGGGGAAGGGACAGGAACAGAGGAAGGAAGCAAGGAAACTTATGAAAGGGGAGAGTAAGAGAGGAATGAGTGAAGGGAGGGAGGGAGGGAAGAAGGTGGGAAGGAGAAAGAAAAGAAGAAATAGAGGAAGGGAAGGTAAAAGAGAGAAAGAAAAAGAGCAAGAAAGAAAGCTGCAAGCACCCCCCCGAGCCCCCCAGGCCGGCTGCAACCTTTTAAAACACGCGCGCCGCTTCGCAGCTGTCTCCTGAAGCCGAACGCGGAAGTTAGCGTTTGGCTTCAGGAGACAGCTCCTTGGCGCTTGTATCTCGAATTTGGGCTTGTAAGTAGAACAAAAATATCTCTCCCCTCCCAGCTCTTATCTCGAGTTGCTCTTAAGTAGAGCAGCTCTTATGTCGGGGTTCCACTGTAATTGTAATTCCATTAGCCTATCAATATGATATGCGTCCCTATAATACTCCAAGTTTGGATTTCCCCAACCTCCCTCGTCCTCCGTTGCTATCAGCCATTTTTTTAAAAATTCTTGGTCTTTTATTATCTTCTATCCACACATTCAATTTAGTATCCCATTCTCTTATCTTTCTTATTGGGAAGGTTCCATGCATTACTTCTAAAATATATAGCATTTTTGGGATAATCTTACTTTAGCCAATCTTCTCAAATTTTTATTTTTCCAATTCTTAATTTGTTTCTGAATTTTTTTCCATATTAAATTATAATTAAATTCCACCATTTTTCCCGGGTTCTTTAATAACCATACTCCTAAATATTTCATTTTCTTGCTACCCAGTTTTAAACCCGATACCTTCCGTATTTCAATTTGTTCTTTAGGCCCTGTATTTAAACAAATGATTTCGATTTTTCCATATTCACTCTTAACCCTGATTGGTTTTTAAACTCCTGAAGTATTGTAATCATTCTTTTAATCATATCTATTGGTGTTTCTGTGACTATTATAGCATCATCTGCAAATAAATTTAATTTTAATTCCATACTTCCTATTTGATATCCCTTCCATTGTATATCTTTTCTAATTTTATTTGCCAATGTTTCAATTGCCATTGCAAAAAGCATCGGGGATAGGGGGCATCCCTGCTTAGTCCCATTATTTATTTCTATTTTCTCCGTTCTATTTCCATTCACTCTAACATAGGCTATATTGTCCTTGTATATTTCTTTTATTATTTGACAAAACCCTTTCCCCATATTCAAACTATTGCATAATTGGAACAAATGCTCATGATTTATTTTATCAAAAGCTTTGTAAACATCTAACTTTAGTAATCCCATTTTCCTTTTAATTTTGGTGGCATGGTGCAGCACATTCACTATATTTCTAATTGGCTCATATATTCTTCTCCCTTTTATAAAACCATACTGGTCTTTCCCAATTATCCTTGGCAATATATTTTCCAACCTATTTGCTAAAATTTTCATAAAAATTTTATAATCTTGATTTAGCAGACTAATTGGGCGGTAGGAACCTGGTTCTTTTAAGTCTCGACCTGGTTTAGGAATTGTTACAATTTCAGACACCTTCCATGTTTGTGGAACATCTAATATTATGAGGATATTGTTATACAGTTTCTCCAAATGCGGTAATAGAATTTCTGTATACGTTTTATAATATTCACCTGTAAATCCATCGGGGCCTGGTGCTTTACCGGGTTTTAGCCCTTTTACCACTTTAATTATTTCATCCCTTGTTATATTTGCATTTAACATTTGTCTTTCTTCCTCATTCAGCCTTTCTTTAACCTCTATTTCTTGTAACATAACATGTTCTTTTTCATATAATTTTGCATAAAATTCTCTTATTACATTTTCTACTTCTCTGTTACCATATTTCATTACCCCATCCTTATCCTTCAAACCATTTATTATTAATTTTTCTTTTCTTTTTTAAAGATATTTCACCATTTGTAATGCTGATTTCTTCTCCCATATTTCAATTCTCTGTTTCACTGCTATTCTCATATTATTCCAATTTTCTTCCTCTATGTCCTTTAATTGTCTTTGTTTAAGTTTTAACAAGTCATTCCATTCTTTATTTCTGGTTATTCTCAAATTTTCTCTTATTGATTCTATTTCCCTTATTCTTTTTTCCCTTTCCATCCCCCAACTTTTTCTGATATAAGACTCCATACTAATTAGATTACCCCTAATAACTGCCTTCTTCGTGTCCCAGATAACTGATTGTCTCATTCCATCATTTTGATTTATTTCATAAAATTCCTGAATATCTTTCTGAATTTTTTCCTTATTTTCTTCACTTACTGAGACAATTGTGTTATATCTCCAAATTCTTTCTCTACCAGTAGGGTCTATCTTTATAACTGCTGTTATAGCTGCATGATCAGATATCCAATTACTTTTGATTTCTGCCCTTTTAACTTGGATATTTCCTGTTTTGTTCATGAATATATAATCAATACAACTAAACTTATTGTGTCTTGCTGAATAATATGTCCCCCTATTTGAGTTATCAGCGTGTAAATCTATCATATTTAACTTATTCAAATTTAATTGCTTCTTTTCTTTGTTATTAGCTGTTATTTCTACATTGAAATTCCCAGCAAATATCACCATCCCCTCTGAAAATAAATCCAATTTACGTTTTGCATTCATAATAAATTGTTTAGCATTTACATTTGACGCGTATATTACCGCTAATGTTATCATCTTTTGATTCATTTTTCCTTTTACAAATAATAATCTTCCTTCTTTATCCCCTTTTGTTTGTATCACCTGAAAAACATTTCTGTGATTTATTAATATGGCCACTCCTTGTCTCTCCTCTACACTCAAAAATATGTTTCCATTCTTTACTCTCAATCAGTTTATCCGTTTTTTTCTTTCCCTTATGAGTTTCAGTAAGAAATAAGAAATCCACATGGTTTTCTTTCGCTAATTTCAATAGTCTATATCTTTTCACAGGCGATGCTAAACCATTTATATTCAATGCCATAATTGTTCGATCACCCATAATATTTCCATTTAACCTTTTTCCCTCTTGCAACCCAGAGTTCTGTTAATTTTTTCATTTTTATTAAAGATTCCCCCCACCCAGGTGCTTCCCCCCAAGTTTCTCTCACAAGGAGAGAAGAGCGGAAAAAACATCCGCTGCTTTGGCTAGGCACCTTAAGGGGCATGGTTCCACCGAAGCTAATGCCCCCCCCAAACACCCTTTTAAAGTTGGAAATAAAACCCCATCCTCCCCTCCCCAAGTCTCCCTTAATTTGATTAAAGTTAAAGCAGATATTAAATTGGAACAGACCTCAACTTTTTTCCCTTAATATGTAAAACCTTTTAAACAGTTAAAACAGAGATTTTTACAAACATTTCATTTCTTTTTTTGCCTGGTGACTCTTGCTTCCATCTTGGGATCCGGTGCATCTTTTTCCTTCCCCAAAAGAGCTTGCTTGCCAAGGAGTGTTGATTGTAAAAGTTCCATAAAATCTTTATTTCCTCCTCCTCCTCCTACTGCCCCCCCTTCTTCCAGCATCTCTGTTGTTCTTCCTGTCTGTTGCTGTAGATCTGGATTCAAGCCGAGTTTCGCCAGCATTTCTTTTCCCTCTTGGAATGTTTTTGCTCGATACATCCTCCCTTCATGAAACACGACGATAATGGCGGGATACTGCCAACTAAAACACATATTTCCCTTGAACAGGGCCTCCGTTATCGGGCGCATTTGACTTCTTGTGTGTAGGGTTGACACTGACAAATCTTTTAACACCCGAATCGGAGCTCCTTTAGAAGTAAGGTTAGTGATTTTTCTTAATTCTTTATAAACTTTTTCAGCTGTTCTTTCTGAGAGGAATTTAATTACAATGTCTCGTTGATTTGGGTCTCTTCTTGCTCCAAAAACCCAGTGTGCTCTCTCTATTTCATGATCCAAGACTTCAATTTTATTCTCCTTAAACCATTGTTGCATATTTTGGATCGTGTTTCTGCTATCAGCAAAATCAGCTTTGAAGCCCCTCAGGCGTAGGTTTGCTCTTCTTAATCTGTCTTCTAACATATTTATACGTTGACAGTCTTGCTCCCTTTCTTCTTCCAATTTGGAAACCCTGTTACCTTGGACCTGTTGTTCTGTTTTCACTGTTTGTAAATCACTTGCAGTCTTAGTAACCACATCTTGCATTTCTTTTAACTGCTGACCAACCACAACAAAGGTTTTTAGCAAAGCATCCATTCTCTCTGTGAGCTTCTCCCCCACTTTCTTTGCCATTTCTCCTCTTAACTTTATTGCTTTATTGCTTACTCACAGTTTCGAGTGGAAAGCAGACTGTTTCCAAGTTGTTTCTCTCTCCTTCAATAAGCCCAAGGTATCTCCGGGTTCCAAATTTATGGCTTTATTGCTTAGTTCAATTTATTTGAGACTTAGGGTGGTTCGACAGGGTTTAAAATCCAATGTTTATTTTCTCATTTGAAGAGCGTTCAGCAGAGCATCTTCAATTTACTGACGCATGCGCAAACCCCTATGAATTGTATTTCTATGCAATGCAATGAACTGCATTCAAATGAAATGCACCTACATTTAAATAAAATGAAGCTTACTATCACAAATGTTACTCAGTGCAATACAGTGCAATGTAACCCTATGCAATGCAAGATCTGAAATACAATGCAATGCAATGCGATATATTGAAATACAATACAATGCAATGCAAGCTAGCAAGTAATACTACAATGCACCGTGATGTTGTGCCATGCAATACATGGAATCACTGAAATGAACTGAAATGCATTGCAATGCAATGTAATGCAATGATGTGCAATGCACTGCAGTGATATGGAGTGCAATGCAATGTGGGGTAATGCTACGAGTCCAAGGCATTGCAGTGAATTTACACAATACAGTATGAATTGTGATATGATGCAATACAATGAACTGCAAATAAATGCATTTCTATGCAATGCCATGTAAGGCAAGAACCGACATGAACTGAAACAAAATGAAATGAAGGATGATAATTCTTCTTTGACAGCTCTTTTGCAAGCTGCTATGGCTAAGGCTTCTAAGGATGACAAGTCCAAGGCCAATTCCAACATGCCTCCAGTGAACAAACCCCTTGCCAATTTGTCACCCACCAGTCAGTCCATCAGTGACCATTCGACTATTGGGTTACAAGTCAAGCTTTGCGGCCTAAGCATCAGAAGACCAGTACCGGTCTGATCCGATGAATGAATGAATGAATGAATGCCAGGCATGCATGCACTGTGCATGCACAACCGGTATGATACTGGTAAAAATTGCCGGGTTTTTTGCTTCTGCGCATGTGCAAAAGCTAAGAAATCAGATATTTTTGCCCAAATCCTGTTGCCAGAAGGATGTCTGCGAGATTTCGGCTGCTGTAAATGTGCAGCAGCCAAAATTCGCTGCGGCGCCTAGAGCAGCAGCTGGGGCCAACAACAACAATTGCCTGTCCAAGCTCTGGCCGGATGGCCTGCTCTCTGCTCTCCTGCACCACAGGCATTTCTTGGTGCACACGGCTATGGCGCCCCGAGCGAGTCATAGCCTTTGGTAACAGCGCTGTGCTCCTGAAGGCCACGACTTGCTCAGGGCACCATCACTGTGCTGAGAGATGCCTGAGGCACGGAAGAGCACAGAGCAGGCTCTGTGGCTGAGAGCACAGGCCATCTTCTCTGTGCTCTGGCCTGCAGGAGATCGTGCAAACACTCACTTACAAGGTAAGGGCTGGGCAGCCATGCGGCGAGGCGGGCAAGTGGATGGGAGTGGATGGAGCTGCCACTCATGGCAAAGCGGGCAGGCCAATCATGGCAGGTGAGCAGACAGGCCGCTTGTGGCAGAATTGCCAGAAGTGGTGCGGGGGAGCGAATGGTGGCAGTTACCTTATTTTCTGGTTTTCAGGCCTTTTTGCTTCAAATCCAGAGCTCCACCCCACCTCCATTAGCCAGCTGTCAGCACCGATATAGCGTCTGGGAAATAAATCACATTCCATCCAATTCTCTCATCTATGATTCAATTTATTATCAGAGCCATGTTGGTCATGTTGTTGCCATCACAATTTTTTTATTTTTTTATTTTATTTTTTTATTAGATTTGTATGCCGCCCCTCTCCGTAGACTCGGGGCGGCTCACAGCAATAACAAAGACAATGTAACAAATCTAATAATTTAAAAAACACTAAAAAACCCATTATTAAAAGCAAGCATACACACAGACATGTATAAACTATATAGGCCCGGGGGAGATGTCTCAGTTCCAACCTTGCCTGACGGCAGAGATGGGTTTTAAGAGCTTTACGAAAGGCAAGGAGGGTGGGGGCAGTTCTGATCTCCGGGGGCAGCTGGTTCCAGAGGGTCGGGGCCGCCACAGAGAAGGCTCTTCTCCTGGGTCCCGCCAAACGACATTGTTTAGTTGACAGGACCCAGAGAAGGCCAACTCTGTGGGACCTAATCGGTCGCTGGAATTCGTGTGGCAGAAGGCGGTCCCGGAGATATTCTGGTCCGATGCCATGAAAGGCTTTATAGGTCATAACCAACACTTTGAATTGTGACCGGAAATTGATCGGCAACCAATGCAGACTGCGGAGTGTTGGTGTAACATGGGCATACCTTGGGAAGCCCATGATTGCTCTCACAGCTGCATTCTGCACAATCTGAAGTTTCCAAACATTTTTCAAAGGTAACCCCATGTAGAGAGCATTACAGTAGTCGAACCTCGAAGTGATGAGGGCATGAGTGACTGTGAGCAGTGAGTCCCGGTCCAGATAGGGCCGCAACTAGTGCACCAGGCGAACCTGAGCAAACACCCCCCCCTCGCCACAGCTGAAAGATGTTTCTCTAATGTGAGCTGTGGATCGAGGAGGACTCCCAAGTTGCGGACCTTCTCTTAGGGGGTCAATAATTTCCCCCCCTAGGGTTATGGATGGACAGATGGAATTGTCCCTGGGAGGCAGAACCCACAGCCACTCCATCTTATCCGGGTTGAGTTTGAGTCTGTTGACACCCATCCAGACCCCAACAGCCTCCAGGCACCGGCACATCACTTCCACTGCTTTGCTGACTGGACATGGGGTGGAGATGTATAACTGGGTATCATCCGCATACTGATGATACCTCACCCCATACCCCTGGATGATCTCACCCAGCGGTTTCATGTAGATATTGAATAGCAGGGGGCAGAGGACCGACCCCTGAGGCACCCCACAAGGGAGTAACCTCGAGGTCGACCTCTGACTCCCCACTAACATCGACTGCGACCGACCAGAGAGGTAGGAGGAGAACCACTGGAGAACAGTGCCTCCCACTCCCAACCCCTCCAGCCGGCGCAGAAGGATATCATGGTCGATGGTATCGAAAGCCGTTGAGAGGTCAAGAAGCACCAGGACAGAGGACAAGCCCCTGTCCCGGGCCCACCAGAGATCATTCATCAACGCGACCAAAGCAGTTTCTGCTGTAGCCGGTCCTGAATCCAGACTGCTTGGGACCTAGATAATCGGCTTCTTGTAAGAACATCTGGAGTTGGAGCGCCACCACCTTCTCGACAACCTTCCCCATAAAGGGAAGGTTGGAGGCTGGACGGTAGTTATTAAGCACGGCTGGGTCCAGGGAAGGTTTCTTGAGGAGGGGGCGCACAAGTGCCTCCTTATAAGGAGCCGGAAAGGACCCCCTCCCCAAGGATGCGTTGACAATCTGTTGGACCCAGCTCCATGTCACCTCCCTGCTGGCCGAAACCAGGCAGGAGGGAAACGGATCCAGTAAGCAGGTGGCAGAGCTGACAGCTCCAATGGCCTTGTCCACTTCCTTCCAGTATCCCGCCCAGATGAAGGTTCATCCAGCAGTGGGCTATGAGCCGGAACGCTAAATTGCGCTCGCTGCCACAGCTTGTAAGGTCTTGCGGGGCCAGCGCAATTTTGCTGCTGCACCTGTGGAGAAAGCAAAATCACTCATGGAGCCACAAGTGCGCTTGTGTTTCTTCATGCGTGGAAGCAAAAAACCTCACTGAAACAGAGATGCACATGCAGTTCCATGTGCGATTTTGCTGCCTCCACAGGTGCACAGCAAAATTGCACTGGTCCCACAAGAACTTACGAGTTGTGGCGGTAAGCACAATTTAGTGTTCCAGCTCGTAGCCCACCACTGGGTTCATTCCCCCATCCCCACACCCACAAGTTCATCACAAGATCAGTCCGAGTTCAGGGATTTCACTGACCTCCTCTTTAGATCTGTTGATGCAGAGAAAAAGATACCTTGGACTCCAAGAAAGGAATTTGTTGTGGTTAGTAACTTTCTCTCTCATAGAACTACTCCTCCCAGTTCCCATAATACTAATCTACTGTGGCAAGCTAAAGTCTCTAACTCCCCATGATGGCTTAGGCCTGACAGGCGTTCCCCCCCTTTGCAAAGAAACAATATAACATACAGAGGTTAGTATAATTTTTAAAACCTTTTCCCCCCCCCGGGGGACACTTAGGCTTGGGTGGGTATTTTTCATGGAACTGATTAATTAACCTATCAGCCTTGACATCCCGACTCTTAACCCAGGTAACTCTGACAAAGGGTACCCTTTCCAATTAATCAAGTACTGTAATTTAACCCTTAAAATATGGGAATCCAAATTCCTTTTCACGTCATAGTGGTTTTCCCCCTGCATTACTACAGGAGGAGTGTTCTGGTTTCTGGTAGAACTTTAGCTATTACAAATAACTCTTACTAAATGCAGTATTTCATAAACAAAGAAACTCCATCTTTATTTCTCTTCCCTTCCTTATTCAAAATACAGTTCATACTAGCACATTCCTCTTCCTCCCGTTATCTTTCTTAATTGCATTCCTCATACATTCCTCCCAGCCTTCTCCATTTAATAAGATTTATGTACTCACAGCATGATTCAAAAACAGCAGAAATGACTGTAAAATAACACAGCATGCATTTGCTTGCTTGGAAGCTGAACGGAAATACCTTTCATTTTAGCCCTACAACATTGAAACTCCACTCTTCTTCCCCACTGACCCCCTGACGTACCAAATACATCACTCCAGTATTTAGCCCATTCCTCCCCTTAATATCTTCTTCCAAACACCTGTACCTTACATTTTTGGACCGTTATGAATTTAGGATTGACCCAGCGAACGTCTGATTCTTCCTCGCTAGATTCTGGACTCATAGCCAAATCCTGTTACTACCTGTAACCCCGGGCCCACCACTAATTCATAAACACTATCTGTATCAGAGTCGTCGATTTCTTCATCATCCTCCAACTGACCAGGAGTATATACAACAGGGAGGGGGGGTTGTGTATATGGCTGAATGTTGGACTCAATCACCTGTTTTAACAGGCTGCAGTGGAATACAGGGTGGATCTTCCCTAGGATTCTAGGCAGTGCAAGCTGCACTGTGACCGGGTTGATCACTTTCATGATTGGAAAGGGCCTAGAAATTTAGGACCTAGCTTTTTGCTAGGCAGGTTTAACCAAATGTATTTGGTTAAGTGCATCCCCTACTCTAAAAGGAGGTTGAAGTGATCAATGTTTGTCTGCTTGCTTCTGGTAGGCTTCCGGAGACTCAACAAGCACCTTCTTGGTGTCCTCCCATGCTCTCTTTAGTTTTTCTATCCACTGTCAACATGATGGACGAGGGAGATTCTGTAGATAGTTCAAGCATGGGGACGAAATCCTGTCCACTGGTGACCTGGAAAGGAGTTAGTCCCGTGCTGCTGTGTACAGAATTGTTGTACTCTACTTCCACAAAAGGCAACAGTTCAGCCCAATTGTACTGGTGGTAGTCCACATAACATCTGAGGTATTGTTCCACTAGGGTGTTAGCTTTTTCAGTGGCTTCATTAGCAGAAGGGTGGAAAGCTGAGCTAAGTCCTTGGGTAGAACCAACGGCACGAACAAATTCTCTCCAAAATCTGTCCGTGAACTGGACCACCCAATCTGATATGATTCTACGGGGGACTCCATGCAATCTGTAAATGTGCTTTAGGAATAGCTTAGCCAGATGTCTGGCAGTGGGCAGTCCCGAACAAGCAATGAAATGAGCTTGTTTGGAGAATAAATCGATAACAGTCCAAATAATGGTGTTACCCTTGCTCTCGGGGAGTTCCACAATGAAATGTATTGCTATTTTTTCCCAGGGTCTACTGGGGTTGGTGACTTGCTGCAGCAACCCACGAGGTTTACCGCATCTATGTTTCCTAGTGGCACAAGTGGCACAATTCCTTACATAGTATTCAATTTCTGCTCTCATCCTGGGCCACCAGAACTGCCTCTGCAATAGGTGCAATGTTTTCAGGTACCTGAAGTGGCCCCCTAGTCTGGAGTCATGACTCCATTGGAGAATCTCTAATCGTAGACTAGCAGACACATATAATTTGGTTCCCTTCCAAGCCAACCCTTCCCTCAGTGTTAGGATTTCCTTGTGGCTGTTGAACCACGGATCGATTGGCAAAGCTGACTTCAATTTTTCTCCCACTCCTTTTCCCCTTGTGTGGGTTGTTTCCTAGTCTGGTCTCAGGTGCAGACAGATGCGGCCTTCTCTTTTCCTTCAGAAGGCATGGGAAGATATGGGATGATTGAATGGACTTCTTCCTCTCTTTGGCTGTTATACTGGGGTTTCCGAGATAAAGCGTCAGCGAGGAGATTCTTCCCAGCTGGAATATGTTTCAGTGTGAAGTTGAAATGTCTGAAGTATTGTGCCCATTGTACTTGCTTAGGAGAAAGCCCACGAGGGGTCTTTAATGCCTTGAGTTTCTTATGATCAGTCCACACCTCGAAAGGAATTGTTCCGCCTTCTAGGAAATGCCCCCATGTCACCAGTGTTACACTTCCTTTTCCCAAATGGCCCACCTTCTCTCAGGTAATAGCACAAGGTAATAGCTGTTCCCTTCCATTGTCTTGTAACAACACAGCTGCTATTGCCACATCGCTGGCATCTGACTGGATCACAAACTTTCACTCTGGGCTAGCATGTTGCAGGATTGTCTCCTTTGCAAGAAGTCTTTTGAAATCCTTTTGGCATTCCATTGTTCACCTGATAGGCTGAGATGGTTTGGGCTTAACAGGAGTTGGTCTGGTCTTTAGTAGTTCAGTTAGGGACAAGGCAACTTCAGCGTAAGCTGGAATGAACTGTCGGTAGAAATTTGCAAATCCTAAGAGACTCTGTAATTGTTTGCACATGTGGGGAGCTTGCCAATCAAGCCCAGCCTTCACCTTAGCTGGGTCCATCTCTATGCCTTTGTTTGAGAAGCGATATCCTAAATAGTCTACTGAGGTCTTGTGAAATTAACATTTGGAAAGTTTTATCTAAAGCCAAATATGATAGAGAGCCAAAGAAGCTGGCCTATTTCGTCTACGCGGGGGGGGGGGGGGGGGATATGTGAGACAATATGGTCATTTGTTCCCAAGAGATCGACAATTGATTGATAGCATTTCGGAAGGGATGAATGAGGGGGAGGAGGCAGAATGGACTGCTGAACTACATGATGAGGGAGCCCCTGAGCTAGACAATATGGCTGATTTCATTGAACTGATGAGGATGAGATTCCTTGATGTTGCAAGCATCAAGGTGGAGGCAGAGATGTTGCAAGCATCAAGGTGCAAGCATCAAGGTGGAGGCAGAGAAACAGATTGGCCTATTAAGATAGTCAGGGCGACCTGTGAAGGAACTGGTGTGGAAATTCAGATGGGCTGCAGGCAAGCTGAGAGAATGGCCAGAAAAACTTTTGGTCAATACTTTTAAAAATGCCCTTGACCCAGAATTGAGAAGGGCTTGTAAAATACGTTGAGTCCACTGTGCCATTCAGAACTGGTATGCCACAACTATCACTTTGGATAATGTAGTTCGCACTAAGAAGAAACTTCCCTCAGACGGGCCCCACATAGACCTTCAGGACACTGCCCTTTCCCTCACCAGCAGAAGCCCTCTCACTCAGAGGCCATGAGGAGAATAAATTGCTCTCAGTGTCGCCGGACTGGCCACAGGGCCACTGAGTGATTGGCCTCAGCCCCCCTCTCTCTCCCAAGAGGCAGACCACACTCAGTAGCAAAAGAAAAACCTGGAAAAACTTCAGAGCCGGGTTGCTGGGCCTTTCAAACAGCGGAGCTGTTCCCTCTTGAGGATTCTCCTGATTCTCCCATTTCTTCTGAACCTACCCCCAACTGAAATGAGGAGCCCAGTGAGAAGATGCCCCAATGGTCAATGAACCCGTCCCTCCATTCCTCTTTATGGCAAAGATTAAAGTAATAATTATGGGAGGGAGGGGAAAATACAGGCCCTGATAGATACAGGGTGCTCAAGATGCCTTATCAGCAAAGTAGTGGTAGAAAAATTAAGAATCCAAACCAGACCTTTAATCAAGCCCATCCATTTTCAACAAGTGGATGGTTCCCTCATAGGTGGAATTCCTGACACACTCCTGATGGAGAGTTGCAAATAGGCTGACATCGTGGATTTCTTGGGCTCATAATTGCCCTGAAAATATCAGAAGCAGTCATCTTGGGTCTGGCCTGGTTGGACAAATGGACCCCCACTCCACCTCCATTAGCCAAACAAAGTAAATAAAAACAAAATAAATGATAAATCAGCACCACATGGCTGGCCAAGCAATTTTACCATAATCTTTCTTTCCCTGCTTCAAATCCAGAGCTCCATCCCGCCTCCATTAGCTGGCATTAGCAGCCAAACAAAGTAACAAAAATGAACTTCTCACCCAAGGAAGGAAGGGGAAAGGAGGATGGAACATGGAGGGAAGAAGAAAGGAGGGCAAGTATTTACCATTGCCAGCACAAGTGCTTTCTCCTTCTTTTCCAGAAGCTCGAACAAAGAAAAAAAAATTAAAGGGGGACAGGCCAGACCACAAGGGCAGTAGTAACTAAGGCAAACTGTTGTTGTTGTTGTTGCTGCTGCTGCTGCTACTACTACTACTACTACTACTACTACTACTGATCACCTAGCAAACTTTCAAGCTTCCTCCCCACACATTTCTCTGAGGTGCCGCTTGCTGCATATAGGGAAAGGTGAGGTGGGCTGGGTGATTGGCAAGCCAGCGAATTAGCAAGCCACTGGCTCATCAATCACTCTTTCAGCGCATGCTCAGATGAGTTTTACCAAGACCACCAATCCTGGAGGTGATTGACCTCCATCAGCTTGGTCTACACATGCAGCTCAATTTCCAGGTCCTGCCTACCCCTGAAGAGAACAGATAGAAATTAGGAAGGAGCCTGGATTGAAGCTGGGACTAAAGAAAATGAAATATTTGGGAATGTGATTATTAAGGAAAATAGTGGAGGTTAATTATTGAAAGATATGGAGGAAAATTATAAAACAGATGAAGAGTTGGAAAGAGAAAGGATTAAGAAGAGTGGCAAAGATAAGGGCATTAAAAATGATGATTATTCCCAAGATGATGTATCTATTTCAGGTATTGACAGGTATTCTACCAGGGGAAAAATTAAGAGGGTGGGACAGAAGATTAAATTATTGGGTAGAAGGAGATAAAAGACCAAGAGTAAGGAAAAATTGGATAATAGCAAATGAAAAAGATGGAGGATGAGGCAGCCCTAGTTTAGAGTTGCATGGAGATACATTCCAAATTGAAAGATTAAAGGAGCTGCAAGTATTTGAAAATAAATGGGTTAAGTTGGAAAAAGAGATTAATGGGGTAAGGAATAGAGAGTTAATATTTACAAGGTGGAATAAAAGTGATTTATAGCCTTTCAAATAGGCTCTTTGAAAGGCACCTTAGAAATTTTGAAAAAATGGCAGGGGAAATTAGGATTAAATAAATGAAAGTTGTCAACATTGTACGTAATAAATAGAGATAATGAAACAAACCTAAACAAAGCAATAGATGAGTTGAGGGGCAGGGGGATAAATAAGATAGAACAGTTACATGAGAACGATGGAAAGGTCAGTAGAAACCAAATAGAGTAGTATTTAGGCCAGCAGAGATGGTTGCAAATAAATGCCATATGCACATATTTGAATGAAAAAGAAAATAAAGAAGCACTACTAAGAGACAAAATTAGAGAAAAAAGTGATGGTACAAAGGCACAGACAAGTAATATACAGTATATTGGATGTTAACGCAGGCAGATGGGTGTATGATGCAGGAATTAACTTGATGGTGGCAAAGTGAATTGCAAATAGACATACAAGAGATGAAAAATATAGTGGAGAATATAAGGAAATTTAAGAATATAAGGGTTTACGTAAGTGGTATTATACTCCTGCTCAACTTGCGTACTTCTATAGAATGTTAAGGGTGCCTGTTGGCATGGATGCCAGGAGAGAGGGGTGTTTATGCACATGTTTTGGGAGTGTTTGATAGTGCAGAAATTTTGGAAAGAGGTGCAAGAGGAAATCAATAGGATGTTAAATACAAAATGGATGATTACAAAGGAAATGGCAGAATCAGTAAAAACGACCGATATGGGAGAATTTAGAGAAATTAAAGAAGTGGCTATATAAAGTGCCCAAGTGATAATAATTTTTGGTTGGAAGGATGCAACAAAATGGAGAATACAAAACTGGCACCAGTACATGGTGGAACTCATTCAGTTTGAAATTATGGATATAAAGATTAATATCATTAATGAAAATAAATTGCAGGAACTGATGGGACAATTAGACAGTGTTAGAGGTTATATGGTCAGTAGAATTCAAGACCAAGGTATAAAGAATAAATTGGAGTAAATTGGAATAAATATAGAGAATAAACGCTATGTAAATATTGTAATGTTCTTAGTTTAAAATGTTACAAATAAGGTACACCCTCATTTTGGTGGAGGGATTTGAATGTTGTTGCATGGTGGGAGCATGGATCACTGAGCACTGTGTGATATGTAGTGGGTATGTGTTATTATTACAAGAAAATCAATAAAAAATATTATTTAAAAAACCACTATATAAAGCCTTAGTTAGACCACACCTAGAGTACCGCATCCAGTTTTGGTCACCAAACTACAAGAAAGACATTGAAACTCTAGAGAAATTGCAAAAGAAAGCAACCAAGATGATAAGGGGACTGAAAACTAAAACATATGAAGGGAGGTTGCAGGAACTGGGCATGGCTCGTCTAGCAAAGAAAAGGACCAGGGGAGATATGATGGCAGTGTTCCAGTACCTGAAGGGCTGCCACAGAGAGGAAGGGGTCAGACTGTTTTTCAAAGCACCAGAAGGCCAGACTAGGAATAACAGATGGAAGCTGACAAAAGAGACTCAACCTAGAAATAATGAGGAACTTTCTGACAGTGAGAGTGATCAACACATGAGATTTTCAAGGGGAGATTGGACTGCCAATCTCCCCTTGAAAATGCAATTCTTGCCACTACTAATATATGGATTGTTAAGTAATATATTTCTTTTTTATATTTTGTATCAGTAATACCTAATAAGAAAAATTCTGGAGTCTTCTTAATCTCCTTATTTGTAATTTCCTTTAACCATTTTTCTATCTTATTCCAATAGATCTTAGCTTTGGGGCAAGTCCACCATGTGTGAAAGTATGTGCCAATTTCTTTTTTTACATTTCCAGCAAATAGGTGAGGTGTTTGGAAACATCTTTGAAATCCTATATATCCCATCTACAAAACATCTTGATTTGATTTGATTTGAAAGAAATCGATTTAGTTATTTTCCAGTTGTGTACCCATACCTTTTCCCATGTATCTAAATTTATTTCTTTTCCAAAATTTTTACACCAACTAATCATGTTATCTTTCAATATCCAACCTGTTGTTTTATAATTTATTAAATATTTATATAACTTCCCAATTAATTTCCCTTCATTTTGAATTAATAATTTCCCAAGTATATTATTGTCTTTTTAAAAAATATTTATTTATTTTATTTATTTATTTATTGGATTTATATGCCAATACTGGCATATAAACTGGAAAATATCTAAATCGATTTCAAAATAAATATTCTGACATCTTTTTGGTATCTAGAGTTAATCTGGGCATACTGCCACCAATCAATATCCACGCCTGTCTCATGCAATTTTTGTTTTGATTTCAATTTTAATTGATTATCCAATAAGTCTCTGTACTTCCATATTTTACCTTCTTTTAACAAATTAGGGTGAGAAATAGCTTCTATCGGTGAAATCCATTCTGGCATAACTAAAAAGTGATTTTTCCTTATATCATTCCAGACATCTATCAATGCCTTACTAATTATGTTATTTTTAAAATATGAGTGGGTTTTAAACTTTTCATACCATACCAAAGCATGCCAACCTAACATTAAATCATGACCTTCTAGGTTGAGTAATCTTCTATTTTCCAGGGTTAGCCATTCTTTTATTCATGTTAACGCAGTCGCTTGATAATATAACTTCTAATTAGGGAGGGTGAGCCCTCCTCTCTCTTTCCGGTCCTCTAATGAACTTTGTTTTATTCTTGGTTTCTTACCCTGCCATATAAAATTTTAATAATTCTATTTTGAAGAAATTTTGGGCAGGGTTGATTGGGATAACTTGAAATAAAAACAATACTTTGGGAAGAATATTCATTTTAATTGTGGAAATTCTTCCAACTAAGGATAATTGTATATTATTCCATATTTCCAGATCGTTTTTAATTTGTCCTATGAGTTTTGTGTAATTATCATTTTTTAAAGACATAGCTTTGGAGGTAATCCATATACCTAGGTATTTAACCTTTTTTTGTTATTTTCATATTTGTTAAATTTTCAAGATGTTTTGTCTGTGGATCCGTCACATTTTTTGTAAGTATTTGTGTCTTTTCCTTATTAATTTTCAAACCTGCTACTTTCCCATATTCTTCTATTGAATCTATTAATTTTAAAATTTATGTCAGAGGATCTTCTATTATAAAAACTACGTCATCAGCAAAAGCTTGAACTTTATATATTTCTGTTTTACCAGAATGAATTCTTACCAGGTAGACAAATTAAAAATAACGTGAGGACAATCATAAATATACTTTAGAATATTATGAACAACATCCTGAAAAACAAATGTCACATTAGCATTCAATAATGTAGATTGGATTTTCATGAAAATACAATTAAATAAGATGAATGTGGGAACCAATTTTTTTAATATAATTGATGCCATTTATTCTGATCAATCAGCAAAATTATAATAAACGAAGAACAAACAGGAAGATTAGAAATACAAAGAGTAGTTAGACAAGGTTGCCCCATATCATCATTATTATTTATTTTAAAACTAGAAGCTTTACTAATGAAAATAAGAACAGAAAATGGAATAAAAGGTTTGAAGATTATATGTTAGAGATTTTTAAGAGGATTATAATGGACGGTAGAATTCCTAGTTCCTGGTCGGAGTCATTAATAACTTTAATACATAAGACAGGTACAGACAAAGATAAAATACAAAATTACAGACCAATATCCTTGTTAAATGTTTATTATAAAGTTTTTACTTCTATTTATGCATTAAGACTTAAAAAGATTTTAAATGAAATAATATATGAAGATCAAAATGGCTTCCTACCGGGTAGACAAATAAAAAATAATTTGAGAACGATTGTTAACACACTAGAATTTTACCAACAACACCCAGAAAGACAAATGTCATTGGTATTTTTGGATGCAAAAAAAGTGTTTGATAACATTGACTGGACATTTATTAAAATGCAGCTAAACAAAATGAGATTTGGGACAAAATTTGTTAACGTAATCGATGCAATATATTCAAATCAAACAGCTAAAATTATATTGAATAATGAACAACGAGAAAGTTTTGAGATTTTTAAAGGTGTAAGACAGGGCTGTCCTCTTTCACCTTTATTGTTTATATTAACTCTTATATTAACTCAAGTTCTATTGATTAAGATAGGGACAAATAATAAAATTAAAGGATTAGATATAGGAAAAGAAACCTACAAAGTTCAAGCTTTTGCTGATGATGTGGTCTTTACAGTAGAAAACCCTTCAACTTCAATTCCAAATTTAATAGAAATGATAGAAGAATACGGAAGTGTTGCAGGTTTAAAAATTAATGGAAATATGACACAATTATTAACTAAGAACATGACCGAATCACAAATAAGAAAATTAGAAAAATTGATGGATATGAAGATAGTTAAGAAACTGAAGTATCTAGGTATTTGGATCACAGCTAAAACAATGTCTTTAAAAAATGACAACTATATAAAACTTATTAGTGAAATTAAAAAAGATTTAGAAACATGGAATAATTTACAATTATCCTTCTTAGGGAGAATTTCAACAATCAAGATGAATATTTTACCTAAATTATTGTTTTTATTTCAGGTTATACCTATAAATCCTGGAGGAAATTTCTTTAAAGAATTAACAAAGATGGTTAAGAAATGTTGATGGCAAGGGAAAAAGGCGAGAATAAAATTAAGTACCTTAGAGGATATTAAAGACAGAGGAGGCTTTGCCCTAACTAATTGGAAATTATATTATCAGGCTGCAGCCCTATCCTGGATTACGGATTGGATAACTTTGGAAAATAGAAGATTAATAAATTTGGAGGGTCATGATCTCATGCTAGGCTGGCACGCCTTTATTTGGTATGATAAGGATAAAACACATTCTTACTTTAAGAAACACACAATGAGGAAAGCCTTATTAGAGGTATGGAAGGATATAAGAAAAGACCATTTTTTAACAATCCCAGATGGGATTTCCCTTATAGAAGCGATTTGCCACCCTAATTTAATTCAAGAAAGGAAGATACTGAAATATAAAGAACTAACAGATGAACAATTGGAATTAAAATCTAGACAAAAGTTACAAGAAGAAGGAGTAAAAATTGACTGGTGGCAATACGTGCAGATCCAGTCTAGATATCAAAGAGATATTAAAACATATATATTTAGGAAAGATAAAAATTATTTAGGGAATTTGCTAATTACAAACCAGAGAAAATTAATAGCAAAAGCATATAAATATTTGATTAGTTTTTAAACTATTGATCAGTTTTTAAAAGATAATATGATACTCTGGTGTAAAAATATAGGAAAAGAAATTGACTTGGATACCTGGGAAAGAGTTTGGACATATAATTGAAAAATAACTAAATCAGTTTCAATGAAAGAAAATCAGATTAAAATGTTTTACAGGTGGCATCTACCACCTAATAGAATTGCAAAGATGTTTCCAAATACATCTTCAAATTGTTGGAAATGCAAAAGAGAAACAGGCTCTTATTATCATCAGTGGTGGACTTGCCAAAAAGCTAAACTCTATTGGAATAAAATAGAAAGATGGATAAAAAAAATAACATTTCAGGAATTTAAGAAAACCCCAGAGATTTTTTTTATTAAGTAAAACAAATCAAAAATATAAAGAAGATATTTTTATCTAATAAGTCATATCCTGACAGCTGCCAGGATTGTATATGCACAAAAATGGAAGGGAGAAGATACCCCTACGGAAGATGAAGCAATAAAGAAAATTATGGAATATGTTGAGATGGACATGATGATGTGGCTGTTAAATAATCAAGATGAATCTGACTTTCATAGAATATGGAAAAGGATTTATGTATGGTTTAATAAAAAGAATACGAAATGATTGGAATATAAAGTAATAAGTATATGATTTGAATTTTTTTAAAGAAAAGTTTAAATATATAAAGTCCAAAATGCCCCCCTGCGCGCCCTTTTCCTCAGGTGCGCGCTCCCCATCCCCCTGCCAGCCCGCGGGGGGAGGGCAGGCAGAGAGGCGTGGGCAGTAGAAGGAAGCCGCGGCCGCCCCTGCATCTCCATGGTGCCTCTTCCCAGAGCTTCTCACTGTTCCCAGCGCTTCCTGTGCTTACCGGAACTTCCTGCTCACTGGCTGGGAGGATGCTCGTGCCCCCCCCGGCTGAGAATCAGCATGGCCATACTGCCTGGGAGGATGCTCGCTTCCTTGGCCAAGAAGATATGGAGCTTACGGAGACCGGTGCTCTGGCCCCCTCACTCTCCTGGCCTCTCGGCCCTGTCCCGCCTGCCCTATCCGCCCCCTCTCCTCCTCCGCTGCCTCCTGCCTTGGGGCACAACTTCTCTCACGGCGGCTGCGGTTGTGACTGCGGCTTCTCGGGACGAAAGCGCTCCCAGACAGGGGGCTGTGAGAGGGGCGGGGCGGGCTTTCCCAAAACGGACAGAGAAAGCCCTCTCTCGCAGCCCCCTGGCTGGGAGCACTTTCGCTGCGAGAGAGGGCTTTCTCTGTCCGTTTCGGGAATGCCCGCCCCGCCCCTCTCACAGCCCCTTCGCTGGGAGCGCTTTCGTCCCAGACTTCCAGCAAGGGGACTGCAATAGAGGCAGGGCAGGCGTTCCCGAAGCGCTCGGAGAAAGCGCTTTTACAGCCCCCTCGAAGTAAGTGAGAAAGAGAGAGGGAGAGAAAGGGGGGAGATAGCAAAAGAGAGAAGAGAAAGAAAGCAAGAGAGAGAGAAAGAAAGAGAGCGAAAGAAAGAAAGAAAGAAAGCAATAGAAAGAAAGAAAACAAGAGAGAAAGAGAGGGAGAAAGTGAGAAAAAGAGAGAGAGAGCAAGAGGGGGAGAGAGAAAGAGAGAGAAATGACTCTTGATTTAAAGCATATGGTAAAAAGCACCCAAATAATAAGAGAAAAAAACCCCAGCCATTTGTGTGTGTGTGTGTGTGTGTGTGTGAACTCTTGAACCATTTCCAATAGCTCACCTGTTATTCAAGAGTTCACACACACACACACACAAGGGGGGAGGAGACAGGGATGGAAAAAGGGAAGATAGTAATAATAGTAATAGATTTTGGTTTTGTTTTATTATTAATTTCTTTTAATAAAAAAAGAAGGGAATTTTTTTCTTATTTATTTATTTATTTATTTATTTATTTATTTATTTATTTATTTATTTATTTATTTATACTTCTATGCCGCCCAAAGGGACTGTTGCTCAGACACTATACTTTTCCGCCCACACCGAAAAAAAATTAGAGGGAACATTGTTTGCCTTTGCAGAAACAATTGTTGATTTCCTTTCAGCAATGCCTATTTTTCTATGTGTACAGTAATTTTATCTTTAATAATGGTTTCCATCACTTTGTCTGGAACTGAGATTAAACTGACTGCTCTATAATTTCCTGGATCACCTCTGGATTCTTTCTTGAAGATCAGGGTTACATTTGCCTTCCTCCAGGGCCACCATCAGGAATTTTGGGGCCCCATACAGCCTAAGTGTCTGGGCCCCCCCGCCATTTTAAAACTATTTTAAGTCGCCAAGCCACTCCATCCCCCGGGGATCATTTCCCGCTTCACGCCAAGCGAGGCAGTCTCATAGGCCAGTGTTTCCCAACCTTGGAAACTTGAAGATATCTGGACTTCAACTCCCAGAATTCCCCAGCCAGAGAACGCTGTCTGGGGAATTCTGGGAGTTGAAGTCCAGATATCTTCAAGTTGTCAAGGTTGGGAAGCACTGCCATAGGCTATTTCAGGAACTGGGTTAAGCCGATTGTGTGGACTCGTCCAGGAGAAAGAAAGAAGTGGGAGCGGCGAGGGAAAGAAAGATCCTCCTGGCATCGGTCAGGCAGAGCGAGGCTTATTTACGGCTCCTTGGCACTTCTCCCTTCTTGGAAGAGGCCTTGTTGACAAAACCATGTGCTTTCTAGCGAGGGGAGACGGGAGGGGGATCCCACACCCGGCAGCCACCAGCGAGGAGCTGGAAAGGACGAGGGGAGAGAAAAAGCAGGGTACCAGCAGTCGGGCGGGTGTCTTGAGGGGGCACTCCCATCTGGAAGGAAGGGAAGAAAGGCGAGGGCGAGCTATGAAGGAAGGAAGGAGGAAGGAAGGAAGGAAGGAAGGAATGGTAAAAGGGGCGATCAAGAGAGGAATGGGTGAATGAATGGATGGCGGGTGGGAAGGAAGGAAGGAAGGAAAGAGGGAAAGGACAGGAACAGAGGAAGGGTGCAAAGAAAGCAAGGAAAGGTGTGAAAGGGGAGAGTAAGAGAGGAAGGAGTGAAAGAAGGGAGTGAGGGAGGAAAGAAGGGAGGAAGGAGAAGGAAAGCAAGAAATGGAGGGAGGGAAGGAAGGAAAGAAAGAAAGAAAGGGAGAAGGGACAGGAACAGAGGAAGGAAGCAAGGAAACTTATGAAAGGGGAGAGTAAGAGGAAGGACTGAAGGAAGGGAGGGAGGGAAGAAGGTAGGAAGGAGAAAGAAAAGAAGAAATAGAGGAAGGAAAGGTAAAAGAGAGAAAGAAAAAGAGCAAGAAAGAGAAAGAAAGAAAGAGAATTAAAGAGAAATAAAAAGAGAGAGGAAGAATGAAAGAAATGAAAGGAGGGAAGGAAGGAGAGAAAGAAAGAGGAAGAAAGAAAGCAAGAGAAAGAAAGAAGAATGAAAGAGCAAGAGAGAAAGAAAGAAAGAAAGAAAGAAAAAGAAATGAAAGAAAGAAGGAAAGAAAGAAAGAAAGAAAGAGAATGAAAGAGAAATAAAAATAGAGAGGGGGAATGAAAGAAATGGAAGGAGGGAAGGAAGGAGAGAAAGCAAGAGA
Source organism: Erythrolamprus reginae (assembly GCF_031021105.1). Classification (NCBI taxonomy): domain Eukaryota; kingdom Metazoa; phylum Chordata; class Lepidosauria; order Squamata; family Dipsadidae; genus Erythrolamprus; species Erythrolamprus reginae. Next base: position 66,696 of record NW_027248497.1, read on the forward strand.
GAGAAAGAAAGCAAGAGAAAGAAAAAAAGAATGAAAGAGCAAGAGAGAAAGAGAGAAAGAAAGAGAAAGAAAGAGAATGAAAGAGAAATAAAAAGAGAGAGGGGGAATGAAAGAAATGGAAGGAGGGAAGGAAGGAAGGAGAGAAAGCAAGAGAAAGAAAGAAAGCAAGAGAAAGAAAAAAAGAATGAAAGAGCAAGAGAGAAAGAGAGAAAGAAAGAAAGAAAGAGAAAGAAAGAAAGAGAATGAAAGAGAAATAAAAAGAGAGAGGGGGAATGAAAGAAATGGAAGGAGGGAAGGAAGGAGAGAAAGAAAGAGAAAGAAAGAAAGAAAGAGAAAGAAAAAAAGAATGAAAGAGCAAGAGAGAAAGAAAGAAAGAAAGAAAAAGAAAGAAAGAGAATGAAAGAGAAATAAAAAGAGAGAGGGGGAATGAAAGAAATGGAAGGAGGGAAGGGAGAGAAAGCAAGAGAAAGAAAGAAAGCAAGAGAAAGAAAAAAAGAACGAAAGAGCAGGAGAGCAAGAAAGAAAGAAAGAAAGAAAGAAAGAAAGAAATGCAACTCCAAAGAAAGGCTCACTGAGCATGAAAAGAGGGACCGGGATCTCCACTTGCCTCCCCCTCACACCTCGCCCTTCCCACCCGCCCGCCCGCGGGCGCTTACCTGCTCCCAGCGCCAGCAGCAGGAATTCGAGCGAGTAAGCCCAAAAGAAGCCATTGGCTTCGGGCGGCGGGCGGTGTTCACGGCCCCCCCGAACTCCTGGCCCAGCACCTTCGGAGGCCGAAAGGCGCGGCTCTCTTGCCCTCGCAATCCTGGGGGGGACACAAGGCCGGCAGAGAAGTCGGCCGGGCTCAGCCCTCTCCCGGCTTCCCCAATTCCGCTTCCCCAGCAGCGCGGCTTGGCTTCCGGAAGGCTGAGCCACCCCCGCGGTGACTCCTCCTTCCGCGGCTGCCATCGGGGCTCCCTGCCTGTCTGCCGGCCTCCCTGCCTTCTTTCCTCGCGGGGGTGGGAAGAAGGTGCGGGCCGCGGTCGGAGAAGCTCTGCAGAGGCAGAGTTCGTCGCAGTCGGGGTTGGAGAGTTTTTTGCGGCTGCCGGGCCCCCCCATTTTTCAATTTGGCCGGACCCCTGACGCCACTCCCAGTAGTACCGGTCTATCGGTGGCCCTGCCTTCCTCCAATCCTCAGGTACAGTGCCTGATCTTAGAGAAAGATTATATATTATATATTTTAGCTAAAAGTTCAGCAATTTCACACTTGAGTTCCTTGAGAACTCTATGGTGGATGCCATCTGAACCCGGCAATTTGTTGACATTTAGTTTAGAGAGGCATGCAAGAACATCTTCCTTGTTTATCTCTATCTGGTTTAATTCTTCTAATTCCCCCTCTGGGAAAACTAATTCGGTGACAGGCAATTACTCTCTATCCTCCTCTGTGAAAACAGAGGCAAAGAAGTCATTTAGTCTCTCAGCAATCTCCTTGTCTTCTCTGATTATCCCCTTCTGACCATTGTCATCGAGTGGTCCAACTGTTTTTCTAGTTGGGTTCCTGCTTCTGATATACTTAAAAAAGGTTTTGTTATTATTTTTAATATTCTTTGCTATATGCTCTTCAATATCTCTCTTGGCTTTCCTGACTATTGCCTTGCATTTGGTCTGCCAGAGTTTGTGGTCCTTCCTGTTCTCCTCGGTAGGAAGAGCCTTCCATTTCCTAAATGAGTTTTTCTTTTTTTCCAATAACCTCCTTTACATCATTCGTAAGCCATACTGGTATCCTATTGGACTTGTCCTTCTTCAGCTACTCCCTGTGCAAAAGGGAGAATATGTCCACATTTCTCCTTTCCATATTTTCTCCCTAATAGCCAGAATCAGTTGATAACTCATTGGCAAATCTACAACCCCACATAGTATCACCTCAGCACTGACCATCGTGAAATTATCCTTTGCTACCTGCGAGGAGGGCATCTGGACCGCCATGGATGGCCCAGCTCCAAAGCTATCCCCCACTGCTTGCCGGGGGTAGGATGGCCCGCCTGCTGGAGCCCCCCCCCCAGACCCAGAGGCCTGTTGTATCACAGCTCCTTGGGCCACTTGGGATGCGCCGGCCGGATGTACATCCCAAACATGGGCTGCTATACAACCTCATCCAGACGCACACCCTTCCACTGTGTTGGTCTGTTCTCTTAAAACCACCTGACCCTGTTCTTTGTGCTCTGTTCTTTGTGTCCTGTCCTGTGTGCAGGTCCTGCAACTAGCGCAAGGCACACCTGTTTGTGTCCCTCCTCATTGTTGTGCAGACACCGGGCACTCACCCCATGTCAAGGCTGCTTCCTCCACTGTCTATCAGTATTGCCTGCTCGTAGCCAATGTTACAGCCCTCTGCTCCATCTGAGCAGCTGCTCACTGGTGCAGCTGTGGCTGGTGGATCAACAGCTCAGGCCGTCCTTCTTCCAGCACCTCCATCCTGGCCATCAGAACTGCAGGCTCCATTGACTGAGTGCCCCTGGCCTCTACAGTATCCAAACAGGCTAGGAGAACAGACAGGAGTTGTGTGGGTACCTCCTGTGCCTGCCCTCCCTTGCTGCCTCCCCATGGCTTTGCCACCCTGTGCTTGTTCAACCATGCTCGCCCCTTATTGGCGTCCCTCATGCCTCATCCGCTGACCTGTCCCATCCTAGGGTGCTTTCCTGGGGCTGCCTGGGTCACCTGAGTGGCCCTTGAGGACGCCTGTCTCCTTGCCATCTGGCAGACTGGAGGCTCCCTAACCCACTGTGCCCTGGCCCTAGACTCAGCCGTGGCTGTGGCTATGGCCTTTGGGCTCCTGGGTTGCTTCCTTTGCCCATTCCTGTCCTACTGCGTCCCTGGGTGATCTCCCGCTCTTGCCGCTGCTGTCCAGAGAGCTCCCAGAGTTTTGGACCTAGGTTATTTCCCTTAAGAGACGACTGCCTCTTTCCCAGTCTGCCCTGAACCCTTTGACCACCTTCTGGTCAGGCTACCCATGGCCAGCATTACCACCGGCCACAGGCCTAAAACTGGATGACTCCCCCAACGGCCCCTACACTCATGTGGATAATCCACTGCCAGAGCGCTCCTGGTCTTCTTGCCTCTTGGCCAGTGCAGTGGCGGTGGCCGTCCCTCAACTGATTGCCCTCATCCTCCTCAACATGGCCCGGGGATGCTACCGCACTCCTCCAACAGCATCCTTCTTTCTTGCCAACGAGGATTGAAAAGGAGGCGGCAGCATGAGAGGTGGCCTTATATATCCCTCCCATGTTTTGCCCTTCCTCACTGACTGCGCAGGCACTACCTGCGTGAAGATTTCTGGGAATCTCACCACCTCTCACGAGATCGCCCTTTCCACTTTTGGAGTGAGCCACCCACAAATGGTGGCTCCCATGTGTTTCTTCCCTCCCTGCAAATGGTGCCGCCGGATATTCCGCTGACTAACACTTGTGGTCAATAGTCAATTTATATTGGGTCATGGCCAGACTATTTACGGGACCATCTCTTGCCACATACCTCCCAGAGACCTATAAGAGCACACAGAGTTGGCCTCCTCCAGGTCCCGCCGACTAAGCAATGCAGGTTGGCAGGGCTGCAGGGGAGGGCCTTCTCTGTTGCTGCCCCAGCTCTATGGAATCAGCCCCCCCAGGTCCATACTGCTCCCACCCTACTGGCCTTCCATAAGGCCATGAAGACCTGGCTTTGTCAGGAAGTTCTTCCTTATTTCCAGGTTGAATCTTTCCTTGGTCAGCTTCCAACCGTTGTTCCTCGTCCGGCCCTCTGGTGTCCTGGAAAGTAGTGTGACCCCCTCGCCTCCATGGCAACCCCTTAAGTACCTGTATATAGCTATCATGTCCCCCCTAGCCCTTCTTTTTACTAGACTATCCATGCCCAGTTCCAGTAACCTTTCCTCATATGGCCTGGTCTCTAGTCCCTTTATCATTGTATGCATGTTGTTGTGATTGCTTAGTTTATGGGTTTTTAATTAGGGTTTTATATTTTTTAGATTTTAAATTTGACTTCTTTTTATTGTTTTGTATTTACATTGTTGTTGTAAGCCACCCTGAGTCCTTCAGGATTGGGTGGCATAGAAGTTGAATTAAATAAATAAAATAAATAAGAAGAGCTCACCCAGCCATGTAGTGCTTAGGTCTCAAACACAGGGTACTACATGTGGGGCAATGACATGAACTGAAAAGCAGGGAGAGCTGACTATCTAGTAGTGGCAGGCAAAAAGCAAGTAGGAAAAAAGGATAAAAAGACTACAGAATACAAGGCAAAAAAAAAAGCCAAGTAGACAATAGCAAGTAAGGAACATATAAAGGGAGAAGAAAGAGATAAATAAATCTCACTAAAAGTAGGAAGGGAAAGGATTACAAGAAGGCAGGCAGTTTATAAGTTTGAGGTTTTTATATAATTTTTCTGATTCAACCAATTGCATCACCTGTTCCATGTCTGATAAAATTCTGTATTATCTCTTTCCTGGAGTTCTAGGGTCATCTTATTCATTTCCGCTATCTCATGGATTTTAATTATTAGGTTTAATGTTGATGGAATGGTTTCTAGTCTCCAACTTTGGGCATATACTAGCCTGGCTGCTGTCAGGATGGCTCCACTCAGTATTTAAGAAAAGTAAAACTCAGAGTCCATTTAGAACTTTACTAAAATCAGAAGTGAATGCATCAAAAGCAAAGTCTGAGAGAAAAGGTGTGATAGTTGCCCATATCAAAGTATCCCACTAGTCCCTCTTTGGGAAATAGCCAGTCCCCATTGTCCATCTCTGTCAGGTGGACGCATCTTCATCGTCGCGTCATGCTTATGGAATGTAGCTACTAACGGACTTTCTTCTCACCTCTTCTCAAGGAGAAATAAAACTCATCCTGGCCTTCACCAGAGAAACAAAACTTACCAGGGCCCCTCCAGAACTTTCCCCTCCCAAATTTCCCAAAACCCTCCCCCATTCCCTGTTACTTATGACAGCCGAAGCATAGTGGAAAGAAACATTGAAACATAGAAGATTGATGGCAGAAAAAGACCTCACAGTCCATCTAGTCTGCCTTTATACTATTTCTTGTATTTTTTCTTAGGATGGATATATGATTATCCCAGGCATGTTTAAATTCAGTTACTGTGGATTTACCGACCATGTCTGCTGGAAGTTTGTTCCAAGCATCTACTACTCTTTCAGTAAAATAATATTTTCTCACATTACTTCTAATATTTCTCCCAACTAACCTCAGATTGTGCCCCCTTGTTCTTGTGTTCACTTTCCTATTGAAAACACTTCCCTCCTGAACCTTATTTAACCCTTTAACATATTTAAATGTTTCGATCATGTCCCCGCTTTCCCTTCTGTCCTCCAGACTACACAGATTGAGTTCATTAAATCTTTCCTGATAAGTTTTATGCTTAAGACCTTCCACCATTTTTGTAGCCCATCTTTTGACCCATTCAATTTTATCAATATCTTTTTGTAGATGAGGTCTCCAGAACTGAACACAGTATTCCAAATGTGGTCTCACCAGCACTCTATACAGCGGAATCACTGTCGCCCTCTTCCTGCTTGTTATACCTCTAGCTATGCATCCAAGCATCCTACTTGCTTTCCCTACCGCCTGACTGCACTGTTCATCCATTTTGAGACTGTCAGAAATCACTACCCCTAAATCCTTCTCTTCTGAAGTTTTTGCTAGCATAGAACTGCCAATACAATACTCAGATTGAGGATTCTTCTTGCCCAAGTGCATTATTTTACATTTGGAAACATTAAACTGCAGTTTCTTTTTTTAAAAAAAATATTTTTATTGATTTTTAACAATTTTAATATACACACAACATGAAACAGTGTATAGTAAATAGTGCCTACCACCCCGACACACACACATACCTCACCACCATATCAGGGGTGTTTCTTATATAGACCATTTTAACCCAAGAGCAATATATCTGTTTACATATTATAGAGTGATTCCAATTTATTCATTGTAGCTTGGTCTTGGATTCTACCTGTCATATATCGTGTTACCTTGTCCCACCATCCCATCAATTGTCTCAAATCAGTTTCATTATCCAAATTTATCCTTTTGTCCATAATTTCAAATTGAATATGGTCCACCATGGTACCTATACCAATTTTGCATTGTCGATTTTGTCGCATCCTTCCAACCCAAAACGATTACCGCCTGAGTGCTTTCTATCGCTGCTTGTTTTATTTCTTTAAATTCCCCCATCGCAGTACTTTTAACTAATACTGCCATTTCCTTAGTAATTGTCCATTGTGTATTTAACATTATATTAATGTCCTCTTGCACTTTTTGCCAAAATTCCTTCACTATCGGGCATTCCCAAAACATATGCATAAACACTCCTTTATCTTGATATCCGTGCCAACAAATACCCCTGACATTCTGCTGAAAGTGTGCGAGTTGGACCGGAGTATAATACTACTTATGTAATATTTTCCTTCTCATTTACCTAATTCTTGTATTCTTAATTTTCCTTATATTTTCTACTATGTTTTCCATCTCTTCTACCTCTACTTGTATCATTTTGCCACCATTTAGTCAGTCCTTGGATCGTATCCCCATCTTTCATGGGACCTATTAATTTACCTAAGTTGCTCCTATTCCACTAGCATCTTATATATATTGTTGTTCCTTTATACCCTCACTTTTTTCTCTCATTATTTTCTCTAACACTGTCTCCTCTCTTGATATTGCTTCTTTATTCTTTATTCTCCCTTTCATTGAGATATTTACATATTGCATTTATTTGTAGCCATCTTCCCTTACCTAACCACCATTCTATACTTGGCCTCCCATCCTTCTCATATAACTGTTCTATCTTAGTTATCCCTGTTCCCTTCAACTTTCCTATAACCCTATTTAAATTTGTTCCATTATCTCTATTTCTTACATAAAGCGATGACAGTTTAGATTTTTCCCTGCCATTTTTTCCAAATTTCCATAGTCCCTTTCATGGGACCTATTAATTTACCTAAGTTGCTCCTATTCCACTTTATAAAAATTAATTCTCTATTCTTCATCCCGTTTTTCTGTTTTTCCAATTTCTCCCATTTATTTTCACATAATTGCAACTCCATTAACCTTTCCATTTGAAATGCTTCCCTATACAGCTCCAAACCAGGAACTCCCCATCCCCCTCTTTTTTGTTCGCAATTAACCACTTTTTCCTTATTCTTGGTCTCTTATCTTCTTCAATCCAATAATTAAGTTTTTTGTCCCACTCTTTAAACTTAAATGCTGATAGCCCCCCTGACAGCACTTGAAATAGGTACATCATTTTCAAAGCTCTTATTTTAGAGATTCTCCTTAGCTTTTTCTCTTTCCAGCTCCTCCTCTGTTTCAGCATTTTCCTCCATATTAATCTATAATTCACCTCCTCAATTTTCGCTGGATTTCTCAATAACCAAATTCCCAGATATTTAATTTTCTTTAATCCTAATTTCAACCCTGATTCCTTCCTAATTTCTATCTGCTCTCTTGGAACTGTATTTAAACACATAATCTCTGATTCATTTTTAAACTCTTGTAAAATATTTCTTATACCTTTGATCATCTCCATTGGGGTCTGGGTCAATATAATTGCATCATCTTTAAATAAATTTAATTTCATTTCTAATTCCCCTATTTTATATCCTGCCAAAGTGTTATCTTGTCTTATTGTCAGGCCTGAGTCTTCATGTGGAGTTTAGAGAGTTCAGCCTGACACAACACAAGGGGGGATGGGAGAGGTAGTGAGTAGTTAGAGAGGAAAGATTCCAAAGATTCCTTTCTCCATGCCAAGGCCACCGTTTGTTCTGCCCTTTTGTAAACACGCATTCATCAGAGTCGGACTTAATAAAGCCCATTGAATTTAGCTTGTCAATGAGATGGACAATGGAATGCCAAAAGGCTTTTGAAGGCCTAAAAATACTTTTTGCAAAAGAACCAATCCTGTAACATCCGGACTCAAAAAGAAAGTTTGTGATTCAGTCAGATGCCAGTGATGTAGCAGTAGCAGCCGTGTTGCTACAAGAGAATTGCAAAGGACAGCTGTTGCCATGTGCATACCTTTCCAAAAAGCTGAACCCCACTGAAAGGAGATGGGCCATATGGGAGAAGGAAGCTTTTGCTATTCAAGTGGCATTGGAGTCGTGGAGACATTTCTTAGAGGGTGGACCAATTCCTTTCGAGGTGTGGACCGATCATAAAAACCTCGAGGCGTTAAAAAACCCTGAAAGCTTTCTCCTAGGCAAGTACGATGGGCTCAATACTTCAAACGATTCGGCTTCACACTGAAACACATCCCAGCCGGGAAGAATGTTCTTGCGAACGCCTTGTCGCGCAAACCCCAGTATAACAGCCGAAGAGAAGAAGAAATCCACCCAATCATCCCATGTTCCCCTTCATCTTCGGAACCTAACGAGAAAGTTGCTCCTGTCCACACTCGAGGCCAGATGAGGAGACAATCATCACCCAAAGACAAAGAGTGGGAAATCAGATTGAAGTCTGCCTTAATGTCTGACCAGTGGTTCAACAACCACAAGGAAATCCTGACACTGAGGAAAGGTCTGGCCTGGAAGGGAGCCAAATTATACGTGCCTGTCAGCTTGCGAATAGATGTTCTCCAACGGTGTCACGATTCCAGACTTGGGGGTCACTTCGGGTAACTGAAAACATTGCACCTAGTGTGAAGACAATTCTGGTGGCCTAGGATGTGAGCAGAAGTTGAAGATTATGTGAAAAGTTGTGCCACCTGCGCCACCAGGAAACATAGGTCTGCTAAACCCTCAGGGTTGTTACAGCAAGTCACCAACCCTAGCAGGCCTTGGGAGGAGATAGCCATGGATTTTATTGTAGAATTCCCTGAGAGCAAGGGAAACACCATTATTTGGACTGTTATCAATTTGTTCTCCAAGTAAGCTCATTTCATTGCTTGTTCGGGACTGCCCACAGCCAGACATCTGGCTAAGTTATTCTTAAAACACATTTACAGATTGCATGGAGTTTCCTGTAGGATTGTATCAGATCGAGGGGTCCAATTCACCGCCAAGAGATTTTCCAGGACATGATTCTTTCTGAAGGAGGGCCGCCTGTCAGGCCTGAGTCTTCATGTGGAGTTTAGAGAGTTCAGCCTGACACAACACAAGGGGGGATGGGAGGGATAGTGAGTAGTTAGAGAGGAAAGATTCCAAAGATTCCTTTCTCCATGCCAAGGCCACCGTTTGTTTTTCCTCAATTGAAGAGAAGAGGAAGTTGATAAGCTCCTGCACACAGACTGGCTCTCATGATGAACTTGTGGGTGCGGGGGATGTAAGATGAACCTTAACATAGGTGGGATTCTGGGAAGTACTCAGAATCTGAATGACAATTGCGTAGCTAACATGGTTCTGTTAGTAAATCAAGCTCTGATTGAGACAATTGGACTGGGACTTGTTTTATTTCTCAGATGCTATTTAGAACGCTGACACTTATCTTATTAGCTAAAATCTCTATTGCTATTACAAATAGCTTTGGAGATAAAAGACATCCCTGCTTGGTGCCATTTAATATTTTAATTCTCTGCGTTCTTTGTCCATTCACTGTTATATACACTTCATTCCCTTTATAAATATCTTTTATAGTTTCACAAAATTTATTCCCCATATTTAGTTTCTTACATAATTTGTATAAATAGGCTTTATGAACATCTAATTTAAAAATTCCCAATTTTCTTTTAGTAACGGTAGCATGGTGCATCACATTTATTACATTGCTAATTGGTTCGCTTATTTTCCTTCCCTTCATAAATCCATATTGATCCTCTTCAATTATTTTTGGTAAAATATTTTCTAATCTATTTGCCAATATTTTCATAAATATTTTGTATTGTGGTTAGCTCTGGCCCAGCTCCTGCCCCAAGGAATATGGAGGTGGATGTGGGGGAGACATCCACATGCCGCAAGCCTGTTTTGCTCCCAGTAGAATCTGCCGACGAAGTCTCCTCTGACCAAGGAAGCATGAGTGACAGAGAAGAGCCTGGACCCAGCCGTACTTAATAACTATCGTCCAGTCTCCAACCTACCCTTTATGGGGAAGGTTGTTGAGAAGGTGGTGGCACTCCAGCTCCAGCGGTCCTTGGAAGAAGCCAATTATCTAGGTCCCCAGCAGTCGGGTTTCAGGCCCGGTTACAGCACGGAAACCGCTTTGGTCGTGTTGATGGATGATCTCTGGCGGGCCCGGGACAGGGGTTTATCCTCTGTCCTGGTGCTCCTCGACCTCTCAGTGGCTTTCGATACCATCGACCATGGTATCCTTCTGCACCGGCTGGGGGGGTTGGGAGTGGGAGGCACTGTTCTCCAGTGGTTCTCCTCCTACCTCTCTGGCCGGTCGCAGTCGGTGTTAGTGGGGGGTCAGAAGTCGGCTCCGAGGTCTCTCCCTTGTGGGGTGCCTCAGGGGTCGGTCCTCTCACCCCTGCTATTTAACATCTACATGAAACCGCTGGGTGAGATCATCCAAGGACATGGGGTGAGGTATCATCAATATGCTGATGATACCCAGCTTTACATCTCCACCCCATGCCCAGTCAACGAATCGGTGGAAGTGATGTGCCGGTGCCTGGAGGCTGTTGGGGCCTGGATGGGTGTCAACAGACTCAAACTCAACCCGGATAAGACGGAGTGGCTGTGGGTTTTGCCTCCCAAGGACAATCCCATCTGTCCGTCCATTACCCTAGGGGGGAAATTATTGACCCCCTCAGAGAGGGTTCGCAACTTGGGCGTCCTCCTCGATCCACAGCTCACATTAGAAAACCATCTCTCAGCTGTGGCGAGGGGGGCGTTTGCCCAGGTTCGCCTGGTGCACCAGTTGCGGCCCTATCTGGACCGGGACTCATTGCTCACAGTCACTCATGCCCTCATCACCTCGAGGTTCGACTACTGTAATGCTCTCTACATGGGGCTACCTTTGAAAAGTGTTCGGAAACTTCAGATCGTGCAGAACGCAGCTGCGAGAGCAGTCATGGGCTTACCTAGGTATGCCCATGTTTCACCATCACTCCGCAGTCTGCATTGGCTGCCGATCAATTTCCGGTCACAATTCAAAGTGTTGGTTATGACCTTTAAAGCCCTTCATGGCATTGGGCCAGAATATCTCCGAGACCGCCTCCTGCCGCACGAATCCCAGCGACCGATTAGGTCCCACAGAGTGGGCCTTCTCCGGGTCCCGTCAACTAAACAATGTCGGTTGGCGGGCCCCAGGGGAAGAGCCTTCTCTGTGGTGGCACCGGCTCTCTGGAACCAACTCCCCCCGGAGATTAGAACTGCCCCTACTCTTCCTGCCTTCCGTAAGCTCCTCAAAACCCACCTTTGCCGTCAGGCATGGGGGAATTGAATCATCTCCCCCTAGGCATGTTTAATTTATACATGGTATGCTTGTGTGTGTGTCTGTTAGTATATGGGGTTTTTTAAAGCTTTAAATATTTTAACTGATTGGATTATTTATGATTTGTACTACTTGCTGTGAGCCGCCCCGAGTCTTCGGAGAGGGGCGGCATAGAAATCCAAATAATAAAAAAAATAAAATAAAAGAGGGGAGTGTGGCAGATAGCCCAGAAGGAGATCAATCACCTTTATCATCCCTGGATTCCAACCAAGAAGTTATGACACATCCACGCATGCATAGATTGATGCATAGGAGACAGCAACTGAAGGATTATTACAAGAGATAAATGAGGCCACCTGTGGTTCGGTGGGGCTGCTGTAATTAGGGCTACAGATAAAAGAGCAGCCTGGTGTTTTAGCCTCACGGCAATTTATCTGATTCATTGTTTCATCAAGATCGTGGGTTTTGGCTGTTCAAGATCGTGTGTGTGGACTCTCTGGACTTTAAAATTGGACTCAATTTCCCAGTTATTGGGTGAGCAATTGGATTGCATTTAACCTGTGCCTTGTGTGTACCAGAAAATCCCTTTGACATTTAAAAAAGGAGCTGTTTCTGTTTTTCTGTTTATAAAAACTTTTGGGTTTTCCTTTTATTGTGTGGTGGACTAATTACTCTGTAATTACGGGAGGTTGAGACACGCCGGCAGAACAATTTTATAATCTTGATTTGCCAATCTGATAGGGCAGTAGGACCTAGGCTCTCTTAAATCTCCATCCATCTTCGGGATAGTAACAATCTCTGAAAGCTTCCATGTCTGCGGGATATCATGATTTAACAGTATATTATTAAACAGTTTCCCCAAATGCGGCAACAATACATTCATATAAGTTTTATAAAATTCCCCTGTAAAGCCATCCGGGCCCGGTGATTTGGCTTCTTTTAACCCTTTAATTACTCTAGCAATTTCATCTTGTGTAATTTCTGCATTCAATATTTGTTTATCTTCTTCACTTACTATTTTCCCAATATTGAGGACTCCTAACTTAACCTGCTCCTCTTTATACAAATCCTCATAATATTTTCTCATTATCTTCTCTAGCTGCTCTTTACCATATCTAACCTCTCCACTAGAGTCTCTCAATGCTAATATACATGATTTTTCTTTCCTCTTCTTGAAATATCTTGCCATTTACTGCATTGATTTTGACCCCCAACTCAATGTTTTTTGTCTCATCGTCATTCTCATTTTATTCCATTGGATCTCATCATACACCATCAATTGTTTCTTTTTCAATTTCAATAAACTATTCCAATCTCTACTTTTAGTTAATCTTGTCTGCTCTTGTATCAAATCTATTCCCTTATCTTCATTTCCTTTTCTCTACCCCACCTCTTCCTAATATCTGCTTCCATACATATACATTGTCCTTTCATATAGGCCTTACATGCATCCCACACAATTGATTGTTTAATATCACTCACATCATTAATTCTAAAATATTCACATAACTCTGTCTGCAATTTATCTTTATCTTGTTCACTAGCTGTTACAACTGCATTATATCTCCAAATTCTTTGATTGCATTCTTGACCTATTTCCAGTTCTGCCAATAGTGGGGCATGATCTGATAACCAAATACTTTTAATATCTACTTTTTAACTTGTATATTGCCCCCCCATTCATTAATATATAATATATAATCAATGCAACTAAATATATGATATCTTGCTGAATAATATGTACTTCTATTTGGAATATCTGCATGAAGATCCACCATATTAAGTCTGTTTAAATGTAATATCCTATTGTTTCCAATCCCATTTGTTAATTGCATATTAAAATCTCTTGCCAAAAAGGTTGAGCCCTCCATAAAGTTATCTAACTTCCTCTTAGTATTTGTTATAAATTGTTTTGTTTTCGTATTCGGGCATAAATTGCTGCTAATGTCAACTTCTTTTGATTAATTTTCCCTTTAACAAATAACCACCTTCCTTCTCTATCTTTCTGAACTCCAACCTCTTCGAAAGGAACACTCTGGTGAATAAGAATCGCCGTACCTAAACTATTTTGCGTTCCTCGAGATTCATATACCCATTTCCAATTTCTATCATTAATCAATTTATCCCTTCCTCCCCTTCTTTTGTTTCTGTCAAAATTATAATGTTCACCTTGTGTTGCTTAGCCATCCTCACTATCCTGAAACGTTTCAAATCCTATCCCAAATCATTCACATTTAAAAAACCATTATATTACACTCAATCATAAAATAACCCTTTCACCCTCTTGTTTTGCTCTTGGTTTAATTTTTTCCCCCTTCCTTACCCGTCACCCCCTAATGTGCCTCCCCCCGTACTCCCCCCACCAAAAGGGGGGAGGACAAGAAAAACCCTTGTCCAATCATGAGGCACATTCTCTTGATTGTGTTCCCATACTACTGAGCTCCACTTTCAACCACTTTTAAATGTAATTAAAGAGAATAATTCCCCTCCCACCCTCCCTTCTTCATTTAGATAATTCCTCCTTTTTTTAAACTTCCTTTACCATTTTCCCTTCTCCTCCCAACCAGAATAACAGATACACTACATTCCAAAAACATCTCCGAAAAAGGGAGGGGCGCGACAAAGTCACTTTTTTGCTTTCTTCTCACACTGAGCTCTTGCTTTCCTCTGCTCCCTTCTGATGGCCTCCACCTGTCCAGTTAACTCCTTCAGCTGCTCCTCTCTTTGTCTTTCCTCCTCGTCTGGAGTACTATGACCGCTGAAAAGATCTTCTCCTCCTTCTGCTTCTTTTGTCTCACCCATTGCTCCTTGTGCTTCGCCTTCTTCAAACCTGATCCCCAGTTGATCCAATAATGCCTTTCCCTCTTCCAATGAATGTGCCCTGTACATCTTATTTTCTTGGAACACCAAAATAGCAGCTGGAAACCCCCAAGTAAACCTTTTTCCACTCTGATATAAATAGGCATAAGGCAGCTCTCGCTCTCAAAGTTTCCCAAGAGAGATCTCTCAGAACTCTTATCTCATTCCCATCTTGTTTAAGGCTGGCACAACTTTTCAAAAGCTTGTAGACGATCTCTGCTTTTTTCTCACTGGCCAAAGCCATAACAATGTCTCTTTGCCTCTCCCTATTTCTACATGGGGCAGCCCAATGGACACGTATAATATCATCAGAACCAACTTGGGCACCTTGCTTATTAATCCAACCAGTTATTGCTTCATTTAAATTTGAGCCTGAAGCAAAGTCTGATCTAAACCCATGCAGATGTAAATTTCTTCTCCTTTGACGATCCTCCAGATTAGCAATTCTGTAATTCATTTGTTTCATAATCTCTTCCTGATCCTTAGCTTGTTTTTCAACCTTCTGAATTTTTTCGGTAGCTACGTCAGCCTCTTTTTTAACTAATTTTACATCTGAAGCAAGATTTCCCAGTGCTGACTCCACTGTAATAAATCTCTGCTCAAATCCTGAAACAATTTCTAAAAGTTTATCCAACTTTGATTCGATCTTCCCGAGGCTCGACTTGCCACCTTCCGCCATTTAAAAATTTATTGTACTCACTTCGTTATAGTGAAAGAATCTCCGTCTTTGCTTAAAACCATAAATCTTTAGATTCTCTTTGAAGGTCTGTGACTTCTCTTCCCCTATTTTTCTTCAAGAAGGATTTATAGTATTTTGAGAGAGAAATTTCCCTTTACATAATAAATCACCTCGGAGCTCGAGGCAGGGTATCTAGAAAAAACTTTGACACATGCGCAAGCCTCGCACTGCAGTCCATTATACTGCAGTTTCCATTGCTTTGACCTCTTATCTAGTAAAACTAAATCATTTGCCATATTACAGACGCCTCCAGGAATATCAACCCTATTGCACACTTTAGAGTCATTGGCAAATAGGCAAACCTTCCCTACCACACTTTCCTCTATGTCACTCAAAAATATATTAAAAAGAATAGGACCCAGAACAGACCCTTGTGGCACACCGCTTGTAACCAGGCTCTGCTTAGAATATTCGCCATTAACAACCCTCTGATATCTACGATTCAGCCAATTGCAAATCCACTGAACTATCCAGGAATTTAGTCCAATTCTCACTAATTTATCTATGAGCTCTTTATGTGGAACCATATCAAAGGCTTTGCTGAAGTCCAGATAGGCAATATCCACAGCACCACCTTCATCCAACACCTTTGTGACATAGTCAAAGAAATCAATGAGATTAGTCAGACATGATTTGCCCTCAGTAAAGCCATGCTTGTTTGGGTCCAATCAGTTATTGGTTGATGAAAGATGAAACATAGCAAGGCTGACAGCTGCAGTTAATATGTGTAATATTAAATATCTATCTTTTTTGGACAGTTTTTGTCTGATTACTCCAAGTAGATATAGTTCCGGTTTTAATGATATTTGTTTAGTGATCTGTTCCAAATAATTTCTAATTTTTTTCCAAAATCTTTTTGTGGCTGGGCACATCCACCACAGGTGGTAATGTGTTCCTGTGCTTTCTTTGTGCTTCCAGCATTTCATAGATGAATTCTGATATATTTTAGCCAAACAGATAGGTGGAAGGTGCCGCTGATAAAACATTTTATAAATGTTTTCTTTATATGCTGTTAATAATGTTAGTTTGTAATTAGTAGTCCATATTCTTCCCATTCATTTAAATTTATTACACATCTGGAATTTTGGGCCCATGCAATCATGGTGCCTTTAACCTCACATGATGAATTTTCATTCTGTATCATTCATTCTAGAATTCTTGTAAATAAAGCTTCATTCATGATTTTAATCAGATATTTTTTTTCTTCAGGTGAAATTATTGATTGTACTGTTTATAAATTGTATTAGCAATAATTGTTGTACAGGTCTATGAAAGTAATAATTGTTTTTTCTGATAGTTGCATTTAATATCCTCTCCATCCAGTTGTCCATTGATGAGCGTATCAGGCAGCTGCATGAGGCCCACCAAGATTTTGGCCTCACTTCTCAGCATTTTCTTTCCAGTAAGTACTATCATTTCAGTTGTTGCTGCTGCTGTTAACTTACACAGTGATCCTTATATTTTGAAAAGTCTAACACAGATAAGATATTGTGCTGTTTTTATTGTATGTATTCCATTAGGTGTTGTACAATTCAGCAATTTATATTTGTTTTGAGTCGAAGCATTCTGCATCTCTGCACTGGGCCCTTAAGCTCTTCCTGTCGTGTGCTAATGCCAGTGGGACTCTAAGTCATCTTAAGAAGACTACAAGCTACCAATAGACACACACACACACAGGACAATTTCTCTGCTACTGTGTTGTCACAACTTTCCACAGGAGCTTTAAAAAAATGACATTTGCTTTACTTTTTGTGATTTCATTTCACTGAATATGCATACTTTTAGTAGAGTATATATGTACATTGGTGTATAGGTACACAACCATACTATAAAATTTATATACCATATTTTTTGGTATATAAGACGCACCCTTTTACTTCAAAAAAGTGCTTTAAAAATTGGGTGCGTCTTATTTTATTCATTTATTTGTCAAATTTGTATGCTGCCCTCTCCGCAGACTCGGGGCAGCTAACAACAGTAATAAAACAATATAAACAAATCTGATATTTAAGTTAATTTTAAAAAGGAACCCCAATTTAAGAGACCAATCATACATACAGACATACAGTGGTACCTCAAGATACGAACCCCTCGTCTTACGAACAACTCGTGATACGAAACCGGGGTTCAGAAAAAATTTGCCTCTTCTTACGAACTTTTTTCGATCTACAAACCGGCGTTCGGAGACTGCTGGGAAGCCGCGCGGCTGTTTTAAAAGGTGACAGCCGGGCGGCGGGGCTTTCCAGAAGCCTCCCGAACGCCGGTTCGTAACTCGAACAAAGTTCGTAAGAAGAGGCAAAATTTTGCTGAACCCCGGGTTCGGTTCGGGAGGTTGCTGGCAAGCCCCCCAGGCCGGCTGCGACCTTTTAAAACAGCCGCGCCGCTTCCCAGCTGTCTCCCGAAGCCGAACGCGGAAGTTCGGCTTTAGCGTTCGGCTTCAGGAGACAGCTGGGAAGCGGCGCAGGTGTTTTAAAAGGTCGCAGCCAGCCTGGGGGGCTTGCCAGCACCCCCCGAACCCCGAACCCGGGTTCGGGGGGGTGCTGGGAAGCCCCCCAGGCCGGCTGTCACCTTTTAAAACAGCCGTGCGGCTTCCCAGCAGTCGCCGAAAGCCTTTTTTTGCGGGGGGTTTTTTGGTTGCACGGATTAATTGACTTTACATTGTTTCCTATGGGAAACAATGTTTTGTCTTACGAACCTTTCGTCTTACGAACCTCCTCCTTGCACCAATTAAGTTCGTATCATGAGGTATTACTGTACCATGCATAATTTTTTAATAAGCCTAGCGGAAGGGAATATCTCAATTCCCCCATGCCTGAGGTGGGTTTTAAGGAGCTTACAAAAGGCAAGGAGGGTGGGGGCAACTCTGATATCTGGGGGGAGTTGGTTCCAGAGGGCCAGGGCCGCCACAGAGAAGGCTCTTCCCCTGGGTCCCGCCAAACGGCATTGTTTAGTCGACGGAACCTGGAGAAGGCCAACTCTGTGGGACCTAACTGGTCACTGGGATTTGTGCAGCAGAAGGCGGTCTCGGAGGTATTCTGGTCCGATGCCATGAAGGGCTTTATAGGTCATAACCAACACTTTGAATTGTGACCGGAAACCGATTGGCAACCAATGCAGACTGCGGAGTATTGGCGTGATATGGGCATATTTAGGGAAGCCCATGATAGCTCTCGCAGCTGCATTCTGCACGATCTGGAGTTTCCAAACACTTTTCAAAGGTAGCCCCATGTAGAGACCGTTACAGTAGTCGAGCCTCGAGGTGATGAGGGCATGAGTGACTGTGAGCAGTGACTCCCAGTCCAAATAGGGCCGCAACTGGTGCACCAGGCGGACCTGGGCAAATGCCCCCTGAATGTTGTCGAGGCTGCCTGGCAGCTCCCGGCGGGAGGCTGGCACCTCAGCCCCTGGGATGGGTGTGATGTCAAGCATTGGCCAAGGCGCCCTCCTGGCAGGCCAAAAAGTGGCTTGGGTGAGTGGCTCCACCCCACGCTTTCTCGTCCCTCTGTGCTTTCTCATTCAGGGTGCTCCTTCGGATGATCCAAGCGGCTTCTCCTCCCCACGAAGGCTGAGCAGGAAACTGGATTGTTAGGGTTGCTAAAGGAAAAGGCGGTTTCCCAGAACCTGCCAGACTTTCCCCCTCAGCTGAGGAGCCTTCCCAGCAGGCTGAAAAGCTCCTTGGCCAATGCCCAGCACCCCCCCATCCCCGTGGCTCTGCCCTGCACCAGCAGCAAAGCGGGGGCAGAAGCGGTGACTTTGCCCCTCAGCTACCTTTCTATGGTGGGAGTGGTGGCAGCGGTGCTTCAGAGCCTGGACGAGCCTGTCTCCCGGGACCTGCCACCCGCCACCGGGTTACTGGGGGATCGGCTGCAGCTCCGTCCCTGCCGGCGGTATAGCCAAAACTAGAAAGCTGCTTGGGCAGGCCATTGCCACGCTCCCTTAGCCGGAGCCACCAGTAACCCCGTGGCCGATGGCAGGTCCTGGGAGATGGGCTCGTCCAGTCTCTGCAGCACTGCCAGCCCCACTGCCACCATGGAAAGGCAGCCGAGGGGGAAAGTCGCCACCGCTGCCTCCGCTTTGCTACTGGTGCAGGGTGGAGTGGCGGGGATGGCCGAGGAGCTTTTTGGCTTGCCAGGAGGGCTCCCCAGCTGAAGGGAAAAGTCTACCAGGTCCCGGGAGCCTGCCCTTTTCCTTAACGATCCTAGCAACCCAGTTTCCCATTCAGCCCTCGCAGGGAGGAGAAGCCGCTCAGATCCTTTGAAGGGCCACCCCGAACAAGAAAGCGCGGAGCGGAGGCTCAGACAGTTTATATGCACACAAAGAGAGGGGTGCAAGAGCGCAGACACACACACGCACAGAGACAGGCAGACAGACAGACTGTCAGGCCCAAAGCCATTATGTGAAGTTAGAGGCTTTCGCCTGCCACAGTTAGCAGAGATAGGGAAACAGGAGGGGGAGAGAGAGAAAGATTGATACCACCACACATTCCTTACACAGAGTCCAAGGTCAACTGAACAATTGAAGAAGCCAGTGAATCCCTGCACCAGATTGGTCCACGTGATTGCACTTGTGGGTGTGGGGATATGAGATGGGGAACTGAAGATAATTTAGTCCTGGAATGATGGGGCACAAATCCAACATGGAGAAGCTAATAAATCGAACAGGAGTGGAATGTGATTTATTTCTCAAATACTATTTGGTTCGTTGACACAGACACAGAAAGAGTTGGAAGGGACTCTGTACTGTAGGTCATCTGGTCCAGGGGTCTCCAACGTTGGCCACTTTATGACTTGTGGACTTCAACTTCCAGAGTTCCTCAGCCAGCAAAGGTGGCTGAGGAACTCTGGGAGTTGTAGTCCACAATCTTAAAAGTTGCCAACATTGGGGATCCCTGCTCTAGAAACACTCCTTTTAAGGAATATTTCAGGTTTATCATAATCACTACATATTTCCATGCACTTCAATTGTGAAAATTGGAGTGGTCAAGAGAGAGGTCTTTGAAAACCTCATGGTATAGTAGTAATATTAAGGCAACCTCAGCAGGGAACTGTAGTTGCAAATGATTCTATCACTAGCCATTTCTGGAACAACTAACAAAATGAATTGTCCTTGTTTGTTTGTTTGTTTGTTTGTTTGTTTGTTTGTTTGTTTGCTTGTTTGCTTGAGTTAGGGGTTAGGAGTGCAAGGGTCTTCAAACCTGGCAAGTTTAAGGCTTGTGGACTTCAACTCCCACTCCTAAGATAGCATGACTGGTGGAGGAATTCTGGAAGTTGAAGTCTACAAGTCTTAAAGCTGTCAAGTTTGAAGACCCATAAGTTGGAGGTTAGGAGTGCAAGGGTCTTCAAACCTGGCAGGTTTAAGGCTTGTGGACTTTCAACTCCCATTTCTGTAAAAAGTATTCTGCTACACTGGTATTTTATTTACTTATTATTTTATTAAACAATATAATACTGCACCATTTGGTTGAGAATACTTTTTTCCTTGTTTTCCTCCTCTAAAATCTAGGTGTGTCTTATAAACCGGTGCATCTTATACACTGAAAAATACAGTAAATAAAGCTAAAAAATAAAAATGCACACATACAGATAGAACAATGAACTTTAAAATCAATATTCCTTTATCAATTTCATGCTTCTTCAATGAATTCTATTTCAACTAACATTATACAAACTTTTTATTCATGGTTCTGGTAGTGCAGTGGTTATATTTGGCTGACATGTGGAATATCACTGCTTTGAAACCCAGATTCAATTATACTTTTCTTTATCATTGCAGGAGAACATTTTATTGTAAAACTTCTGCTGTGAAAATGTTCATCTCTCACTTTCATTTAGCACAAGTGTTTCTAATTAATCTTCATATTTGTAGCTCAAGCAATCATTTATGTCAGTCTATTGTTGACCAGAAGAAAAAATGCAGGCAGTCCTCAACTTATGACAACAATTGAGCACAACATTTCTGTTGCTAAGTGAGGCATTTGTTAAGTGAGTTTTGTCTGCAGTTGTTAAGTTAGTAACCTAGTTGTTAAGTGGATCTGGCTTCCCCATTGACTTTGCTTATCAGAAAGTTGTAAAAGGTGATCACTTTGGCCCAGAACACAGCAACCATCATAAATATGAACCAGTTGCCAAACATCTGATTTTTGATCATGGGATCATGGGGAAGTTGGAAAAGTTGTAAGTGTAAAAATGATCATAAGTCATTTTTTCCCCAGTGCTGTTGTAACTTTGAACAGTCACTAAATGAACTGTTATAAGTTGAGGACTATCTATATTCCATTTCAAATTACTGTATAAATTGTTATTTAACTAAAAACCCCAACTGCAAATTTTTTAGAATGCTGATGTTATTCAAAATGTTATTCTTTAGAAATTTATAATGATTTTAAAATTATGCTCAGTCAACATCAATAATAATAATAATTAATAATTTATTAGAATTGTATGCCGCCCCTGTCTACAGACTTGGGGCGGCTCACAACAGTAATAAACAATGTACAATGTGACAAATCTAATGTTTACAAGAAAACATATTAAAAAGAAAGTTTACCCATTCAAAAAAAGTGAAATGATAAAAGAACAATTAGCAATCCTTCAGAACAGCACTGAAAGAAAGACACAATCATAACAGAAAGTTTGAAATCTTTTGAAAGATTATTGAAACAGTCTGAAAGCAGCAAGGCACAGAGAGAAATCAAGCTATTTGAAAGGTCTGTAATATAATAGGATGAAAAGTCTGTAATATAATAGGATGAAAGGTCTTCATCCTATTATATTACAATTATAGGAGAAGAAAGAGCAAAGTTATGGTTAAAGAATTGTATCATGAGAGGCAGAAGGAAAGTTTATTGTTTCTTGCTTAATATATAACAAGAGTATAACGAGACAATAGAACATGAAAAAAAATCCCAAAGTAAAAGATACTGCATATTGATGAATCAAAAATGTTTCACTGCTATCACAGTAAATGTGTTGATGTGTAACTAATGAGTTTGATTAGACTCTAGAGTACAGTATATTAGAAATGTTATTTTTAAAAAAACATTGCGGGGAGGTCATCGTCAAGAGGAACAGGTATGCTGAACATTCTCCTGATTGGAGTATCATTTTTCTCCTGCTTCTGATCGTTTGACAGACCTTTCGAGGTCCTACAGGAACTGGAAGAACAAGGCATCCTGAGGAGTGATGGCAGTGGTGGTCGGGATTGGCAATAACAGGAGAGGTTTTGGAGAAGTTGAGTGAAGGAAGGAGACAGCCTGCAATAGCAGCCACAAACAAATGATAGCTGACAGCTGGCTGAAGTTTAGTGGTGAGATAGTGGGATGGAGATGTGACAGTTCCAGTGAAAATTAATCCTAGTGATCTAGTGATCTGAGGTGAGATCACTGTGATTTATCCCTAAATACCACAATTCGCTTCTTACTCAGCTACAGAGCTCTGGACTATGACATTGCACATGCAAACAAATTAACTGCACTACTAACGTGGGCAACCCACTGCCTATACCCAATTATCTTCCTTGGAGACCTCAACCTACCACACATTAACTGGATCTTAAATGAATGTAGCACAGAACCCATCCATTCTACTATATATAACACATCACCTGTTTGGGACTCGACCAACTAGTAACTAATAATACTAGACTAGATAACTGTCTGGATCTCATCTTCTGCAACAGCAAAAGTGCAATATATGGCTTCAAATAAAAGAACCATTTTCCAATAGTGACCACAGCATGATAAACTTCAGTCTCAACCTAAGTCACACTAAGATCCACCCAAATAATGCCACACCCAAGTTCAATTTCAAAAAAGCGAACTACATCTACCACAAACAAGAAAAACAACCTTCCCATCTCAATAAGAAAATTACAAACAAGGGGAAAAAATCTCTCTGGCGGAAAAACAAAAAAGGACTAGTAACCAACTTCAAAAGCCAATATAAAAGCATATGCAATCAAATAAAAACAGAATGTCTCAACTACCGCAGCAAACAAGAGGAAAATCTCCTACGCACCAAATCAAATCGAGCCTTCTACAACTTTGTCAGCAACAAACTCAAGGACTCTAGACCTATCCCACCTCTCAAAGGACCCAACAACAAAGAATACCACGATGACTCATCCAAAGCTAACCTCCTCAACCCATTCTTTGGCTCTGCCTTTGTTAATTGTAATGGCTCATCCCCCAATTTTATCAATCGCACCTCAAACTCTCTCAACAACCTAACCCAAATAGACTTCACTATGTTGAAAAAGCATTACGTGACTTTAAATCTTCTCTATCAGTCGGACCAGATGGTTTATATGCATACTTCCTAAAAAAGCTCTCTTCTGCTATAGCTGAACCGCTAAGCATAATTTTTGAAAAATCCTTCAGAACCAGCACACTTCCTAAGCTATGGTTGAAAGCAATGGTCAACCCCATCTTCAAAAAAGGAGACCCCTGTCTTGTTGATAACTAGAGACCAATATCACTATGCTGCGTCCCATGCAAAGTCATGGAATCAATTATAAACCAATCAATTACTCTCCACCTAGAAACTAATAAACTGCTCTCTACATCAATGACCTTTGCGATCACATCACAAGCAACTCTGTTTCTGATTGGTCTAACACATGGCAACTCCAATTCTCAACCAGCAAATGCTACACATCAGCAAAAAAAAAATCAGAACTCCAAATACAAACTGAATAAAGAAATTATCACAGATAACCCTCCCTCAGTTAAAGACCTTGGAATACTAATAGCAAAAGATCTAAGTGCTAAAGCCCACTGTGACAATATTGTCAAGAAGGCTTAAAGAGTTGTTAACCTACCTTCCATGAGAATCTAGACTTCCAGTGATGAAGTCTAGCAGCTGGAAAAGAGCGATCTCCACTCTCTAAGGCTGCTTTATTTTCCGTTTTTTTGAAGGCCCTTTGAGGCATGAAGACTGAAGGTTGAAGTGGGGAAAGAGGAGCAACCCAGGCAACAGCGGGGGCGAAGGCATTCGCTTGCTGGAGTGTAGGGCATCCTTCCTATCCAAGACGGAAACATCTGCCTGATTCGTCATAGCAGTCTGAAACCGCACAGATTAGCTCAAGAAGGAAGCTTTTATGAACCCTGGTGAATCGCATCGGAGAACGTCTTTAAAAACCCTTTAATCAACTGCTGGGGAGACTGATCTGTAGCAGCAAGAGAAGACCCCAAAATTTGGAAAAGAGGCGGCGATCGTGAGGTGGAGGCGAGAGGACACATTGGAGTGTTAAAAGCCCGAGACCGAAAGGGAAAGACAAGTGAAAGTTCCTTAAAAGAACCCGGGATCTCGGATGGAGAAACCGCTTTGCGAGTGATTTTAACGCTTTAAATCGCTACAGAAGGTACAGAAGATACAGATTTGTTCAGATTTGTTTAGATTTAATATCCAAAGATTCCAACAACGTGGTATTTTGAAGAAAGAGAGAGAAAGAGGAAGTGACTTAACAGAAAGAAAGACAGCGGACATCTTAGTGGGAGAAGTAAATGCTGAATAATTTGTAAGATGTGAGGAACACGATTCCTATTTTTATTTTTATAAATTCAACACATCTTAATTTCCATTAAATACCATTGTGATTACCATATATCTAAAATATTACTGTATATCTCAGATCTCTATAAATCTCTATAAATCTTAAGAGACAGTAAAGAGGATATTTGATACCTGTCAGATTTTAAGTAAAGAAACAACTGTAAGGGATTCCAGCCCACATGCTGATTTAACTGTTACTATATAACGGATTGCCTATTTACACAGATACTTAGATATTTACTATTGTACATTGTAACCTTAACTGTAAACTATACCATATATAGCTAAGAATTTAGATATTATTATTACTATTATTATTATTAATTTAATTTAATATTAATACAGTGTTGATATAGTATTGATTTTATATATTTATATATATTTTTCTCCTTGAGTTTCTTTCTTTTTTCTATATAGACTCCATATATACTCTCTAGAAATTTATTTTTCTGTTCTTCTTCTTCTTTTCTCTTTCCTTAACATCTATCTTCTATCTTCTACCTTTTAAGGTAAAACATATCTATAGAACCATATAAGTATTAAGTTCATTATTTTGCTATATTATTTACCGAATATACTTACTTCTGACAATTCTAAAATATAGTTTAGATAGTTTAAGATTATAATCTATAGCAGTGGTTCTCAACCTTTCTAATACAGTTCCTCATGTTGTGGTGACCCCCAACCTTAGGTCTAGCACCAATTCTCTCAACAGAGCTTTAAGCTGATTGGCAGGAAGGTCAGAGGGACATCCCCACTGTAAACACCTGATTGGTCGGATTGTAAAAATATGTTCCAAGGCACCAGAATAGAAGCTTCAGTTCCTAACACCATGGGAAATTTGTCTTAGGTGACCCCTGTGAAATGGTCATTTGACCCCCCCAAAGGGGTCCCGACGCCCAGGTTGAGAACCACTAATCTATAGGTTATCAGATATTTAGTAATACCGGTATTTAATAGATTTAATAGAGTTGATATATTTATAAATGGTGTTTAAATTTAAGAATTTATAATCTGTAATCCCATTTTTACCTCCTAAATTTCTAATTTTCAAATTGTGTATACATTTACATATACAGTCATACCTCGTCTTACGAACCTAATTGGTTCCAGGGGGAGGTTCGTAAGACGAAAGGTCTGTAAGACGAAACATTGTTTCCCATAGGAAACAATGTAAAGTCAATTAATCCGTGCAACCAAAAAAAAAACCTGCAAAAAAACGGCGTTCGGTGACTGCTGGGAAGCCGCGCAGCTATTTTAAAAGGTCACAGCCGGGCTGGGGGGCTTCCCAGCAACCTCCCGAACCCCGAACCCGGAAGTTCGGCAAAAGTTCAAGGTTCGGGAGGATGCTGGGAAGCCCCCCAGGCCGGCTGTCACCTTTTAAAACAGCCACGCGGCTTCCCAGCAGCTTCCCGAAGCCGAACGCTAAAACCGAACTTCCGTGTTCGGCGTTCGGCGACTGCTGGGAAGCCGCGCGGCTGTTTTAAAAGGTGACAGCCGGCCTGGGGGGCTTCCCAGCAACCTCCCGAACCCCAAACCCGGAAGTTCGGCAAAAGTTCTGGGTTCGGGGGGGTGCTGGGAAGCCCCCCAGGACGGCTGTCACCTTTTAAAACAGCCGCGCGGCTTCCCAGCAGCTTCCAGAAGCCGAACACCAAACCCGAACTTCCATGTTCGGCGTTCGGAGACAGCTGGGAAGCCGCACGGCTGTTTTAAAAGGTCACAGCTGGGCTGGGGGGCTTCCCAGCAACCTCCCAAACCGAACCCGGGGTTCAGAAAATTTTTGCCTCTTCTTACAAACTTTTTTTGAGTTACGAACCGGCGTTCGGGAGGCTGCTGGGAAGCCCCGCCGCCCGGCTGTCACCTTTTAAAACAGCAGCGCGGCTTCCCAGCAATCTCTGAACGCCGGTTCGTAACTTGAAAAACGTTCGTAAGAAGAGGCAAAATTTTTCTGAACCCCGGGTTCGTATCACGAGTTGTTCGTAAGATGAGGGGTTCGTATCTTGAGGTACCACTGTATATTTATATATCCACCAGTTACTAGATTGAAACAAATATTATTGCTTATCACTTATTGAATATTATTGTTTATGCCTATTTAATATTAATAGAATAAGAATCATCATTATAAATTGTTTACTTATAAGTATATGTAGATTTCTAGATATAAAACTATTGATAGTCATAAGTTGAAAAATAAAAGAATATGGAAGTAGAAGACTTGGTGAATGGTGACTTGGGATAGAATTTTTGATATATTAGAAAAACAAAACAAGATATTAAAAGAAATGTCAAACACCAGTACAACTACAATGACCATAAAGGGAAGTAAAAAACAACATGTAACAGAGGCAACTGGAAATGCTTCCCCAGCAAGCCAATGATCTACTGAAGGGGGATGGGACTTTTTGCCTCTGCCAGTTGGATGAAGCTCTTTCCTCCGCAGCAGCTGATTGGCCGCTGCCTTCCCTCCCTCACCCAAAGGGCCCTAGCTCTTGGCCCCAGCCCTTTGGTCACAAAAATCCAAATTCAGCCACAGCCTTATGGCCACATGGGACACTTTGCCACCATCCAATCAGAACAGTTGTTACAAAATGCTACTTTTGGAAGGAAAGAATGGGACAGTTTGCTCTTTCATACACAAACATACACATTGAATGATAGAGGGGGAAGGGACCTCGGTGGCCATCTAGTCTGACCCCCTTCTCATTCAGGAGACTTGCAGAATGATAGAGCGAGAAGGGAACTTGGTGGCCATCTAGTCTGACCCCTCTTCTCATTCAGGAGACTTACAGAATGATAGAGAGGGAAGGGATCTCAGTGGCCATTTAGTCTGACCCCCCTTCTCATTCAAGAGACTTACAGAATGATAGAGAGGGAAGGGACCTTGGTGGCCATCTAGTCTGACCCCAGCTCAAGCAGGAGAATGAAATAGAATGACAGAGTTGGAGGGGACCTCAGAGGCCATCTAGTCTGACCCCCAGCTCAAGCAGGAGAATGATAGAGAGAGAGGAGACCTCAGAGAACATCTAGCCCAACCCTCTTTGCAAGCAGGAGAATTGGTCTTCTGGTCAAATTCTTGGGCTGCTAAATTGGCTGGTGGAACTCCTTGCCTCACAACAAGCTAATCATTTAAAAATTAATTTGGGAACCTAATCAGAGCAGTCCTCTCAAAAGAGGGTTGGGAGAGACTGCTAGATAGTAAAGGACAGAAGTGAAGGCTGGTTGCTGTCTGGGGCCCCTTTATGACCTGCTCCTCCTGGTAATCTTTGGAATTTTTACGATGCGTGGAGCATTTATGACAAAAGAAAGTGTCAAGAGAGGCAAAAATTTGGAGGCCCCAGACGTGGGGGTAGGGTCCACTCCCACCCTCCACCCACACACATTTAACAAGAGTTGGAAGGGACCTTGGTGGTCATCCAGTCCCATCCTCTCCTTCCACCCATACACATTTGACAAATTCTGACCTGCTAAATTTGCCGGGGGAACACGCTGCAACATGGTCCTCTCTCAAACTCCCTTTGCATTTCTCTCTCTCTATTTCTCTCTCTCTCTCTCTCTCTCTCCAGGGTCCCTTCCAACACTTGTTAATTTGTTTGGGAATCTGTAGATGTCACTGACTTGAGAAGGGGGTTGGACTAGATGACCTCTGTGGTCCCTTCCATCTCTCTGATCCTGTAGAAATCTGCTTGAGCAGGGAGTTGGACTAGATGATCTCTATGATTCTAGATGACCTCCTTAAGGTCCCGTCCAAGTCTGTAAGGGTCACCTGCTTGAGTAGGGGGTTGGACTACATGACCTCTGTGGTCTGTTCCATCTGTCTGATTCTGTAGAAATCTGCTTGAGAAGGGGGTTGGACTAGATGATCTCTATGATTCTAGATGACCTCCTTAAGGTCCCATCCAATTCTTTAAAGGTCACCTGCTTGAGAAGGGGGTTGGACTAGATGCACTCTAGTTTGTTTTGTCATAACCGCTTGTTCCCTTTCCATCTGCTGCGAGGCATCGCAAAAATTCCACAGATAATCATGATGAGCAGTTCATAAAGGGTCCCCAGACAGCAACCAGCCTTCACTTCTGTCCATTGCTGCTGATAATATGTGTGTGTGTGTGTGTGTGTGTATTTGTGTCTGTGAAAGAGCTCCCAAAGCCCCCACACACTTTGGGGACTCTCCACATGAACGCAGAAGAAGGCATGGGATCATCTAGATGCCCAGAGTATGAACAGACCTCTCTCTCTCTTCAAACAGGAAAGTATCATTAGCCTCCCCAAGTTTTTCCCCATAAAGCCTCATGCCCCCCCACTTTGGGGATCCATGCCTTTTTTCACCCCTCCTTTATTCGTCTTGAGGGTTACCAGAAGTGGGAGGGGGAGGGAGCTTTTGGAGCAGTGTGTTCCCCCGGCCAATTTAGCAGGTCAGAATTTGTCAAATGTGTATGGGTGGAAGGAGAGGGTGGGACTGGATGACCACCAAGGTCCCTTCCAACTCTTGTTAAATGTGTGTGGGTGGAGGGCGAGGGTGGACCCTACCCCCACATCTGGGGCCTCCAAATTTTTGCTTCTCTTGACATTTTCTTTTGTCATAAATGCTCCACGCATCGTAAAAATTCCAAAGATTACCACAAGGAGCAGGTCATAAAGGGGCCCCAGACAGCAACCAGCCTTCACTTCTGTCCTTTGCTACCTAGCAGTCTCTCCCTACCCTCTTTTGAGAGGACTGCTCTGATTGGGTTCCCAAATTAACTTTTAAAGGATTAGCTTGTTGTGAGGCAAGGAGTTCCACCAGCCAATTTAGCAGCCCAAAAATTTGACCGGAAGACCAATTCTCCTGCTTGCGAAGAGGGTTGGGCTAGCTGTTCTCTGAGGACTCCTCTCTCTCTATCATTCTGTTTCATTCTCCTGCTTGAGCTGGGGGTCAGACTAGATGGCCTCTGAGGTACCCTCCATCGCTGTCATTCTATTTCATTCTCCTGCTTGAGCTGGGGGTCAGACTAGATGGCCTCTGCAGTCCCCTCCATTCTCCTGCTTGAGCTGGGGGTCAGACTAGATGGTCACCGAGGTCCCTTCCCTCTCTATCATTCTGTAAGTCTCCTGAATGAGAAGGGGGGTCAGACTAGATGGCCACTGAGTTCCCTTCCCTTTCTATCATTCTGTAAGTCTCCTGAATGAGAAGGTGGGTCAGACTAGATGGCCACCAAGTTCCCTTCCCTCTCTATCATTCTGTAAGTCTCCTGAATGAGAAGGTGGGTCAGACTAGATGGCCACCAAGTTCCCTTCCCTCTCTATCATTCTGTAAGTCTCCTGAATGAGAAGGGGGTCAGACTAGATGGCCACCAAGGTCCCTTCCCTCTCTATCATTCAATGTGTGTGTTTGTGTATGAAAGAGCAAACTGTCCCATTCTTTCCTTCCAAAAGTAGCATTTTGTAACAACTGTTCTGATTGGATGGTGGCGAAGTGTCCCATGTGGCCAAAAGGCTGTGGCTGAATTTGGATTTTTGTGATCAAAGGGCTGGGGCCAAGAGCTAGGGCCCTTTGGGCGAGGGAGAGAAGGCAGCAGCCGATCAGCTGCTGCGGAGGAAAGAGCTTCATCCATGTGGCGGAGGCTAAATGTCCTAAACCCCTATTGAAGATCTATTCACACTAGATAAAGCAGGAAAAACAGAGAATACAACATTGCTACAAACCATGAATTTAACATTAAATACGGTCCAAAAAATGATGGTTAAATTACAGGAAATAATGCAGAACCATGCTAAGTTAAGGTCCGATATCTTAAAATTAAATAATAGCATGGAATTGATGAGAGGGGAGATTAAGAAACTTGAAGAACAAATCAAAACAGTAGAACTCAAGACAGAACACAATGAGAAAAAAATAGAAAAAGTAGAACAAAAAACAAACAAACAAATCGCACAAAGAACTCGAACACCAATTAATAAATTTGGAAATGGACAGTGCATCGTACTTCCTAAGGTTTCAAAACATTCTAGAAATAAAAGAGGAAGATATAGAAGACAGAATGGCGGAGCTGATAGGAGAAATACTTCAAAAAGATAAAAATGAAATTAAAAGTGAAATAGATGAACCATACAGGATACAAACAAATTATGCCAGGCACCATCATTTGCCCAGGGAAATACACATTAGATTTGCAAGAAAAAAGATAAGGGATAGCATTTTTATGGCCACGAGAGGGAAGATTTTTCATACAAAGAAAGGGATGTTAACATACTTAAGCAAGTACCTGGAAGAGTTAGAGAGCAAAGGAACAATTACAAATTCTTGGCAGCTACTTTAAATAAAAAGCATTTAAATTTCAGATGGATCATTCCCGAAGGAATGGTAATAACCTGGGAGGGAAGGAAGATTAAAGTAGAAACTATAGAAAGGGCACAAGAAGTAAACAACTACAAGGCATGGAGAAAATAACAGAGACAGAAAGTGAAGACAGGTTAGAAGGAATGAGCCAAGATGATAGACAGGAAGAGAGGGAGGAAGAAGAAAAGGAAAGACCCAAAGAAGTAGAAGACCAAGCACGGAGAGAGGAGGGAGTAAGGACCAGAACACAAATGGCAGCAAAAGCTAACAAGTAAAAAATAAAAAGAAGGAAAATAAGTAAAAGAAACAACAAATCAAATGAATGAATAAAGAAATTAAATTAATTTCAATAAATATTAAAGGATTAAATTCCCCAGAGAAAAGGAGAAAAATATATGCAAACCTAATTAATGAAAAAGCGGATATCAGATGTCTCCAGGAGACACATATAATTCCAGCAGTGGAAGTGTTGTGCTGGTGTCTGGAGGCTGTTGGTGTCTGGATGGGTGTCAACAGACTCAAGCTCAACACTGATAAGATGGAGTGGCTGTGGGTTTTGCCTCCCAAGAACAATTCTATCTGTCTGTCCATCACCCGGGGGGGGAATTATTAACCCCCTCAGAGAGGATCCGCAACTTGGGCATCCTCCTCGATTCACAGCTCACATTAGAGAAACATATTTCAGCTGTGGCGATGGGGGTGTTTGCCCAGGTTCGTCTGATGCACCATTTGCAGCCCTACTTGGACCGGGAGTCACTGCTCACAGTCACTCATGCCCTCATCACCTCGAGGTTCAACTACTGTAATGCTCTCTACATGGGGCCACCTTTGAAGAGTGCTCGGAGAGGACTTCCGGTTTGGACTGGAGCTGCAGCGGGAGCTCCGGGACAGGGTTCTGTCCCGGATGCCCCCTTTAAGCCCTCCAAAGGTCACTTTTTGCGGTTAGATCGGATCCGTACGGTCCGATCGAAGAACAGGGGGCTCCCCGGATCCCGAGGAGCTAACGCCGAAGCTCCAAAGGGAAAAAAACTATATCCTTGGGCAAAAAAGAACTTGCGGCTGGAACTTCTATATTAAGTGCAATGACTAAAACTATAAGAATAGAATTAAAGATTGCAAATATAACTGTTTGACATTGAATTTCCATCTCTGATGAGGATTCTAGGAGATGAGAGTCAATTAAAATTTTAAAAAAACTTAAAGACGAAAGGGAAAGTTTAAATCGGCAGCAGTTCCTGGAACTGTTTTTTTACACTAGTTGCGGAAGGATTGCTTTTTGAAATTGTCTTGAAAATAAAAAGTACAAAAAGAAAGATTAAAAACTGTGAAATAAAAGATATAAACAGAAAATAAAAGAGAGACCTGGAATGGATTAATCTTGCTTTTATCAAAAATAGGGATATTTTTTTTTGCAAAATAACAGGAATAATTTTTTTTTTAAAGAAAGCTGAACATTCAAATTTTTGTACTGTCTGGAGGGAGCCATCATAAATAAATGTTTAAATCAGATACAAGAAATTAAATCTTGATGTGGATTATAATTGAATTATAAATTATTGGATTACAATTTGCTACAAGTGGATTTTAACGACAAATTGGATTATAATGAATTTGACTTAGATTAAAATTAGAAACTTGGATTTGTATTTTAATACCCTTTGAACCCTTTTGGATTAAAACTACAATTAGACTTTTTGGTTTGTACTGGAACTATAATTGGATTATAGTTTAAATTTCGATTTGGACTGTAATTGGACATATCTTGGATTATAACTGGACATACTTTGGATTACAATTAAGGACTAAATTGATTTTAGAAGAGGGTATTAAAATTTGGGACCTTCTATGAATAAATAATAACATTCAAACGGATTCCTGAAGAAAAGAAGATTTATAAATTAAGTATATGTGAATATTACTGGTTTATTAAAGGATTTCTTAGAAATTATACCATATATTTTATTCTACAGTTATAATTATACTTGATTATATTTGATATCTACATTGGTGTTTTCTCTTATTTTTTTTTAATTCTGGTTTTATTTCCTGAGGTTTTCTTTAGATTGAAAATTAATTGATATAATGAACTGCTAATTTTAAATTTCCTCTTTCCTGGTTTGGTGCATTTCAACTTTAAAAAAGTGGTTGCTATTATTAAAGTTAAGACTAAAATTCATTTACTTGTTCAACCCTTTTAACTAGAAGTAATATTCATCCCTTTATCTTTTAAAACTGAAATTAACTCATTAATTTTACATGATATTTTACAATTTATAAGCTTAAAGTTTTATTAAGTTTAGTGTCACTATATTTTATATAAAGTTCTTAGATTTTAAACCTTTATATTACATTATTAAGTCGTATAATTTTAAGAAACTCAATTATTAAAGGACATTATAGTATATAAAGCACCTTAAGTGTAATACAATTAAGATTTTGACAATATTGATTTAAAACTCTTTGTCTTTCCTCTCCCTCCTTTCCCCTTGTGTGTATAAATATAGATTACATAGTAACAATTAAGTTTGTATCTTTGTTAAAGTGATAGAATTGATTTTCACTGCTTTTTATTCTTTTAAGAGCGATGCATAAATATATAAGTGTTTTTTTAAATAGTGATATATAACTTTTGAATTAGACTTAGAGCTGTAATTTCTAATTTGTTTGGAGTTTATTTGGATCAATCAATTTTTTATTAGAAAGTAAGTGAAAAATTGAGGAAGTGGAAGGACTTTCACCTCCTCTAAAATAACATACAATTCACATCAAACATAGTATTACATATTGGGGGGGGGGAAAGAGAGAGAAAAGTAGATCTGCTCTAAATAAAATATAGTTCTAAAATATACACAGGATGTCAAGCACATCCACTACTACAAAGACACTTAAAAAACCAACCCTAACTTATCTCCACAAGTGTCTCCATTGCCTTCGCCTGTGCATCAAAAAACAATTACGAGTATGTTAGCCAAGAACAAAGAAAAGCAGAAAGAGAAGGAGAAACCAGAATCACAGCCTACGCTACAAACAATTCAGGAAACATTGGCTGTTATGCAAGATTTTATGTTGAAATCCCAAAATGAAGCAAAACAACAATGCGAAGAATTAAAAGTGGAAATGGGGGAGTAGATACAGGAGAATGAAAGTAGATACAGGAAAGTAGATACAGGAGAATGAAAGCAAAGATGAAAGAAGTAGATGATAAAGTAGTGGAAATACAACAGACCTTGAAAGAGAATGAACAAAGAATTAAGACAAGAGAAGAGAAAATAGATGAAGTTGAACAAAGAATGGATGATTTTGAAGACAGAATCGACTTTCCAAACAAAGGAACAATGAATCAATTACACATTTAGAGTTACAACGTGCATCTTATGGCTTGAGATTCCAGAATATAACAGAAGAAAAAGATGAAGACCTTCACGCAAAAATGGCAGAAATCATGGGAGGAATCCTTCAGGTGGCTCATCAGGAACTAATAAAAGAAATTGATGAACTTTACAAAGTGCAAACAAGCTATGTTCGAAGACACAATCTACCAAGAGAAGTCCACATCAAATTTGTGAGGAAGACTATAAGAGATGATATTTTGAAGTGGACAAGAAATGAAAAACTGCAAGATAAAGGAAAAGAAATTTCAATATTGAAACAAGTTCCAAGAACAGTACAAGAAAGCAGAAGGGAATATTATTTTCTGACCAAAATTTTAATTAAAGAAAATATAACCTTCCACTGGCTTATACCAGAAGGCCTCTCTCTGTATTGGCAAACACAAAGAGTTAAACTAGAGAACCTTGAAGATGCCAGAGAATTTTACGAAACAAGTGGTATATGTAAATTTGAGCAACCAACAAAGGAAGTATCTACAAGGAAAGAAGAATTGTTGGGTGGCACCAGCCAGGAAAAAGAGGAAGATATGGGTGCAAGAAGGAAATAACGACAGCGTGAATCTAAATAACCATGTCAGAAGACATGAAAATATTTTCTGTAAACGTAAATGGATTAAATGAACCAACAAAAAGAAACCAAATATTTTCTAAACTTAAAAAACAAAAAACACAGATAGTGATATTACAAGTTCATATAAAAAAAAACTAACAGAAAACTGCTATATAAACTGCTATATAAGGGCAGACTAGATGGACCATGAGGTCTTTTTCTGCCGTCAGTCTTCTATGTTTCTATGTTTCTATCCAAAAATAGGGAATATGTACACTAGTTTGGCAAACCCCCCCCCAAAAAAAGAGGCATTGCAATGTATATTGAAAATTCAATAAACTCCAAACAATTATATGCTGACCAGGATGGTAGAATATTAATTGTACAATTGAATATAGATCCAAAACCTCTTGTCATCGTCCCTTTTTTTGCACCAAATGATAATCAAATGGGATTTTATAAACAATTACATCAAAAGATAAATGAATTTATTAAAAACATGATTATAATTGGCGATTTTAATGCAATTTCAAACAGATCACTAGACCATTCGGGTAAAAAAAAAGACAAGAAAAAGAAAAAATGTTGCCAATTACTTTTCAGAAAATGAGGTCAAAACTATTATTAAATGACATTTGGAGGGAACGACACCCTTTAACCAGACAGTATACTTTTTACTCTAACCCTCACAGAATTTGGACAAGAATAGACACGACCTGGGCCTCGAAAACAACTACCGAACAAATTAAATAAATTGAGATAGGCACAAATATGTGGGCAGACCATAATCCTTTAGTGATATATTGGAAAAGATACAAGAAACAAATAAAATGGCAGATGAATAAAAATATTATAAGAGACCTACAATATAGGGAATGGATCGAAAAAGAATTAGAAATCTTTTTTAAAATTAATAAAAACTAAGAAACTTCCCCTGAAAACTTATGGGATACTGCAAAGGCATATATTAGAGGCTTAACGATTTCTTATAACGCAAAGAAAAATAAAGAAAAAAAGATACAATATTAACAATTAGAGAGAGAATTAAATCAATTAGAATTAGTGTCACAACACAACTAAGAAGATCGAGAGACTAAAAGGAAAATAGAACTAGTTAAACATAAAATAAAGCTTATAGAACAAAACCAAATACAGTGTTCCCTCAATTTTTGCGGGTTCGAACTTCGCGAAAAGTCTATACCAGTTTTTCAAAAATATTAATTAAAAAATACTTCACGTTTTTTTCCCCTATACCATGGTTTTTCCCACCCAATGACATCATATGTCATTGCCAAACTTTCGCCTGCCTTTAATAATTTTTTTAAATAAACTTTAATAAATAACCATGGTGAGTAATAATATAAATGGTTGCTAAGGGAATGGGAAATTGTAAATTTAGGGGTTTAAAGTGTTAGGGGAAGGCTTGTGATACTGTTCATAACCAAAAATAATGTATTTATTCTGCATCTCTACTTCGCAGAAATTTGACTTTCGCGGGCGGTCTCGGAACGCATCCCCTGTGAAAATTGAGGGAACACTGTAGCTGAAAAAATCAAAAGAGCCAAACAGCAATATTTTGAACATGCAAATAAGCCAGGAAGGTGGCTCACATATAAATTAAAAAAACATAGACAATCAAAAATAATAAAGAAACTAGTAGATAATAAAGGTATGATAAAATTTAAAACTGATGAAAAATCAAAAATAGTACAGGAATTTTACAAAGAGTTATACAAAAAAGAGGTAATAAAAGAAGATGAGATTTTTAAATATCTAAATTCCTTAGATTTACCTCAATTATCAGAAGAACAATAGACAAATTTAAATAGCCCATTCACAATAACTGAACTACAAACAACACTAAAAAATCAAAAAAATTACAAAGCTACTGGGCCAGACGTGATACCGGCAGAATGGTATAAAATAGAAAGTAATGTCACAATGACAAATATGTTAGAAACTTTCAATTGGATCATAATGGATGGTAATATCCCCAAATCCTGGTCAGAGTCTTTAATAACATTAATTCATAAAACAGGTTCAGACAAAGATAAGATACAAAACTATAGACCTATATCCTTATTAAATGTTGATTATAAAATTTTTACCTCTATTTACGTATCAAGACTTTAAAAGATTTAGGATGAGAAGATACATGAAGACCAGAATGGCTTTCTACCAGGCAGACAAATAAAAAATAACCTAAGAACAATTATTAATATTTTAGAATTTTATGAACAATACCCAGGAAGACAAATGTCACTAATGTTCCTGGATGCAAAAAAAGCTTTTGATAATGTAGACTGGACATTTATTAAAATGCAACTAAATAAAATGAGATTTGGAACAAAATTTGTTAATGTAATAGATGCAATATATTCAAATCAAACAGCAAAAATTATACTAAATAATGAACAACTTGAAAAGCTTGAAATTTTTAAAGGTGTGAGGCAGGGTTGCCCACTCTCACCCTTACTGTTTATTTTAACTTTGGAAGTTCTATTGATAAAGATAAGAGCAAATAATAAAATTCAAGGATTAACTATAGGGAAAGAAACCTATAAAGTGCAAGCTTTTGCAGATGATTTGACTTTCATAATTGAAAATCCTATAAACACAATACCTAATTTGATTGAAATGATAGAAGAATACAGCAAAGTAGCAGGCTTAAAAATAAACAGAAACAAGACGCAATTAGTAGTCAAAAATATGACAGAAATACAGAAACGACAATTAGAACATATAACAAGTATGAAGATAGTTAAGACAGTAAAGTACTTTAGGAATCTGGATTACATCTAAAACCATATCATTAAAAAATGATAATCATATGAAACTTATTGGTGAAATTTAAAAAGATTTAGAAATATGGAATAATTTTATCTTTTATAGGGAGAATTTCAACAATTAAGATAAATATATTATCTAAGGTATTGTTTTTATTTCAGGTATTACCCATAAACCCAGGAGGGAAATTCTTTAAGGAGATAGTCAGGAAATTCCTATGGCAAGGAAAGAAGGCGAGAATAAAATTAAGTGCATTAGAAAACATAAAAGAAAGAGGAGGATTTGCACTACCTAATTGGAAGTTATATTACCAGGCTGCAGCTTTATCTTGGATTAAAGATCGGATAACATTAGAAAATAGAAGAACACTAAATTTGTAAGGTTATAATCTCATGCTCGGCTGGCATGCCTTCATTCGGTATGAGAAGGACAAAACACATTCTTACTTTAAAAAACATATAATAAGAAAACATCTACTAGAAGTTTGGGAAGACATAAAGAAAGATCACTTTTTAACTATCCCAGATTGGATTTCTCCACTAGATGCGATTTGCCACCCTAATTTAATGCAGGAAAGGAAGATACCAAAATACAAAGAATTAATAGACGATCAAATGAAATTAAAATCAAGACAAAAACTACAGGAAGAGGGAATAACAATAGATTGGTGGCAATATATCCAGATACAGTCTAGATATCAAAAAGATACTAAAATGTATTTATTTAGGAAGAGCAAAATTTTTTTGTTAACTACGAACCAGAGTAAATATAAATACATGATAGGATATAAAAACATAGATCAGACTTTGAAAGATAATATGATAAGTTGGTGTAAAAATTTATGAAGAGAAATTGATTTAGAAACTT
This sequence comes from Erythrolamprus reginae, assembly GCF_031021105.1. NCBI lineage: Eukaryota > Metazoa > Chordata > Lepidosauria > Squamata > Dipsadidae > Erythrolamprus > Erythrolamprus reginae. The sequence continues at coordinate 105,108 of NW_027248497.1, forward strand.
GGGAGACAGTTTGGATATCCAACTGGAAAATTACAAAATCAGTCTCATTAAAAGAAAATCAAATTAAGGTGTTTTATACGTGGCATTTGCCACCAAACAGAATTGCTAAGATGTTTCCCAATATGTCCCCAAATTGTTGTAAATGTAAGCGAGAAATAGGTTCCTATTACCATCAGTGGTGGACTTGCCATAAAACTAAACTATATTGGAATATAATAAAAAAGTGGATAAAAGAAATTACCCTACAGGATATAAAAAAAACCTCCAGAATTATTTTTATTAGGCATAACAAAGCAAGAATATAAAAAAAGAATATTTTTTTCTTAATTATTCATATTTTGAAAGTGGCTAGGATAGTATACGCACAAAATTGGAAGGGGGAAGATATTCCCAAGGAAGATGAGGTAATAAGGAAAATTATAGAATGTGCTGAAATGGATATGATGACAAGGCGGTTAAATAACCAAGAAGAATCAGATTTTTACAACATCTGGAATAAAGTTTATGTATGGTTAAACAAAAGGTAAAAATAAAAACTCAAATGATCTGAAAGTATGTAAATGTATTAGAATAGTTTTACTTTTTTAAAAAAGCATAGTTATTAATGCTTAAATTACATAAAAACAAAAATTCTTCTTTTCACTTAAACTACTATGTTGATTTTATAAACCATTAGTATATTCTTTTTCTGTATTAGAAAGACTTCTAAAATAAGTGGGGTAACTGTAACCCCTAATATATGTTAAATGTATGTATGTCTGGTTTGTCTTTTTTATGAAAATTAATAAAGTTTATTTTTTTAAAAAATGAAGAGTGTTCAGAAACTTCAGATTGTGCAGAATGCAGCTGCGAGAGCCATAATGGGCATCCCTAGGTATGCCCATGTTACACCAACACTTCGCAGTCTGCACTGGTTGTCGATCAGTTTCCGGTCACAATTCAAAGTGTTGGTTATGACCTATAAAGCCTTTCATGGCACCAGACCAGAATATCTTTGAGACCGCCTTCTGCCGCATGAATCCCAGCAGCCGGTTAGGTCCCAAAGAGTTGGCCTTCTCCAGGTCCCGTCGACTAAACAATGTCAGCTGGTGGGACCCGGGGAAGAGCCTTCTCTGTGGCGGCCCCGACCCTCTGAAACCAGCTCTCCCCGGAGATTAGGATTGCCCCCACCCTCCTTGCCTTTCGTAAACTCCTTAAAACCCATCTCTGCCATCAGGCATGGGGGAACTGAGATATCTCCCCTTGCCTATGTAGTTTTATGTATGGTATGTTTGTGTGTATGCTTTTTTAAAAATATATTTTTTTTTATTATTTTTCATTAGACAAACAAAAACAAACAACATTCAACATTCAAGGAGCTACTATTGCTCCGCTTATCGCAGAAGTCTAGCTAACACAAAAAAACACTAACTGTAATCAGATCAATACAGAAATATAACACACACGTTCTATATTCTTGTTAAATTTAACTCTGTATTCTTTCTTATCTATAAAATATCAAGTACTTAAACTAGTAATAAAATATAAAAAGTAACACTTTAAAATTTATAATATTGCAAAAATACTCTATGTTTATATTGTTTTTAAACTATTACATTCTATCTATCATTATCATGTTATAAATTTTTTGAAATTCACTTATTTAGTATAACTAAAAAGGAGAAACCTTGTCATATTAATTTCTAAGTGTTCTCTCATGTATGCATACAGTTAACTTTCAAATAAATAATTATAAATTCTTACTTATTTAATTTTACAACTATTTTTTAAAAATTCCACCATTTATATACTTTGTCCCGTATTTTATAAAATTCTCTTTCAGCTTGGTTATTCAAAAGTTTTGTCATCATATCTAGTTCTGCACATTCCATAATTTTTTTAAATACTTCTGCATCTTTTGGTATTTCCTTTTCTTTCCATTTCTGTGCGAATATAATTCTTGCCGCAACTAAAATATGTAATAAATTTCTTTTTTATACTTCATATCTGAAATACCCAGTAGGAAGAATTCAGGAGACTTTTTAATCTTCTCATTTGTTATTTCTTTTAACCATTTCCCTACTTTGTTCCAATATTTCTTGGCTTCAGGGCATGTCCACCATGCGTGAAAATATGTACCAATTTCTTTTTTGCATTTCCAGCAGATGAGAGAAATGTTAGGAAACATTTTAGAGATCCTATGTGGTGGGAGATGCCATCTGTAAAACATCTTAATTTGATATTCTTTAAAGGAAATTGATTTTGTTATTTTCCAATTATATACCCATATCTTTCCCCATGTTTCCAAATTTATCTCTTTGCCAAAATTTTTGCACCAACTGATTATATTGTCTTTCAATATCCAACCTATCATTGTATAATTTATTAAATATTTATATATGTTTCCAATTAATTTCACTTGATTTTGAATTAATAATTTACTTAATATATTATTTTATTTTCGAAAGATATAAGTTTTAATGTCCATTTGATATCTAGAACTAATCTGTGTATACTCCCACCAATCCAAGTCAATACCTAACTCTTGTAATTCTTGTTTTGTTCTTAATTTTAATTGGTTATCCAATAAGTCCCTATATTTCCAAATCTTTCCTTCTTTTATAAAATTCGGGTGAGAAATGGCTTCAATTGGTGAAATCCATTCTGGCATTACTAAAAAATGATTTTTCTTTATTTTATTCCATAAGTCAATCAATGCTTTTCTAATAATATTATTTTTAAAGTATGAATGTGTTTTTCACTTTCCGTACCATATAAAAGCATGCCAGCCCAACATTAAGTCATGACCTTCTAAATTAAGCAATCTTTGATTTTCTAATGTCATCCATTCTTTTATCCATGTTAGGGCAGTGGCTTGATAGTATAATTTCCAGTTTGGGAGGCCAAGGCCTCCTCTTTCTTTACGATCTTCTAATGAATTTTGTTTGATTCTTGGTTTTTAACCTTGCCATATAAATTTTTTTGTTATCCTATTTAATTCTACAAAAAATTTCGGTCCAGGATTAATTGGGATAACTTGAAAAAGGAATAAAATTTTAGGGAGAATATTCATTTTAATTGTAGAAATTCTTCCCACTACATGATAATTGTAGATTACTCCAAACTTCCAAATCTTTTGTAATCTGGCCTAATAATTTTAAATAGTTATCATTTTTTAAAGATATAGCTTTGGAAGTCATCCATATACCTAAATATTTTACCTTTTTTGTGATTTTCATATTTGTTAAATTTTCTAAATGTTTTCTCTGTGTCTCTTCTGTCATATTTTTTGTTAGTATCTGTGTCTTTTCTTTCTTTATTTTCAAACCTGCGACGTTCCCATATTCTTCAATTAAATTTATTAACCTTAGAATTGATGTTGTAGCATCTTCTAAAATGAAAACTACATTATCTGCAAAAGCTTGTAATTTATACAGTACGTCTCTTTTTAAATCTTCAATCCTTTTATTTTCCTATCAGCTCTTATTTTTATCAACAAGACTTCTAGTGGTTAAAATAAATAATAATGGCGATATTGGGCAGCCTTGTCTTACTCCTTTTTGTATTTTCTTTAAAGACTTAGAATATGTTTACTATTGTTCTTAAATTGTTTTTTATTTGTCTGCCTGGCAGAAATCCATTTTGGTCGCCATGTATCATGTCATTTATATGCCGCCCTGAGTTTGCGGAGAGGGGCGCATATAAATCCAATAAATCTAATCTAATCTAATCATTTATAATACTTTTGAACCTATTAGCAAAACTTGATACAAAAATTTTATAATCCACATTTAACAATGAAATTGGTTTATAATTCTCAATTTTTTCCTTCTCCATACCCACTTTATGTATTAAAGTTATTAGGGTTTCTGACCATGTTTTGGGTAATTTACCTTCTGCTATTATTTGATTATATATCTCCAATATATTTGAAAAAAGTATTTCTATATCTAACTTATAAAATTCTGCTGGTATCACATCTGGGCCCGTCACTTTATTATTTTTCTGATTCTTTACAGATTGTCCTAATTCTATTTCTGTGATAGGTTTATTTAAACTTTGCTGTTGTGTTTCAGTTAAGACTGGTAAATCTATATTCCTTAAATATTCAAAAATCGAATCTTCCTTTATTTCTTCTCTCTTGTATAATTGCCTATAAAATTCTAATACTATTTCCCATTTTTCCTCCGTTCTGTGTTTTATTATACCTTTGGAGTCCGTCAATTTTTTAATAATCTTGTTTTCCCTCTCTTTTCTAAGTTTATATGACAACCATCTTCCTGGTTTATCCGCATACTCAAAATATTCCTGTTTTGCTCTTTTTATTTTTTCTGCTATTGATTCTTGTTCTATCAATCTTAATTTATGTTTTATTAATTCTCTCTGGTTTTTAACTTTATCATCGTTATCATCCTTTTGCATTGACAATTCTAATTTTTTCAATTCTTCCTCTAATTTTTGATAATATATTTTCTTCTCTTTATTTTTTTTTTGCTATAAAAGAAATTGTTAACCCATGTATATATGCCTTTGTTGTGTCCCAAAGGTTTTGAGGGGTAGTATCACTATTTTTGTTTATTTTGAAAAAAAATTCTAGTTCCTTCTCTATCCATTTTTTGTACTCTGGGTCCTTTACTATGTTCCTATTCATTGACCAATTGTTTATTTTCTTTTTGCCTTTCCATTGTATCAATAAAGGGTTGTGATCCGCCCAGGTGTTTGTCTTTATTTCTATATCACTAATTTGTTCCGTTATATGTACTGGTCCAGGCCATGTCTATCCTGGACCAAGTCTTATGTGGGTTAGAATAAAAAGTGTATTGTTTCTCTTTTGAATGATATTCTCACCATATGTCTTTTAATAATAATTCTGTATGCATTTTCCAGAATGTCCCAGGTAAAATTACCTTTTTTTCTTTTCCTTTCTTTTCCCTGTATAATCTATTTGATCATCTGAGATTGCATTAAAATCTCCTATTATTATCATATTTTCTATTGATAATTCATTTATTTTTTCATGTAATTTTTTGTAAAATTGTTTTTGGTTGTCATTTGGTGCATAAATTGAAACAATTACAAGAGGTTTTGTTTCTAACTCTAATTGTACCATTAAAATCCTACCTTCACTATCATTATACATTTGTTTAGATTCAATTGATTCATCAATATACATTGCAACTCCTCTTTTCTTTTGATTTGCCAGACTAGTATATAGTTTCCCTAATTTTGAGTTATTGAGAAGACTTCTTTTTGATTTTTTAATATGAACTTCTTGTAAAATATTTATTTGTGCTTTTTGTTTCTTGAGTTTAGTTAATATTTGATTTCTTTTCTTTGGATTATTTAATCTGTTGACATTGACTGAAATTTTTTAAAAATCATGAGTCATCTTTATTTGTAGTATTTTTAGAAACATAGAAACATAGAAGTCTGACGGCAGAAAAAGACCTCATGGTCCATCTAGTCTGCCCTTATACTATTTTCTGTATTTTATCTTAGGATGGATATATGTTTATCCCAGGCATGTTTAAATTCAGTTACTGTGGATTTATCTACCACGTCTGCTGGAAGTTTGTTCCAAGGATCTACTACTCTTTCAGTAAAATAATATTTTCTCATGTTGCTTTTGGTCTTTCCCCCAACTAACTTCAGATTGTGTCCCCTTGTTCTTGTATTCACTTTCCTATTAAAAATACTTCCCTCCTGGACCTTATTTAACCCTTTAATATATTTAAATGTTTCGATCATGTCCCCCCTTTTCCTTCTGTCCTCCAGACTATACAGATTGAGTTCATTAAGTCTTTCCTGATACATTTTATGCTTAAGACCTTCCACCATTCTTCTAGCCCGTCTTTGGACCCGTTTTTTGGTTTCTTTCGGTTCTCGAAGTCTCGTATCTAAGACCAGTTCTTGTGAAACCTGTGGTTGTTTCTTCTTTACTACCTGTATTTCTCCCCCTTCTCCACTGGTGGCCCCCCTCACTTTATCTTTGCTCTTAAGTTCTATCTGAAGTTGATCAATCTTGTCCAATCCGCTTTGTGCAAAGAAGGACCTTGCTCGATCCATGCTTTCTATCTTCACTTTCATTGCTTGCCAGGTTAAGGTAAGGCCTTCTGGTACCAACCATCTGAAAACAATATTCTTTTTTATTAAAACACTTGTAAGGAAGTAATATTCTCTTCAACTTTCTTTTACCCTCTTAGGAACTTGTTTCAAAATCGTGATTTCTTTCCCATTGCATTTAAAAATCTGATTTCTTGCCTGTCTCAGTATATCATCTTTGATTATTCTTCTTGCAAACTTAATGTGTACTTCTCTTGGTAAGTTGTGGCGTCTTACATATCCAGTTTGGACTCTGTATACTTTGTCTATTTCTCTTATCAGTTCTCCTGGATCAGCTTGTAAAATTTCTCCTATTACTTCCGCCATTTTTGCCGATAAATCTTCATCTCTTTCTTCTTCAATATTTTGAAATCTCAGGCCATGTGATGCGGATTGGAGTTCAAGGTTGGTTATTGCTGTATCGAAGCCTCTGCAGATTACGTAATTGTGATCTTCGTATTCTTCTACCTTTTGTTCCATATCTTGAATCCTTTCTTCTGTTGCTTTTATTCTTTTTTCACTCTCTTGTAGATTTTGCTGTATAACTTTCATGTTCCCGTCCATTTCAGTCATGTTCCCTTTTACTTCTGCTATTTCGGTTTTGAGTTCGCCGACCTCTTTTTTGATCTCAATTTTCAACGTACCCATCTCATTTTTCATCTCTTTCATCTCTTGCTTCATTTCTTCCAAGTATTTTTTCACTTCTTCTTTATTGGTTTCAAGTTGGGTTTTCGTCTGAGTTTGTGTCTTCTGCATGAAATCTTGGATGCCTGCTAATGTGTCTTGAATAGACTGGAGATTTAGTTCTGTAGGTGCCTTATCTTTCTCCTTTTCTTTTTCCTTGGCTAACATTGTTGTTATTGTCCTTTGTAGTGGAGATGATGTTGGAGATACTTTGGGCGTAGGGGTTGGAGTTGGAGTTAGAGTAGCTGTTTGCTTTCAGGTTGTTGTTGTTGTCACCAAAGTCACACTTTGTGCCCTGTAAGAACCTTTCATATCTCAAAATTTAAGCCTTGTTTTACAATTTCTTAAAACAATCTCTTATTGTTCACAATTTAAAAAAAATAAAATTTATAATACTAACAATGAAAAATATAAAATTGTTATAACGCTAACAATGAAAAATATAAAATTAAAAAGGGAGAAAGAATATAAAGAGTATAAAGAATATCAATTCAATCTTATTAAGAATTAAAAAGGAAGGGAAGGAAAGAGGCAAACAAAAGAAAAATAATTAAAAAATAAAAAATCAGCAGGAGGAAAATTTTAATAGTGCTAAGTCTAGAAAAGAAACAAGAATAAGGAAAAAGGGAAGACCAATCTCTTACATTTTAAATCCAAAGGTTATGAGGGGGACCAGGTAGAAAAGGGGAGAGAATAAAACTTCTAGCACATATTATTTTCCTAGTTTAATTAATAGAAAAGAAGAGAAAGTAAGAATAATAGAAAAAAAAGAAAGAATAGAAAACTATTAAAATTATTTAGTACAAAAATCCATATATAAAATTTTAAAATAAAAATAAAAATAAGAATAAAAGTATTCTTAATAATATTACCAGGAAAAAGGAAAAAAGGGGAAAATTGTCAAAAATCCAAGTAAATCCAAATAATCTAAATATAGAGTAAAAAAAAACCTTGAATACTGTTATGTCTTGATATCAATGTCCAAGAATGAAAACTCCAAAACCAACATCAGATATAACGTTTATAAAGTCCAAATTAGAATAGAAATAAGTCTATTTCTTCTTTCTTTCTTAAAAGAAAGAAGAGAGCCTTACGTCTCTGGTATCTGGTTAAAAAAATAGTCCCTTATATATTTCCTCTTAATATCTTAGGCTCAGATTCCAAATGAAAATAAAGAATAAAATAAAATTCCAAAATTCCAAAATTTATTCCAGGAAGTTAAAAATTCATTAAAAAAGCAATTTGTAAATCAGTTGATTTAATACAATTCATTTATTCATTTGTTCAATTCATTTTAAATAGTCCAATCTGAATGTTCTTCCAATTTATCTAATTTCCAGTCCAGTCGTTTATTGTAATTTAAAAAACAAAAATAATTATAACCTTGCAAATATCAAAAACACTATGTAGTATTTAATTGTATAAAAAGTAAAAAGTATAAAATCGTTATGCTGTCAAGCTTAACAAAGACAAGTAGTTCCGGCCGTTTTTCCTTCTTTGCATATGGCTATCACTTACAGTTTATTTACTTTGTTTATATTCCGCCTTTTGGTCTGAGATCTTCTCTTTCCAATTATAGATGTTAGAATACCAAAGGATTACCTTGAGGTGCTGTCGTTTCCTCTTTTTCTGCTGATCCAATTCACCGTAGACTTATTGGTGCTTTTATTTCACTTCCTTCTTGTGGAGCTGCTATGGCCGCGCCCGGGCAGCTGCCTGGACATGGTTCTTCATAATCATAGCTGCGGGGCTTTCTCTACCCTCCAGGGCAGTGGCGATCTGCCCTGAGGGATCCGGGAGACCCCCTGTCCTGCATTGAACCCTCCAGGCATCAACGGAGCGCAAATTATATGAAGATAGAGCTGTGTCTTTGCACACCCAACGCGGTCGAGCTCAGCCAGAAAGATAACAACATCAAAGGAACAAAAATAAAAAAGAGGAGTAAAATTACAGCCTTTCGCGGATGATTTAGTATTGTCCTATTGTCTCTCCTATATCTCCTATATCTTTTCTTCTATTCCTATGTCTTTTTTCTATGCTTTCATTGATATATTTTATTCCTATATCTAAGAAGACCTTACCAACAAATAACCTCTTAATTGACAAGGAAAAATATTAATTTTAGATGGCTGATACTGGAAATTATCATGGTGGTGTGGCAGGAAAAAAGGCTTCAATTGGATACAATAGATAAAGCAGAAGAATTCTACAGACAAAACTTGACAATAAGGAAGAGTTAGTGGAAAGAGAGACAAGAAAAGAAGGTGAGATAATAAACAAGAGAAAGGAGATGATATAGATAATGGAAAATAGGATGAGGATAGACTCAAGGAATTTAAAGAGGCCAGACCAAAAGAACAACAAGATCCAAATATAGATAGAGAGACAAGGAGGTCCCAGTACTCCCACACCTCACTTCCAAGCCTGCTCTGGAGCATTTTTTCTGCTGGTGGCCACCTCTCCAAGCTGCTCAGCTAGGAGACGCGCCTGGTACTCTGCCTGTTCAAGCCACCCCGGTCCCACTCTGGTTGCGGTGGGGCAGCAAGCACATCTCCTGGCAGAGCCAGCTCGAGAAGCAGCTCGGATATGTGGCTGCCATCCACCACACCCACCTACCAGGCCCACCCTGTAGTATTTTTCCTGCTGGCGGCTCCAGGCTGCAACTGACAGCCACTGCCACCACCGCAGAGGGCAGCAGTAAAAAATGCTCCAGGGTGGGCATGGCGGGCAGCAGCCACCTCTCCGAGCTGCTTCTCACGCTCGCTCAGCTAGGAGATGCACCTGACGCTCTGCATGCTTGAGCCACCTCGGTCCCACTCCGGCTGTGGTGGGGCAGCCATCTCCTATCTGAGCCAGGAAATGTGCCGGTGGCTCGAGTCTCCTCTCCAAATGGCCCCAGCAGCGGCAGAGGTGCCCCACACCTGCTGAATGAGCACTGCACTCTCTGGTCCCACCTAGAAGTAGGTGCTGTTGCTGCTGGCTGGGGCAGCGAAATTTGGTTTCTGCACATATGCAGAAGCTGAATCTCGCATGCGCAGCACATGCATGGTACGTGCACAGCAGGTGGCGATGGAGATGCGCGCGCAACTCCGTTTTTGCCAGTGGAACAGCATTCTACCCCGTCCTGGCAGCAGCCCACCTCTAGGCTCAGGTGATTTCCTTGCTGCAAACCAAGCCGCTCAGCTTTTTATTATAAAAACACTCAGCGCTTGGCTTGCAGCAAGGAACCCGTCTGACAGATAATTACCAGAGGGGGCCTGCAGGCTTTTCTGCTTGCAACTTTCATTGAATGTGTAGTGCACTGTTCCCTCTAAACTGCCATGCATGGAACAGCAAACTTCTGTGCAGCACTTTTCAACTACTGCACAGATGAAACTGTCTCCCTCTCTCTTTCCGTTCCTCTGGCAAGCCTTGATGCGCAATTTGTAGGATCTCATTCAAAATTGGTAGTCATTTTTTCAAGCTGGTTCCTTTTTGGTGGGGCAAACTTCATGCTCCTAATTTTAATACACTCATCAGAAAGTTGGTGATGTGAAGAATGTGAGAGCGTGCATGCATATATGGGTCTGTTTAGCCTGTGGATGAACATTAAGAGAAGGGCAGTGATTAGATTCAGCCCTGTTAATTCATGCAAGAACTCCGCTTTCCCTTTTGTTTCTCTTTCCCCCCCCCTCCACCCCATCCCCACCTTCTTTCCACTGTTCTGCAATTCACATCATCATCACTTATTTATTTATTTATTTATTTATTAGATTTGTATGCCATCACTCTCCGCAGACTCATCATCATCATCATCATCATCATCATCATTATTTACATACACAAATATAACAATGACAAACAAAACAAAGAAAAAAACCGAAAACATACATTTGGGAAATTTACATTGCCTGCGCATTCAGAATTTCAGTTGGAGAATTTTCCATTTTTCCTTATTTTTTGTTAATGCACAGTTTTGCATTTTTACATATTTATCTTTGAATTTTACTTATTAATTTTTTGGATTATCTTTTTACGTAATTTATTTTCTTTTATCCTTTCCTTTCCTCTAGCAAATTATAAAATTTTTCCCATATCTTATAATATTCTGAGTCTTTAAACCTTTTACTAAGTCTGCACTTCTATTTCTACAATTTTTTCCCATTGTTGCTATCACCCTTTTCCTCCCACTTAGGACTGTAACTTGTTGCTTGTATCCTAAACTTTTTATTAATATTGATTGTTTCTTCATTGTTTATTTGATCCCATGACTATCATTAAGTGTTGTACCACATAATTCTTGACAAATCTATATTTGCTTTTATGTACACTGAGAGTATATGCACCAAGACAAATTTCTTGTGTGTCCCATCATACTTGGCCAATAAAAGAATTCTATTCTATATCCATCTCTGCACAATCCATCTCACCTTTTTGATTACCGTCCCTTTTTGCGGAACTTGTGGCACTAGTACAACTTAAATTTTAAAGTTGCTACAGAGGCCAAAATTGAACAATAGGAATTAATTGTGAGACTGCATAGTGAGGACATCTGCTGGTGAAGTTGAAGCAATATTTAGTTGGATTTGTTATTTACTGAATTTGTCCTTGACACAATGGAATTGGGCAGATTGTTTTCTTTTTCAACAAGTGATAAAGAGGAGCTAAAAAATTAAATAGAAAGAAAACACCTGGGACTTGAACTCTATTTGAACCTGAAAAGGGACAGAAGGAAAGCATATAATTTGCTTTGCAAAATTGCGGCTTCTGAATGATACAAAAGTCAATTGCACATTTGGATAAAGCTTTTTGACATATTAATTCTGCAAGAGATGGAAGACATAAGAGATTTGTTCAAAGACATACTTAGAGACATCAAAGATTAGAAAGAAGAAAACATAAATAACAACACCGCTTTTTCTATTGAACGTTTTAACCAGGATTACAGCAAAATCAAGGGAAAAGAAGAAAACATTCTTGGACAGCTGGAACAAAATGGTCAACAGAGAAATGGAAATAGAAAAGGGTCATCAGAGGGGACATTTGCTGTTCTGTTCGAAAAGACTATACACTTGTACTCTTCCCCGGTTTATTTGACCTGGACTGAAAATGGTTTATTTTAGGTACTTAAATTTAGTCTTTTTGAAAACTGTTTTCACTGGGAAACTAGTTTGAACATTTCTGCACACAATGAAATCAAAATTGAAATGAAAAAATTAATGCTTATATTTTTACTTTGCTCATAAAAGCCCACCCCCCATTTTTGTGAATTTCTTTTCAATTTATAGATAGTTTAGCCTGCAAACTGCATACACTTTTATTACATTTGTTGTGGGGTTACTAGTTTGAACATTTCTGAAATAATGATATGAAAATTGAACTGAAAAAATTGATGCATATTTATTTATTTTGCTCATAAAAAGGCCGCCCCCATTTTTTTCAAGTATTTCACTTTATATATATATATAAAGCACCCCCTCAGCATGAACAAACGAGATGACACGTCCCGCCTACCAGAGATTTGGAAACCAGCCTTAAACAAAAAAACATATCATAATCATCACCATGTCAACCCTTCAACTAAACGTGATTCCATCAACCAAACAAATCATTAAAACATAGTCACCCAATCTATTTGCTTCATTCAAACCAAATCTCCACCCCCAACACTATATATAAGGAACAAATGGCAGTTGCAAACATTCTATATTTACAGCAGCACGAAGCTTACAACTTCAGCCTGATGATGGTGAATGTGATTTCACCGAAACGTCGCATAGACACTCAAAATATTACACGGGGCAAAACCCGAACTCAGAACAATCTACATATATATATATATATATATATATATATATATGTTAAATGTTTTTAGCTGGAATTTTAAAATTAAGGGAGACTAGGATAGATCCATTTCGGCCTTATTAGGCCTCATCAGCTAGCCACACCCTTTCTTTACTGGGATTCGATCTGGGAAGCTTCTGCATTGTAATTACAATGCAGAAGCTCCCCAGATCGAATCCCAGTAAAGAAAGGGTGTGGCTAGCTGATGAGGCCTAATAAGGCCGAAATGGATCTATCCTAGTCTCCCTTAATTTTAAAATTCCAGCTAAAAACATTTAACACATACAAAATATAGTTTGTCGGCTATAAATATATTACTGCCTTGCAGTGGCCCTGGGTTGGGCCTAGAGGCAAAAAAAGGAGCTGTGACGTTCCTTAAAAATATACCAGGGTGATCCGACATAAGAAATATATATATATATGTATGTATATATATATATATATATATATATATATATATATATATATATATATATATATATATATAGCTCCTAATTCCAAATATTTTCAATAACTTTGGCATTGAAATATTAAAATGAACATTTCTGATCACAACCAAATGAAAATTGAACTGAAAAAATTGATGCTTATTTGCTTATTTTGCTCTGAAAAGCCCCCCACCAGCCTATGCACAATGTTTTCACTTCATATATAAATTATGCTTGTGAATTCAAAATTACATACTTGTTTTTAGTAAAATGGATTTATTTCATAAAATGAGTTGTCTGGCTATCATGTACAGTGGTACCTCGGTTCTCAACAACAATTCGTTCCAGAAGTGTGGTCGAGAACCGATTTGGTCGAGTACCAAATTAATTTATCCCATAGGAAATAATGGAAATGGGTTTAATTGGTTTCCAATCTTTCCTATGGGATAAAGATCTGAGGTCTAAGCACTCCCAGCTGTAGTAAGGGTGGGGGCAGCCGCCCCGAGTCTTTGGAGAGGGGCGGCATACAAATCTGAATAATAAATAAATAAATACCGGCAGCTTCAGGGGTGAGGGGATCCTTTCCTCAGTGGTTCTTCTTCTTCCCTTTAAGCAGTTACACCAACTTTCTCCTTTCCGGCGGTGGCGACGGCGGCTTTCCTTCGAGCAGCAGCAGCGCGGGGAACGTGACATGAGAAAGGGAAGCCGCTGACGTTCCCGGCGCTGCTGCTGCTCGAAGGAAAGCCTCTGCCACCGTTGGGAAGGAGAAAGTTGGTGTAGCTGCCTACAACTAAAAGACGAACCACTGAAGAAAGGAGCCCCCCCTGAAACTGCCGGTATTGCAGCTGTCCCCACCCTTCCTACAGCTTGGAGCGGAAGGGTGTAGGAAGGGTGGGGGCTGCTGCAATACTGGCAGTTTCGGGGGGGGGCTCCTTTCCTCAGTGGTTCGTCTTGTAGTTGTAGGCAGCTACACCAACTTTCTCCTTCCTGGCAGCGGCAGAGGCTTTCCTTCGAGCAGCAACAGCGCCGGGAACGTCAGCGGCTTCCCTTTCTCATGTCACGTTCCCGGCGCTGCTGCTGCTCGAAGGAAAGCCTCTGCCGCCATCAGGAAGGAGAAAGTTGGTGTAGCTGCTTAAAGGGAAGACGAACCATTGAGGAAAGAAGGCCCCCGAAACTGCCGGTATTGCAGCTGCCCCCACCCTTCCTACACCTTTCCGCTCCAAGCTGTAGGAAGGGTGGGGGCAGCTGCAATACCAGCAGCTTCGGGGGCCTCCTTTCCTCAGTGGTTCGTCTTCCCTTTAAGCAGCTACACCAACTTTCTCCTTCCTGATGGCGGCAGAGGCTTTCCTTCGAGCAGCAGCAGCGCCGGGAACGTGACATGAGAAAGGGAAGCCGCTGACATTCCCGGCGCTGCTGCTGCTCGAAGGAAAGCCTCTGCCGCTGTTGGGAAGGAGAAAGTTGGTGTACCTGCTTAAAGGGAACAAGACGAACCACTGAGGAAAGGAGGCCCCCCGAAACTGTTGGTATTGCAGCCCCCCCCCTTCCTACAGCTTGGAGCACGACTGGGAGGCTGTTTAGTGGGCGGCCAGGATGGGCATGTCGAATTCCGACTCCTATTCCGTCTCACCCCGTCCCCTCATTTCAGATAATAAACAAAATTTTCTGTGGCTGTTTGGTATCCGAATTTTTGTTCAGATACTGAAGCAAATTTTTGCCGAAAATTTTGTTCGGTATCCGAAATGTACGAGAACCAAAGCGTTCGAGTACCGAGGTACCACTGTACTTGCTTTTCAAAAGGATATTCCCAATATTTTTAGCCAAATCTATATAAAAACTGAAAACAATGGCACACAGCAAGGGCGAGGGGTGGTGACCCTTTTCTGAGCAAAATAAGCATCATTTTTTTCAGCTCATTTTTATTTTTCTTATGATCAGGGATGTTCAAACTAGTAATCCCACACCAAATTTAGTAAAATTGTATGCAGTTTGCAGATTAAACTATCTATAATTTTTTTTAAAAATCCCAAAAATGGGGGTGGGTGGGCTTTTATGAGCAAAATAAAAATATAAGCATTAATTTTTTCATTTCAATTTTCCTTTCATTGTGTGCAGAAATGTTCCAACTAGTTTCCTGGAGAAATATGTTTTCAAAAAGACCAAATGTAAGTACCTAAAATAAACCATTTTCGGTCCGGGTCATATTGACCCGGGAACAGTACAAGTGTGAGTTTTTTTGCACAGCAAAAACTAAGCCCCCCCCTCCCAAGAAAATTCTCATAGAAAGAACCCCTACCATTATACAAAGTCATGAAATTTCAAGTTTCAGATATGCAGGGAAAAGTTTTTACAGGGTCTCAAACTTCGATTTGGGTCATATAGACCCGAACAGAACAGCAGGGTTGGAACAGATTAAAGAACATAACATTGATGAAATAGTGGGTTTTATGCCTAATGAAATCAAAGAGGATGGCAAGCAATTTAAAAAGACAAATGAATCAGAAAACAGTTTGATTGAAGAGTAGGTTGATGGTCAAATACTTGATGATTTATGCATTATATTAAGCACTAATAAAATGAAGAATAGATATGACCTGACACCCCGGAGACAGCAGAGTATTATAATGAAAATGAAAAAGATTCTGTATTCTTGTAGAAAGAGAGGGAAGGAGAAAATATTGGGTTTTAAGATGACAAGAAACAAGAGCCTTAATGATTGACACAGATTGTACTTTGAGGAGGAATGATAGATTATTAAATATGCATTAATTATGAAATGATGTAGTTAGATTTATTTGGGTGTTGTTTTTTTAAGATATACAGTGGTACCTCGGTTCTCGACCACAATTCGTTCCAGAAGTGTGGTCGAGAACCGATTTGGTCAAGTACCGAATTAATTTATCCCATAGGAAATAATGGAAATGGGTTTAATTGGTTTCCAGCCCCTATTTCCTTTATTTCCTATGGGATAAAGATCTGAGGAAGGGTGGGGGCAGCTGCAATACCGGCAGTTTCGGGGGCTCCTTCTTCCCTTTAAGCAGCTACACCAACTTTCTCCTTCTCAGCGAGGGCGGCTTTCCTTCAAGCAGCAGCAGCGCCGGGAACGTCACATGAGAAAGGGAAGCTGCTGACGTTCCCGGCGCTGCTGCTGCTCGAAGGAAAGCCACCCTCGCCGAGAAGGAGAAAGTTGGTGTAGCTGTTTAAAGGGAAGAAGGAGCCCCCGAAACTGCCTACAGCTTGGAGCGGAAAGGTGTAGGAAGGGTGGAGGCAGCTGCAATACCGGCAGTTTCGGGGGCTCCTTCTTCCCTTTAAGCAGCTACACCAACTTTCTCCTCAGCGAGGGCGGCTTTCCTTCAAGCAGCAGCAGCGCCGGGAACGTCATATGAGAAAGGGAAGCTGCTGACGTTCCTGGCGCTGCTTAGTGCCCTCCACAAAAGGCTGGGAAACACAACTTTTTAGGAGTCGCGCATTCTGGGTCCCCCCACGAGGGAGGGGGGAGCGAGGGAGGAAGTTTTGTTTCTCTCTGACTGACCAGTTACGAAGGAAACCATTCTACTCCCTCCCTCCCGAAACCCGCCGGCCCAACTGGGACCAAGTTATCTTGCCAAGCAGGCGGCGAGGGAACCCCGTCGTGTTGGGGATCCTGGAAGTGGTCTTGGTGGAGGCTCCCCACGCTGGGGACGGCGCCCCAGAGACGGTTGGCGGTACCCCTCAGCAGGCGGCCGCTCTTGCCCGTGAAGGTGGTGAGGTACTCCATGAGGGGCTCGAGGCACCGTGGCCTGTCCGGACTTAGGAAGCGGGGCGAGTTAACTACTGCGCAGCGCGAGCGGCGCGCCACAGCCTCATGGCGGACTAGAAGCCGAGTTCGGAATAGAAACGGAGAGCAGCGTGGCTGGGGGAAGAGAGCAAAAAAAAAAGTTAGGCAAAAAAGTTGGGTCTGACGCCGCCTCAGATCCCTTCCTACAGCTTGGAGCGTTTAGACTAGAGACATGGGAGGCTGTTTAGTGGGTGGCCAGGATGGGCATGTCGGATTCCGACTCCCATTCCGTCTCACCCCGTCCCCTCAGATCTTGTAGCATTTCGGATAATAAACAAAATTTTCTGTGGCTGTTCGGTATCCGAATTTTTGTTCAGATACCGAAGCAAATTTTTGCCGAAAATTTTGTTCGGTATCCGAAATGTACGAGAACCAAAGCGTTCGAGTACCGAGGTACCACTGTACTTGAGTTTATGAAATTCTACTAAAGCATAGAACTATATAGAAATAGATAGATTATTTGGATTACTGGATTATTGGAATTATGAAAGATTGGGAAAGTTAATGATAATGAAGTGATAAAAAATTGAATAATAATTATTATATGGAATATAAGAGCCTTCTCTGTGGTGGCCCCGGCCCTCTGGAACCAACTCCCCCCAGAGATTAGAACTGCCCCCACCCTCCTTGCCTTTCGTAAGCAACTTAAAACCCACCTCTGCTGCCAGGCATGGGGGAATTGAGATCCTCTTTCCCCCTGGGCCTTTACAATTCTATGCATGGTATGTATGTATGTACGTTTGGTTTTTATATTAATGGATTTTTAATCATTTCTAATATCAGGTTACTATTGTTAGGTTATTGTTGCTGTTAGCCGCCCCGAGTCTCTGGAGAGGGGCGGCATACAAATCCAATAAATAAATAAATAAATAAATGAATGTTTAATCATTGAAGATTTAAAATAATGGATTGATTAATTTATTTAATGTTATAGTAATAGAGTTTGGTCTTTTCTTTGTTTGTTTTTTCCTTTGTTTTTTTCTTTCCCTTCTTTTTTGGTCTATAATTTTCTTTTTTATTATCTTTTTTAGTGGATAGTCTTTTTCTCTTGTAAGGGTTTTGGAGAATACATAAGAAGGAGGAGTAGGCACGATGGCATGCCTGAATTAGTAAAAGGATATTGATTAATTTAATAACGTTTAAAGTAAATCAAGTTTGAATTAAATTAGAAGAAAATTATGTATCTAGATGACAAAATTGGAGGTCAAGGTTTGGTGGGTTTGATGAATACAGAAAGTAATTAATTGGGAACTAATAATTTTTTGGGGGAGCAATTATAATTGGCTTACTAACTCGATACTGTTTTTATTGTATTATGAAAGTATTTTGAAATGTATTGAAAAAAACCATATAAAAACCATATAAAAACTATATCCAAGTGATTTTTCCTCTTGAATATTAACTATTAATTATAAGGTTACTATAGGTTAATAATAGAAATATAAGATAAGATTTACTTACTGTAATAATCTGATTTAGTTTATATATACTATTTTGTTTTTGTTAATTTTCTATTGGTCTTTAGTAAATGACAACTTACTTTAGAAGCTAACTATAATTAAGATAAGGCAATATTTTCTTTGTAATATATATATACTCTATATAATCTATATATACTCAATTAATACAATATATATAATTAATTAACACAAAATCTGCTAGAATCTGTTCCTTTTCTTTTTATTTATTTTTATTATTTATTATTTGGATTTGTATGCCGCCCTTCTCCGAAGACTCGGGGCGGCTCACAACAAGTGTAAAACAAATCATAAATAATTCAAATATTTCAAAATATTTAAAGATTTAAAAAACCCCATATACTAACAGACACACACACAGGCATACCATGTATAAATTAAATGTGCCCAGGGGGAGATGTTTAGTTCCCCCATGCCTGACGGCAAAGGTGGGTTTTGAGGAGTTTACGGAAGGCAGGAAGAGTAGGGGCAGTTCTGATCTCCGGGGGGAGTTGGTTCCAGAGAGTCGGTGCCGCCACAGAGAAGGCTCTCCCCCTGGGGCCCGCCAACCGACATTGTTTAGTTGACGGGACCCAGAGGAGGCCCACTCTGTGGGACCTAATCGGTCGCTGGGATTCGTGCGGCAGAAGGCGGTCTCGGAGATATTCTGCCATGAAGGGCTTTAAAGGTCATAACCAACACTTTGAATTGTGACCGGAAACTGATCGGCAGCCAATGCAGACTGCGGAGTGATGGTGAAACATGGGCATACCTAGGTAAGCCCATGACTGCTCTCGCAGCTGCATTCTGCACGATCTGAAGTTTCCGAACACTTTTCAAAGGTAGCCCCATGTAGAGAGCATTACAGTAGTCGAACCTCGAGGTGATGAGGGCATGAGTGACTGTGAGCAATGAGTCCCGGTCCAGATAGGGCCGCAACTGGTGCACCAGGCGAACCTGGGCAAACGCCCCCCTCGCCACAGCTGAGAGATGGTTTTCTAATGTGAGCTGTGGATCGAGGAGGACGCCCAAGTTGCGAACCCTCTCTGAGGGGGTCAATAATTTCCCCCCTAGGGTAATGGACGGACAGATGGGATTGTCCTTGGGAGGCAAAACCTACAGCCACTCCGTCTTATCCGGGTTGAGTTTGAGTCTGTTGACACCCATCCAGGCCCCAACAGCCTCCAGGCACCAGCACATCACTTCCACCGCTTCGTTGACTGGGCATGGGGTGGAGATGTAAAGCTGGGTATCATCGGCATATTGATGATACCTCACCCCATGTCCTTGGATGATCTCACCCAGTGGCTTCATGTAGATGTTAAATAGCAAGGGGGAGAGGACCGACCCCTGAGGCACTCCACAAGGGAGAGACCTCGGAGCCGACCTCTGACCCCCCACTAACACCGACTGCGACCGGCCAGAGAGGTAGGAGGAGAACCACTGAAGCACAGTGCCTCCCACCCCCAACCCCTCCAACCGGTGCAGAAGGATACCATGGTCGATGGTATCGAAAGCCGCTGAGAGATCGAGGAGCACCAGGACAGAGGATAAACCCCTGTCCCGGGCCCGCCAGAGATCATCCATCAACGCGACCAAAGCGGTTTCCGTGCTGTAACCGGGCCTGAAACCCAACTGCTGGGGACCTAGATAATCGGCTTCTTCCAAGGACCGCTGGAGCTGGAGTGCCACCACCTTCTCAACAACCTTCCCCATAAAGGGAAGGTTGGAGACTGGACGATAGTTGTTAAGTACGGCTGGGTCCAGGGAAGGCTTCTTGAGGAGGGGGCGCACAAGCGCTTCTTTATAGAGTGTTGGAAAAACTCCCCTCCCCAAGGAAGCATTGGGAATCTCCTGGGCCCAGCTCCGTGTCACCTCCCTGCTGGCCGAGACCAACCAGGAGGGACACGGATCCAGTAGACAGGTGGCGGAACTCACAGCTCCAATGAACTTGTCCACTTCATCAGGTGTCACCAGATCAAACTCTTCCCAGACAGGTGGACAAGTACGTGCCCCAGTCACCTCGACTGACTCATTGTCAGTCGACTCTGTTTTACAATTGGAGTCGAGGTCGGCCCTGATCTGAGCGACTTTATCAGCGAAAAACGTGTTAAACTCCTCAGCGCTACTCTGCAAGGGCTCCCCAACTCCCTCCTGATTAAGAAGGGAGCGGGTCACCCTAAACAGAGCGGCCGGGCGGGATTCCGCTGATGCAATCAAGGCGGCATGGTACGCGCATCTTGCCGCCTTGAGCGCCACTTTGTAAGTCTTAATAAAAGCTCTTACAAGTGTTCGATCAGATTCAGACCTACTCTTACTCCATCGCTTCTCTAGACGTCTCTTTTGGCATTTCAACTCCCGGAGCTCCTCGTTGAACCATGGGGCTCTACGGGGTCTAGTGCCACGGAGAGGTCGCAAAGGCGCAATCCGGTCGAGAGCCTCCGCAGCAGCCGTATTCCAGGCCTCCGCAAGAGACTCCGCCGAACTGTGGATGAGTGCCTCTGGAATAACCCCAAGTGCCGTCTGAAAGCCCTCTGGGTCCATCAGGCGTCTGGGGCGGAACATCTTCATTGGTTCCGCCTCCCTGTGGGGAAGGATTGGAGCCAGGAAGTCAAGCCGTAGTAGAAAATGGTCTGACCATGACAAAGGCAATGCTTCTAAGCCCCTTAGTCTCAGACCATTTCTCAATTGCTCGGAAAGGAATACCATGTCAGGCGCGTGCCCTCCCTCGTGAGTCGGACCCTGTACTACTTGAGTCAGGTCCATGGCTGTCATGGTGGCCATGAACTCCTGTGCCAACCCAGAGGTTTCGCCGAGTGACGGCAGGTTGAAGTCCCCCAGGACAATGAGTCCGGGGAACTCCACCGCCAACCCGGCTACCTCCTCGAGTAGCACAGGCAGGGCTTTTGACACGCAGCTGGGAGGCAGGTACGTGAGAAATAAGCCCACCTGGACCCCTAAGTCCAACTTCAACAAGAGAGACTCGCAACCCGCAATTTCCGGAGCAATGAGTCTACGCAGGCAAAGGCTCTCCCTGGCTATAATAGCCACTCCTCCCCCCCTTCCCTGGGGTCGAGGTTGATGCCATATCCGAAACCCGGCTGGGCAAATTTCAGAGAGAGGAACACCTCCCTCCGGGCCCAGCCAGCTTTCGGTAATACACGCCAGGTCGGCCTCCTCATCCAGGATCAAATCCCGGATGAGGAGAGCTTTATTTACCACCGACCTGGCGTTAAGCAGCAGCAACCTGAGTCCAGGGCCAGAGTTACACTCATCACCAGTACCCAAGATTGGGCTCACAGAGCCAGAACAAGGGACCCTTATTAAGCAACGGTCCCTCGTTCCCCTGGAACGGCTAGCTCTGTGGCCCCCGCCATATCTGCCTCTCCCCAGCAACACAGGGATATTCCGACCCTCTGCCACCCCAGAGATCGGTGCCCCTTCCTCTCCCGTCTCCCGAGCGTCAGGTGGGCCAAATCTATCATTCACACTACTATCAAACCACTCATCCATACCATAACCCCCCACCCACCCACCAACCCAATTATACCAATCATTCCATTCATACCCACAAGTATACTTATCCCAGTCATCCATTACTTAGCACCCCAATTATATTAAAAAACAATTAAATTTATAACAGTATAAAATAACAATTGATAAAAAATTTAAAACACTAAAACATTAAAATTATACTTATATAAATATAGGATAAAAATTATAAATTAGTAAAAATTGATTTTCTTTGATGGTATAAAATCAGATCTTAAAACATTTTATAATCATCAGTAATCAATCAGTCAGTCCAGGTACGATGTTCCTTGGTCTCCATGGTCTAAGGTCTTAGTCTAGTTCAAAGAGTCTTGATGTTAAACCTCCTCTCTTCCTAGCTGTCTTTTTAAAATCAGACCACAAGGGGGATAGTTCTTCAATCCATCCACAATCCACATAGTTCTTCAATCCATCCACAATCCATAAGGGGGCATAGTTCCTCAGTGGTGATACACACAAATCAGGAATCAAGGTTAAGAGGGGAGGGGGGGAAGTTGGAGAAATAATCCTCAGTTCTTAGTTTTTTGTTGTTGTTGTTTTTTAATCTCCCCCTGGCCCCCAGCAGCTCTCACCCACTGGTGCCATACAGTGGAGGGGGCTAAATTATTGCCCCTAGATGTCTTCATTCATCCATTGGCGTTGAAGCTGGCCACCGTCACTGGGCTCCATTCCTTCCCAAAAAAAGCTGTCTCGTTCCCCGACACTGCCATCTCGACACCGGACCTCTCACCTCCGGAGTCAGGCTGGAGGTCTATCCCAGCGGGGACTCGGCTCCTTTTTTCCTTTTTTCTTCTCTTTCATTAGAGGGAAGAATTACTTTCAAATTTTATATTTACACAAAATAACTGAAACTAATTTACCCCACTATTTTCTTATTTCTCATCTCTCTTTCTATTCCCTTTAGCTATTTACTATCTCCCCTTGCTATTTGTTCTAAGGTTTTTCAAGGTTTTTCAATAGATTTAACTTGAATTGCCCTTCAGTCTTTACAATACCTAAAAGTTCAACAATACATTCTACTTATATTAAATTCTGGATCGGACCATTAGACAATTGTATAAATGGGCTAGCTGGTGGTCCATCGCAAAAATGACAAGCCTCTCTAATTTGTCCAGATTGGGATCTGGGAAGAAATCAATTACTCATTCTACCTCAGCCATACCAAGTCCCTCTACCCAGAGATCTCTGGAAGATATGTTACCTAGAGAAAGGTCTAATTCCTATAAAGACCTCCAAGCTACGCTGCTTCAAATGCAGGAGTTAATGCTCAAGAACCATCAAGACATAAAAAAAGAATTAGGCGAGGTGAGGAACAATACATCCGAGTTAAAAGAAAGGATGCAAAACATGGATAAAAGGCATGAGGCCTTCCAACAGCAGATGATTAAACAAGAACAAAGAATTCAGGTCTTAGAAGATAGAATTGATCAGGATCATAAACAAATGGAAGACCTGACAGAAAAATTAGTCCATGCCAATAAAGAATTAGAAAGTACAGAAATTCAATTAGAGAGCGAAAAAGCTAATCAATATCTTAGATTTCAAAATCTTAGGGAGGAGAAAAGTGAAGACCTACCAGACATTATGGCCGATATTCTTTCAAAGGCTCTGGGCATTGAAAAGGACACAATGCTAAATGAAATCGATGAAGTCTATCGAATAAATACTAATTACGCCAGACGCCATAACCTCCCCAAGGAAGTTCACATCAAGTTTGTCAAAAAATCAGTTAGGGACGAAATTCTTCATAGAGCACGGGAAGACCCCATAGATTACAAGGGGAGACAATTGGTAATTTTAAAACAAGTCCCAAAACACGTCAGAGACCTACGTAGGCCATACACCTTTTTGTCAGCCAAATTGACCAGGCACAACATAAACTTTAGATGGCTTGTCCCAGAGGGTATGCTCGTGACCTGGCAAGACAAAAAGCTGAAAATTGATTCGGTCGAAAAAGCAGAAGAATTTTTTGATAAAAACTTTCCCACTGAACGGACATCCGAGATACAAGATAGTAACGGAACAAGGAACCTCCCATCTACCAGTGCACAACCTATAGAACAGATCCCAATTAGTTCGGAAGGAACTCAGGCTATTGATAACTTAACTTTAGGTAATAATGGCTATGCAGGATACCCAAAAGAAACAAGAAGTACAAGGGCTACAAGACCCAAGTATAGATAATTTAAATTCGGCACAAGAAAAACCAAACAAGGGAATTGAGTTATATTCAATTAATATAAATGGATTAAATGCACCAAAAAAAAGAAATCAAATTTTAAACAAAATTGCTAAATTAAATTTTGACATCATTGCAATGCAAGAAGTCCATATCAAAAATAAATTTGAACATTTACTCAAAAGAAACAAACTTGGGAATCTGTTCACGTCTCTAGCTGCGGAAAAAAAGAGAGGTGTAATATGTTACATCAACTCTAACATCCAAGCTAAATTGAAATACAAAGATAGGGAGGGTAAAGTCCTAATTTTAGAACTAACCATAGAACGGGATACAATAACATTAATTAATATCTACGCTCCGAATGAAGGCCAAGAAAGATTTTATAAAAGATTACTAAATACCATTAAAGAATATTCCACAGACAATATCTGTTTATTAGGAGATTTTAACGGTATAACTAACAATGAATTGGATTATAAGAATGATAAAATGAACAAACAAAAGAAAAGAATATTACCGAAAGCCTTTTTCGATTTAATTAAAGAACTAAAATTGAAAGATAGCTGGAGAGACAGAAACCCCAACCTTAAAAAATTTACCTTCTATTCTGATAGGCACCAATCTTGGTCAAGATTGGATATGGTCTGGGCAACAACAGAAATTAATACTAAAATTCATTCGATAGAGATAGATCCTAATTACATCTCAGACCACAGTGCGCTCAAAGTAACCTGGAAAGGAACTAAACAGTGTTGTAGATGGTCTCTTCAAAAATCTATACTAAACCAGGAAGATTTCAAGCAAAAACTCAAAACTGAAATGAAATTTTTCTTTCAAGAAAATCTTAAAGACCACACTAGTCTCCAAAATGTTTGGGATACAGCCAAAGCCGTTATCAGAGGGATAGCCATTTCATATATGGCCAAAGAATTTAAATTAAAAATACAGAAATCGGCTAAACTAGAAGAAGACTATAGGGCTTTAGAAGAAGAATTACAGAAATTCCCCCCAAAAAAAGAAATTAAACAAAACATGCTACAAATAAAGCATCAACTAAATTTAATAGACCAACAAAATTTGGCACAACAAATAAAAAGAACTAACCAATATAATTTCGAAAATGCCAATAAACCTAGCAAATGGTTAGCCAATAAACTCAGAAAACAAAAAGAAAAGAAACTTATAAACTGTCTTAAAAACAAAAATGGGAAATTATGTCATGATTTGGAAAGGAAAAAAAAGATTGCTGGCGATTTCTATAGTAAACTTTATGAACATACCGATATTACACAAAACAATACTCATGATCTAAAAACTCAAGAAATTCTAGAGCAGGCCAAGCTACCCAAAGTACCACAGGAAATGGTTGACACAATTAATAAACCGATCACCGCTACAGAACTAAAAGAAGCAATAAAAAGTCAAAAAAACAATAAAGCCCCGGGCCCGGATGGGCTCCCCAAACTCTATAAAGATCTTCCCGAAGAAATGGAAAAGGCCATGTTAGAAACGTTTAATGAGGCTCTAGACAGAGGTAAAATACCAACTTCATGGACAGAAGCAAATTTAGCGTTAATTCCAAAAAAAGATACAGATCATATAGATATATCTAATTACCACCCGATTTCTCTCTTAAATGCCGATTATAAAATCTTTACCTCCATCTTAGCAAGTAGAATCAAAGGATTCCTAAATTATTTTATACATTCGGATCAAAATGGCTTTCTTCCCGGGAGACAGCTAAAGAACAATATTAGAATTGTGTTAGACACGCTCGAGTATTATGAAGCCCATAATGAAAAACAAGTGGCGTTAATATTTCTTGATGCCCAGAAGGCTTTTGACAACGTGTCTTGGGAATTTATGATCAAACAGCTTGAGTATATGGAATTTGGCTCCAAATTCATAAATGCAATAAAAGCTATTTACTCTGTCCAATCAGCTTATATTATCCTTAATGGAGATACATCGACAAAAATCTCTCTTTATAAAGGTACAAGACAAGGGTGTCCACTGTCCCCATTATTGTTTATCTTAACCCTTGAAGTATTAACTAGAATTATTAGAGATAAGGAAGATATAAGGGGATTAAAATGTAAGAAAGAAACCTATAAGCTTCAAGCCTTCGCGGACGACCTGGTATTTATCTTAGAAGACCCTTTAGAGTCAGGTCCCAAATTACTAGAAGTTCTGGAAGATTACGGTACAGTGGCAGGCCTCAAAATAAATAAGACCAAAACGCAAATTCTAACCAAAAATATGCGACAATCACAGAAAGATATCTTAACAGCTAAACTGGATATTCAAATAGTTACAAAAATTAAATACCTCGGCATTAATTTGACAAATAGAGTGTCCAGCTTAAAATCAAACAACTATGATATCTTAATAGATAAAATACAAGCTGACTTGTTAAAATGGAGAAATTTACAACTTTCCTTACTTGGAAGGATTGCAGCCATAAAGTTAAATACTCTGCCCAAAATTCTGTTTCTATTTCAAACAATCCCTATACAATTAAAAAATGAATTTTTCAATAAACTGACCAAAATAACTAACAACTTCATCTGGCAAAATAAACGTCCCCGAATTCGATTAAAATATTTACAAGGAAAAAAAGAAGAAGGAGGACTGGCACTCCCAATTTGGAAGGACTACCATATTGCTGCATCTTTATCATGGACGAGAGACTGGATGAGCCTAACAAATATTAGACTTCTTAACTTAGAAGGCCATGACCTCCACTTAGGGTGGCATTACTATCTATGGGATGAAAAGCGGACAACCCATAAATACTTCACCAATCACATGATTAGGAAATCGCTTATTTATACTTGGAAAAAAATTAAACCTAAACTTTATAAAGGAATTCCCATCTGGTACATCCCTTTAGAAGCCTATGTCCATCCTAATTTACATAAAAGAAACAATATAATAAGATATAAAGATATTTTAAATCCAAATGGGGCAATTAGAACAAGGCTAGAACTAGAAAATCTAGGTCAAAAAGTGGAATGGTGGGAATACCTACAGATTCAAACTAAATTTAACAAAGATAAAAACAAAACCGGGATAAGCAAAAATGCCCTGCTAGATAAGCTTTGTACAGGCCCTCAAGATCAGCTAATCAAAAAATTTTACGGTTACTTAAACTACAATGATCTAGACAACTTTAGCACAAAAATTAATGTCAAAAAATGGAATTTGGACCTTAAAAATGAGATTAAAGAGGAGGAATGGCATACACTCTGGAGTAGGAACTATAAATTGACTATTGCCACATCCTATAAAGAAAATCTAGTCAAAATGTTTTACCGATGGCATATTACCCCAATTAAGCTAACCAAAATAAATAATAAACTCTCACCAAATTGCTGGAAATGTCAACAAGAATTGGGCACCTATTTCCACCTATGGTGGCAATGTACCAAAGCTAAATTATATTGGAACAAAATTGGAATTTGGATTGATGAAATACTAAATCTATCACTAGACAAAACTCCTGAATGTTTTTTTATTGGGCATAATCAGACAAAATCTATTGAAATCCCAAGTACACTTAATCATTCACTTAACAACGGCAGCAAGACTATCTTATGCGCAGTGGTGGAAAAATGATGAATTGCCTCCAAATGAAGTAATAATTAAAAAAATAATATACTGCGCAGAAATGTCGAAACTGACTACACTAGTTAGAAACGAATCATTGGCTACGTTCAATAATTGTTGGGACCCTTTCTATAATTGGTTAGGAAGTAAAAGGGAGAACAACAGACTACAAGATTGAAATGTCAGATATAATCTTGAACTGTTACAAATCTGGTATAAAGCAACTTCTTATCTAATATAATAACATGAGACTTTATATATATTTGGATATGAATTTTATTATTATTTGTTAATTTCTCTGCAATACGTTTATTTCAACCCTTGCATTTAATCATTCTAGATAAACTATTCGAAACATGGTAATGAGCAAATATAATTGGATCTAATTTTCGTTCTTAATACAACTCCCATGTACATTCGCCGATACTTTTATCCTTACTACCTGTTTGGATTTTGTTTGTTTGCTTTGTTTTTTCCCCCGTATTTTATGTTTTACGTTTTGTATTGTACTAGATGTTGTATTAAATGTTGTACATGTTTTAATTTTAATAATAAAATTTAAAAAAAAAACCATTGGGGAATATGGGGGAAAAAAACTTTATACTTATTTGAACTGCCTGAATCACCTAAGTTCCCCAATGCTTGACAACCATTGTATATCCAACACAAAAACAATTGTAAAATTTGATTGGTGACATAACTGATTCATTTTCCTGCCATCATGACTAATGACTGTGGTGGGAAGACTCCATTACAATCATAACTTGAGAACTATCTATATAAACAGAATTATAGAATAAAAATGTAAATCATATGCTGTGCAATACATTTCTTTCATGGCATTATTATATTCATAACAATGTGAAATCACAACTGCCAGTTATTTATCTGTTGTTGGCCTCCATTTGTATCAAGTTCTCGATACTATTATTACAGCTAGATGATTAGAATAGTTTTGGAATCTTTATCTATCAAGTCCTTTTCAAGGACCAGGAATAGAGAGATGTTGTTCTCTGTTTCTGTTGTTTAATAACTGAAAAGATTTTGCATTTATCTTTAAGTTCAATTTTACTAAGATTAAAATAGAACACGTTAATGCTTCCTGTCTTCATGGACAACTGAGTAAAGAGACTTACATCAGTGATCTAACATTTTAATCATAAAGATTACGATAATAATAATATTTGCTTTGAATTTGAACTAAATACATTTGTGATGATTTTATGTTCCATTTTTTAAATTAACAGCTTCTGTCCAGGGCCCATGGGAAAGGGCCATATCACCAAACAAAGTGCCCTACTATATCAAGTAAGTATTAAACACTCATAATGCTTAATTTTGGGAGCTTATCAGGTAATTAATTTAATTTGCTTTGAAACCATGAGGGTTTCATTCCTTTGAATTATACTGGTTGTTACTTCAGTTGCTTTCTATTATCATCAAGAGCAGCAAAGTAATTATTTAAAGAAATAAAGTTATGAAGATTGCTTGCTGTTAAAACTCAACTATGCTTTCATTATACAAATCCAGTAAAGATTTTTCAGTGGTAATCAGCCTACGATTAGGCAAAATATAGTATCCACATTAAATTGGCTATTGTGAAAGGTCAGCAAAATGTTAGTTAATGCATTATGACTGTGTTTTTACTACCAGGAACATTATTATTTGTTAAGATATCAAACTAATTTGGCCAAACTTGTACACATTGCATTTTGTTTTGTTGGCAGATATTCTGTAGCATAGGATAGGATAGTGTTTGGAAACACTGAGAGCATTTTGTGTACGGTAATTAAGTTTTGCTTCATTTTGTGATTTTCCTTGCCACTGTTAAGTGATATTCAGTAATAGTAAATTCAATTCAATTCAATTTATTAGATTTGTATGAGGTTGTATCTTGTTGAGGTCTTTGAGGCAAGCAGCTGGGAGTCAGGGCCAAGAGTGGTGAGTGATGTTGAGTTGGCCATGCCCACCTAGTCACATGCCCATCCAGCCACAAATACACAACAGACAACCGGTTGTTAAATTATTTGAATCTCACCACTGAAATTGAGTTTAAATGTTTCTCTGTTTCATAGAAACATAAATTGCTTACATTGAACATAAGGCACAACTCAATAGCACTGCACTTCTGATTCAATTTTTTATTTTGGATTGTCTCCTTGATGTCACAATTTTTTGTCAGTTTTTTTCTTCCTCTTCCAACTCATCACTTTTTCAGTGACATTATAGCACGTTATAAGCTCATAAATCTGAGAAATATTATTTTAGAAGCCTACACAATGTTATATTCAATGTTTTAATGCAAAGCTGCAACAAATTATTTGATCCTACTAATTATAATTAGATACTTATGCAGTTGATTGTTTAATGGCAGTGGCCAGCAATTACTATTTTTGCAAACTGGAATTGCAGTTTGTGTGAGAAAAAATAATGGGCAAGCATAAAATTAAGGGAATGTGGCCCAGAATTCTCAACAATTCATAGTTCATTTCCTTCATAAATATAGTAATTAAAAAGTAGGTTTCCCACTGTAGTGACTGTTAATTGAACGCTATTACCATAAACAGGATTCCTCTTTATGGGCAACCTATAGTAGAATGATCCTTCCAAAATATCACTTCATACTTCTGGACTATGGGCATGATGTGTTTTGGGATGAGCTTGATTTGATGGCCATCTACAAGAAAGAAAGTAGTAATTCATTATAATCAAATCATATTTTATCCTACTATACAAATAATATATCTATAATGGAATAAATTCCCACTCGAATTAAAGAAAATATTTCCTCCTTGTTCTGTGCATGGCCCTCGGAGCGAAATCCCTGACTCAAAAATCCTTTATTTTATGAATAAATCAAACTTTATAGATATAAAAACACATAACAAAAAAAAGATTTTGTTATTTGTTATTTCTCTTTTGAGCTAAATGTAAACAATTTTTAAAAGAATTTTTTTATTGATTTTAAAATATAAAATACACATACAACATACAACAAGTACTCAGTGATTTGTGCCCACCACCAGACAACATTCGTACCCCTCCACCAAAATGGGGGCATATTTTTTATATATATATATATATACAGAGCTGAAGGGATTGGATACTGTAGCCTAGAGGATAATTCTCTGCCTTACAAGGCCAAGGTTGCAGGTTCAAGTCCCAGTGGGTATGGCTAGCTGATGAGGCCAAAATAAGGCCGAAATAGATCTATCCTAGTCTCCCTTAATTTTCAAATTCAGCTTAAACATGTGACACACACACATATATACATATATATATATATATATATATATATATATATATATATAATTAAGTCGGAGACACAGCTTAAGTCGGAGACACAGCAGGTAATTAACTGCAGTTTATTGAAGTCGGACATGGAAAACAACCGGTACAAGTAATACACAGAACTGAGGAGCCTGAGCTACAAGACAGCTCATTTATACTCCAGCCCATAATAATATAACCAATGAACACGCTACAAAGTTCTCTCCAAGATTTGTCTCTACCCAGTGACAGGAACGCCCAATGGCAGTTCCTTTACTAATCACTGGGCAGAGACATAACACTCCTCCCCACTTATGTTGCTACAAATATAATCCCTCAAATAAGCCGGCTTCCGGCAAACCCTTTCTGAACGACGGGGAAGAACGTCTTCCCAGGAACTGCCCTGGGTAGGAGTAGGGGGCCCGTTATCCAAAGTTGGAGCCCTTCCTAGAGATCTGGGTGAGGTGGCTGTGCTACCCAGTCCTTCAGTAGCCAGATCTAAGGTGCCTGTGTTCACCTCTGGGGAATGAGTGTCGGTGACGGTGCCACTAGCAGTGGCTTGGTCCTGGCCTTCTAAGGATGGAAACGGAGTCCTAGATCTTAGTTGGTTTAAATGACAGTGCCAACTGCGACCGTCATGAAGAGAGACGTCATAAGAACGGGGGCCTCTCTCCCTTGTCACTGTTCCCGGAATCCAAGTCGGACCTTCCCCGTAGGAACGTACAAAAACCGGGGCTCCAGGTGGAAAAACTCGACCAGCGGACTCCGGCCAAGTGGCCACCTGGGCATATAATGGGTGTAACCTATCCAGGACAGTGCGCAACTTACGGCCCATGAGAAGTTCAGCAGGGGATTTCTTAGTGGGGGCAGTCGGAGTGGTGTGTTGAGTGGCCAGGAGCTCTGAGAGCTTCTCTTGCCGGGACCCATGTGGCAGCTTCTTTAAGGTATCCTTCGCGGTTCTAACCATGCGCTCGGCCATACCATTGGACGCAGGATGCCAAGGTGCGATTAGCGCATGGTGGATTTCTGCCGCGGCCAAAAATGTCTCAAACACAGAGGACGTGAATTGTGGACCGTTATCGGAAACAATAAGGTCCGAATAACCGTGGGTGGCGAAAATGGAATTAAGGACAGTAATAATGGCATGTGACCCTGTGGAATGCAGGTGGCGTGCTTCCAGCCACCACGAATAAGGGTCCACCAGAACCAAGAACATCTGGCCAACAAATGGCCCTGCTAAATCAACATGTAATTGGACCCAGGGACCCGATGGGGGTTCCCATGAGAGTGGGACAGCCCTAGGAGGCAAAGAACGGTGTTCCTGACAAGGCAAACAGTGGGCCACTTTCTTCTCTACATCCTGGTCAAGGCCAGAGCACCAGACATACCCCCGAGCCAAAGACTTCATGCGGACCACCCCCGGGTGGCCTCGATGCAGTAATGATAGCACATGCTCTCTAAGAGGTTTTGGAATAAACACTCGGGGACCTTGAAGGAGACATCCTTGAACTACTGAAAGTTCTTCCCTACAGCAAAAAAAAGGAATAAACTCTGGTGAGGGCGATGAGGGAGGCCACCCCCGTAAAAACCAAGAGAATACCATGGTCAGCACCCGATGACGGCGAGAATGCCAGGCCACATCCGGTGCAGACAATGCCAAAGGACTCCCTGTGATGGCCAGAACAGTGGAAGCCGGGGCCGGGTCGTCTAACAGCTCAGGAAGTGGGCACCTACTGAGGGCATCAGCGTGAGCAATATGTCGCCCTGGGCGATAGATTAGACGATACGAATAGTTGGCCAGAAAGATAATCCAGCAGGACATTCTAGGGGAGAGGACGTTTGGACTCTGTCGGTCCCCAGAGAGGAGGCCTAACAGTGGCTGGTGGTCAGTAATGAGATCAAAAGATCGACCAAAAAGGTAGTCATGGAACCGCCGGACCCCCGCAATGAGGGCCAGGGCCTCCCGGTCGATGTGGCCGAAGTTCCGTTCAGCCTTGGCCAGGGTTCGGGAAAAAAATGCTAAAGGCACCTCTGAACCATTGGGCAGCCTATGGCTAAGCACTGCCCCCACCCCGTATGGAAAAGCATCACACGTGAGGACTAAGGGTAAGTTTGGAGAGTATTGGGCTAAGACCACGTTGGAGGTAAGTATTTCCTTCACGGCTCTAAATGCACTGGCCTCCCAAGGACCCCACTCCCATTTCCTATTTTTATCCAACAACCAGTGCAGGGGCTCTGCCATAGAAGCCTTATATGGAATGAAAACGGCATAAAAGTTGAGCAACTCCAAAAAAGCTTGGAGCTCCGCCTTAGAGCGTTGAGTCGGGGCATTTCTGATAGCCGCAGTTTTCTCAGGCGTAGGGTGGATGCCAGCTGCATCCACTACAAACCCCAAAAACTCCACCCTGGCTACCCCAAACACACACTTTTGTGGTTTAATCCTAAGACCTACTTCCTGAAACTTGGATAGGACCATGCGGACTCTCGTGAGGAGCTCCGAATTTGAGCGGGCGGACACCAACACATCATCAAAATAGGGTACCGTGCCCGGAATTCCATAGAGCAACCACTCCATTAGACCTTGGAAAATACCAGGGGCCGTGGAGACCCCGAATTGCAGGCGATGACATTTAAAAACTCCTCTATGCGTAATAATAGCCTGTGCATCAGCGGTAGCCAGGTCTACCGGAAGTTGCTGGTACGCCTGGGAGAGGTCTAACTTTGCGAACACAGTGCCATCACCCAGAGAGTGCAGTAGGTGTTGCACCACTGGCATTGGGTAGGAGTGGTGGGTGAGGGCTTTATTGATCGAATCCTGATACCCCCATCCTGATCGGTAGGCTCCAAGACACCTGGGCAATAAGGCGATCTAATTCTGCATCCACCCTTGGGCGAAGCGCCAGAGGAACCCTGCGGGGTTTAAGTCGGATGGGAGGGACCAAGGGGTCCAGGCTGAAAGTGACAGGTGAACCTTTATAACAACCCAGATCACCCCCAAAAACATCAGGATATTGGGCAACCAAATCGGAGAACCCTCCCCCTTGCAGAACCAAATTAACTCCCAACAATTGAAGACCCAATGAATTAAACCAATCAAGTCCTAGTAAGTTAGCAAAAGGTCCATCCACAACTATCAATGGCAAACGCCCAGAAAAGTTCTTGTAGCGCACTGCAAAATTGCCTTGACCCAACACCAGAATAACTGCACCTTGATAGTCCCTTAAGGAGAGGAAACATGGCTGCAACTGTTGCTTGGAGAGACGAGGGAAACAACGCCTGAGAGTAACCCATGGAACCAGGGAGTGGGCGGAGCCGGTGTCTACAAGCATGGTGCAGGCTGAATGGCCGAGGCGGACCACAACGCTAATCTTGTCAACATGCTGAGAAGAAGACTTCTGGATGACGGACATCGGTTCCTTGGCGACAGCGTAAACAGTGTTGCACTCATAACAGCAGGAGCCCGAAGGCTTCGAGGACCAGCGTGAAGAAACAGAGCCCTGGTCCCAGGACGAGGCAGAAGGAGGCGGAGGCGGACGACAGAGCCTGCAGACCCGAGCGATGTGACCGATTGCTCCGCATCGGCGGCAAGCAGCTGATTTAAAAGGGCAAGCAGCCCGGAAGTGATCGCTGCCACATCCTCGACAGGATGAGGGGGGGGGCCTGTGAGTGCTCCGGTGGAATTTTCTTGGGACGAGTGGCCGCCAGGCGGCAGACTTCCTCCTCCAAAGATAAAGCCTTTTCAAGATCCTGCGGAAGACGGGCGGCGTCTTGGCTTGGAGCAGCAGAGGTGGAGTTAACTGCGGCGGCGGCCATGACTGCCAGAGACTGATTTGACAGTTCAAAAGCTCGGGCTTCATGCAAGGTGGTTTTAAAAGTTAATTCTTGTGTAGCCAACAACCGGCGCTTCAGGCGGCCGTCCCTAACGCCAAAAACCAAACGATCGAGAAGATAGTCATCCAGATTCTCGAACTCACAGTACAACGCTGCATGACGGAGGCAGCAACGAACTCATTAATCGACTCCCCCTCAAGTTGATTTCTATGGAAGAATTTATAACGACGAGCGCAACGGGAGGGAGCAGGGGCATAATGGTCCTGAAGAGTGGAGAGGAAGTCGGGCCATGGGACATCATGAATAGAAGTCAGGGCAAAGAGGGCTCTCGCTGTCTCAAACATTTCAGGGCCACAAACCCCCCAAAATACGATCTTTTTCTGGCGCCCGAAATTTCCGTGTAGCCATTTGATATGAGGAAGCATTCAAAATGAGCCACATAAGAGTCCCAAGTCTCGCCGAGGGAGTCAAAAGGCGGAAAGGTCAACTGAGTGGACATCACAACTCACCAGATGACCCGCAGGAGGAACCCTGAATAGCGTGGAGAAAAAAACCAATCCTTCATCACCAGTATTAAGTCGGAGACACAGCAGGTAATTAACTGCAGTTTATTGAAGTTGGACATGGAAAACAACCGGTACAAGTAATACACAGAACTGAGGAGCCTGAGCTACAAGACAGCTCATTTATACTCCAGCCCATAATAATATAACCAATGAACACACTACAAAGTTCCCTCCAAGATTTGTCTCTACCCAGTGACAGGAACGCCCAATGGCAGTTCCTTTACTAGTCACTGGGCAGAGACATAACATATATCATTTTAATTCAAGAGCAATATATCTTTTTACATATTATAAAGTGATTCCAATTTATTCCTTGTAGCTTGGTCTCGAATTCTACTAACCATATATCCTCTTATCTTGTCCCATCGTCCCATCAGTTGTCACAAATCAGTTTCATTAGCCGAATTCATCCTCTTTTCTATAATTGAATATGATCCACCATGTACTAGTACCAATTTTGTATGGTCCATTTTGTCGCATCCTTCCATTCCAAGACTATTACCACCTGAGCACTTTCTATTGCTGCTTGTTTTATTTCTCTAAATTCTCTAAAGTCTTCGGAGAGGGGCGGCATACAAATCTAATTAATAATAATGATAATAATGATAATGATAATAATAATTATTATTATTATTATTATTATTGCTGTTGTTATTATTGTTGTTATTATTATTATTATTATTCTCCCATCTCATTGCTTTTAACTAATACTGCCATTTCCTTTATAATTGTCCATTGTATATTTGACATCCTATTAATATTTTCTTGTATTTTTTCCCAAAAGTTCTGCACTACCAGGCATTCCCAAAACATATGCATAAACACTCCTTTACCTTGACACCCATGCCAACAAGTATTTTTAACATTCTTCTGGAAATATGCAAGTTGAACGGGTGTGCGATACCACTTATGTAATATTTTCCTTCTCATTTCCCTAACCCTTGTATTCTTAATTTTCCTTATATTCTCCACTATATTTTTCATATCTTGCAAATCTACTTGTAATTAACTCTGCCACCATTAAGTCAATCCTTGGGTCACATACCCATCTCACTGCACTGATATCTTATAAAATTACTTGCTTGCGCCTTGGTACCCTCACTTTTTTCTCTTATTTCCTCCCTAAATAGTGCTTCTTTATTCTCCCTTTCATTCAGATATTTGCATATTGCATTTATTTGTAGCCATCTTCCCTTACCCAACCACCAGTCTATATGATTTCTACTTGGCCTCCCATCCTTCTCATATAATTGCTCTATCTTAGTTATCCCTCTTCCCTCTAACTGTCCTATAACCCTATTTAGATTTATTTCATTATCTCTATTTACTACATATAATGATGACAGTTTTGATTTATATAATCCTATTTTCCCCTGCCATTTTTTCCAAATTTCCATGGTCCCTTTCAAGGGTCCTATTAGTTTATCTAAATCGCTCTTATTCCACCTTATAAAAATGATTCTCTATTCTTTATCCCATTCATTTCTTTTTCCAATTTCACCCATTTATTTTCAAATAATTGCAACTCCACTAATATTTCAATTTGAAATGCATCTCTATACAGCTCCAAACAGGGAATTCCGCATCCACCCTCTTTTTCATTAGCTATTAACCACTTTTTCCTTATTCTCGGTCTTTGAACTTTGATGCTGATAAACCCCCTGGCAATACCTGAAACAGGTACATCATCTTAAGAACGATCATCATTTTTAATGCTCTTACTTTGGCCATTCTCCTTAACTTTTCTCTTTCCAATGTCTCTATTCCTATTTATTTATTTATTTATTTATTGGATTTGTATGCCGCCCCTTTCCAGAGACTCGGGGCGGCTAACAGCGACAATAAAACAGTGTACAATAGTAATTTGGTATTGATGATTAAAAATCAATTAATATAAAAACCAAACATACATACATACATACCATGCATAGAATTGTAAAGGCCTAGGGGGAAAGAGGATCTCAATTCCCCCATGCCTGGCGGCAGAGGTGGGTTTTAAGTTGTTTACGAAAGGCAAGGAGGGTGGGGGCAGTTCTAATCTCTGGGGGGAGTTGGTTCCAGAGGGCCGGGGCCACCACAGAGAAGGCTCTTCCCCTGGGTCCCGCCAGGCGACATTGCTTAGTTGACGGGACCCGGAGAAGATCCACTCTGTGGGACCTAACTGGTCGCTGGGATTCATGCAGCAGAAGGCGGTCCCTGAGGTAATCTGGTCCGGTGCCATGAAGGGCTTTATAGGTCATAACTAACACTTTGAATTGTGACCGGAAACTGATCGGCAACCAATGCAGATTGCGGAGTGTTGGTGTAACATGGGCATATTTGGGAAAGCCCATGATTGCTCTCGCAGCTGCATTCTGCACGATCTGAAGTTTCCGAACATTTTTCAGAGGTAGCCCCATGTAGAGAGCGTTACAGTAGTCAAGCCTCGAGGTGATGAGGGCATGAGTGACCGTGAGCAGTGACTCCCGGTCCAAGTAGGGTCGCAACTGGTGCACCAGGCGAACCTGGGCAAACGTCCCCCTCGCCACAGCTGAAAGATGTTTCTCTAATGTGAGCTGTGGATCGAGGAGGACGCCCAAGTTGCGAACCTTCTCTGAGGGGGCCAGTGATTCTCCCCCCAGGGTAATGGACGGACAGATGGAGTTGTCCTTGGGAGGTAAGATCCACAGCCACTCCGTCTTGTCTGGGTTGAGTTTGAGCTTGTTGACAGTCATCCAGGCCCTAACATCCTCCAGGCACCGGCCCATCACTTCCACTGCTTCGTTGGCTGGACATGGGGTGGAGATGTATAACTGGGTATCATCGGCGTATTGATGATACCTCACCCCATGCCCTTGGATGATCTCACCTAGCGGTTTCATGTAGATATTAAATAGCAGGGGGGAGAGGACCGACCCCTGAGGCACCCCACAATGGAGAGACCTAGAGGTCGACCTCTGATCCCCTACTAACACCGACTGCGACCGACCAGAGAGGTATGAGGAGAACTACTGAAGAACAGTGCCTCCCACTCCCAACCCCTCTAGTCGGT
Organism: Erythrolamprus reginae; assembly: GCF_031021105.1. Classification (NCBI taxonomy): domain Eukaryota; kingdom Metazoa; phylum Chordata; class Lepidosauria; order Squamata; family Dipsadidae; genus Erythrolamprus; species Erythrolamprus reginae. The sequence continues at coordinate 143,436 of NW_027248497.1, forward strand.
GCAGAAGGATACCATGGTCGATGGTATCGAAAGCCGCTGAGAGGTCAAGAAGCACCAGGACAGAGGACAAGCCCCTGTCCTGGGCCCGCCAGAGATCATCCATCAACGCGACCAAAGCAGTTTCCGTGCTGTAGCCGGGCCTGAATCCAGACTGTTGAGGACCTAGATAATCGGCTTCTTCCAAGGACCGCTGGAGCTGAAGTGCCACCACCTTCTCAACAACCTTCCCCATAAAGGGAAGGTTGGAGACTGGACGGTAGTTATTGAGTATGGCTGGGTCCAGGGAAGGCTTCTTGAGGAGGGGGCGCACAAGTGCCTCCTTATAAGGAGCCGGAAAGGACCCACTCCCCAAGGAGGCGTTGACAATCTCCCGAACCCAGCTCCGTGTCACCTCTCGACTGACCGAAACCAACCAAGAGGGACACGGATCCAGTAGACAGGTGGCGGAACACACAGCTCCAATGGCCTTGTCCACTTCCTTAGGTGTCACTAAGTCAAACTTCTCCCAGACAGATGGACAAAGACGTTTAGCCCCAGTCACCTTGACTGACTCGTTGTCAGTTGACTCTGTTTTACAATTGGAGTCGAGATCCGCTCGAATCCGAGCAATTTTATCAGCGAAAAACGTGTTAAAATCCTCGGCACTACTCTGCAAGGGCTCCCTAACTCCCCCCTGGTTAAGAAGGGAGCGGGTTACCCTAAACAGAGCGGCCGGGTGGGATTCCGCTGATGCAATCAAGGTGGCATGATACGCGCATCTTGCTGCCTTGAGTGCCACTTTGTAAGTCATAATATGAGCTCTTACAAGTGTTCGATCGGATTCGGACTTACTCTTCCTCCATCGCTTCTCTAGACGTCTCTTCTGGCGTTTCAACTCCCGGAGCTCCTCGTTGAACCATGGAGCTCTACGGGGTCTAGTGCCGCGGAGAGGTCGCAGCGGTGCAATTCGGTCAAGGGCCTCCGCTGCAGCCTTGTTCCAGGCCTCAGCCAGAGACTCTGCCGAATTGTGGACGAGTGCATCTGGAAGATTCCCAAGCGCCTTCTGAAAGCCTTCTGGATCCATCAGGCGCCTGGGGCGGAACAACTTAATCGTTTCCGCCTCCCTGCGAGGGAGGATTGGAGCCAGGAAGTCAAGCCGCAGTAGAAAATGGTCTGACCATGACAAAGGCAATACTTCTAAGCCCCTTAATCTCAGACCATTACTCAGTTGCTCAGAGAGGAATACCATGTCAGGTGCGTGCCCTCCCTTATGAGTTGGACCCTGCACTACTTGAGTCAGGTCCATGGCTGACATGGTGGCCATGAACTCCTGTGCCAGCCCAGAGGATCCGCCGAGCGACGGCAGGTTGAGGTCCCCCAAGACCATAAGCCTAGGGAACCTCACCGCCAGCCCGGCCACCTCCTCCAGCAGCACAGGCAGGGCTGTTGACACGCAGCTGGGAGGCAGGTACGTGAGTAACAAGCCCACCTGAACCCCTAGGTCCAACTTCACCAGGAGGGACTCGCAACCCGCAATCTCTGGAGCAGTGAGTCTACGCAGGCACAGGCTCTCTCTGGCTATAATAGCCACTCCTCCCCCCCTTCCCTGGGGTCGAGGCTGATGCCATATCCGAAACCCGGCTGGGCAGATTTCAGAGAGAGGAATTCCTCCCTCCGGGCCCAGCCAGGTTTCGGTCACACAAGCCAGGTCGGCCTCCTCATCCAGGATCAAATCCCGGATGAGGAGAGCTTTATTTACTACCGACCTGGCATTGAGTAGCAACAGCTTGAGCCCAGGGCCAGAGTTACACTCATCACCAGTATCCAGGGTTGAGCTCATGGAGCCAGAACAAGGAATTGTTATTAAACAACGATCTCTTGTTCTCCTTGAACGGCTAACTCCGCGGCTCCCGCCATATCTGCCTCTCCCCAGCAACACCGGGATATTCCGACCCTCCGCCACCCCAGAGATCGATGCCCCCTCTCCTCCTGCCCTTCCAATGTCAGGTGGGCCAAATATATCATTCATACTATTTCCAATCATCTCATCCATGTCATAACTCCACTCATCCCATCCTATTACAAATAACATTGGAGATAATGGGCATCCCTGCTTGGTGCCATTTTGAATTTTAATTCTCTGTGTTCTTTGTCCATTCACTCTTATCTATGCTTCATTCCCTTTATAAATCTATTTTATAGTTCCACAAAATGTGTTCCCCATATTTAATTCCTTACATAATTTATATAAATAACTGTAGTTAATTTTATCAAAAGCTTTATAGATATCTAATTTCAAAATTCCCAATTTCCTTTTAGTAGCAGTAGCATGGTGCATCACATTTATTACATTTCTGATTGGTTCACTTATCTTCCTACCCTTCATGAACCCATATTGATCCTCTTCAATTATTTTTGGTAAGATATTTTCAGGTCTGTTTGCCAATATTGTCATAAATATTTTATAATCTTGATTTGCCAACCTAATAGGATGGTAGGATCCTGGCTCTCTTAAATCTCGATCGATTTTCAAGATGGTAACAATCTCTGAGATCTTCCATGTCTGTGGAATATCATGAGTTTTCAATATACAGTGGTACCTAATTTACGAACTTTTCAAGATATGAACCCGGTATTTAAGGGGTTTTTTGCCTCTACTTCCGAACTATTTTCAATTTATGAAACCGAGCCGAGTGCACGCGTTCTCTTCCTGCACATGCACTCTCTTCCTGCCGCAGATTCCCCTGCCTGGTTACTGCCACTGGGATTTCCCCTTTGCTTGCCGCCCCTCCGGGATTCCCCACCTCCGGACTGCCAATGCCCCTTTGCTTGCTGATGCAGTCTGGAGGCAGGGAATCCCAGCCGTGGCAAGGATTGGTGCTTCGGCTTCAGACAAGGCTCCCTGACTTTCACTCCATGTCTGGTGCTCACTTCCTTTGGGGGAATCTCTTCAGGGCTCCCTTGTGGTCATAAAGAGGAGGAATGACGGGGGGGAATTTGAAGCCCCCCCAAAAAAACGGAGCCCATGTGAAGCTGTGTGGAAAATTTCCTACCCGTGCTAAGTTTCCCCTCGAAAGACGGACTGCCCTCTGCAGATTGCGGGGTGTGTGGGAGCGCACTGCCGAGCTTGGCGCGTCCAGGAGATCTTGGGCATGCGCGCTCCATCTCTCCACCCACCCACATGTCTCTCTATGTCTCCCTCACAAAGTGCAGCTCCTCCCGACAGACTCAACAAGGAGCAGAGAGCTGGCAGATTCCGAAGACGAATCCCTGCTTTCTTTTCCTCCCGCTGCAGTAGTTTAAGTGACACCTTTCCGAGCCCGCCACAGCTTCTTTCTGAGGACTTTTGGCTGCCTTTGTGGGGGCTACTCAGCAACTTTGAGAGGCAAGGCGCGCAAAATGGGATAAATCTGCCCCTGGTAACTTAGTGGACACACTAGCTGGCAGGCACAATTAGGCTGAGCTCCCTTGTAGCCAGCCACATTTTTTGCTTAGCATCTTTGGACAAAGCGAGGCTTAACTAAGAGAAGTTGCAGAACTCTGCTCTCTTTTCCGCTCTCAGCCACGCAGTTAGGAAGGGGAGATCCGCTGCAGAATTGGGTCTAGGGGATAGTGCCGTGGTCCCGGCTGCCGGCGTTCATTCCACCTCCTCTTTCTTCTTCTCTCAAACAGCTGCGCTCCCTCCCACCGATCAAGAAGCCTTTTCACTTTTTTTGGCCTCTTGTTTGTTCCGTAGGGAGTTGGATCAATAAAAGGAGGAGGAGGAGGACATGCATCTCTCCTCCTCGCTTCTGCTTCTCCTTCCGCCGTTCCTTCCAATTAAGACAGTTCTGGGGGGGGGGAGTGCTACATACATCCTGTTATATACATTTTCTTTTAATTAAATTCCCTCCTTAATATTCCTTCAAAAAGTACACCAATTATATTTCTAACTTATTAACCATTATGCCAAAGTGCTTCCTTCTTTCTTTATACACTTTTCTATAAACCAAGAAAACCCTGTATAGCCAATCAGATGTTAACAAACAGTGGCTGTGTGTACTGTCTCCCAAGGACACGTCCATCTGTCCGTCCATCACCCTGGGGGAGGGGAATTATTGATTCCCTCAGAGAGGGTTTGCAACTTGGGCGTCCTCCTTGATCCACAGCTAACTTTAGAACACCATCTTTCAGCTGTGGTGAGGGGGGCGTTTGCCCGGGTTCGCCTGGTGCACCAGTTGCGGCCCTATTTGGATAGGGAGTCTTTGCTCAAGTCACTCATGCCCTTATCACCTCGAGGCTCGACTACTGTAATGCTCTCTACATGGGGCTACCTTTGAAGAGTGTTCGGAAACTTCAACTTGTCCAAAATGCAGCCGCACGAGCAGTCTTGGGCCTTCCAAGAAATGCCCACATCTCACGATCACTTCATGGACTGATTTGGCTACCAATCAGTTTCCGGGCACAATTCAAAATGTTGGTTATGACCTATAAAGCCCTACATGGCATAGGACCAGATTATCTCTGAGACTGCCTTCTGCCGCACGAATCCCAGCGACCGGTGATGTCCCACAGAGTTGGCCTCCTTAGAGTCCCGTCGACCAAACAATGTCGGCTGGTGGGACCTAGGGGAAGAACCTTCTCTGTGGGAGCCCCTGCCCTCTGGAATCAACTCCCCCCAGAGATTTGCACTTCCCCCACCCTCCTTGCCTTCCGAAAGAGCTTAAAAACCCATCTTTGCCTCCAGGCTTGGGACTTTTAGATCTTCCCCTTGACCACTGAATGCCTTAAGTAAGATTGCTGAGTGTTTGGTTGATAAGTTTTTCTTTTAATTGTTTTTAAATTGTAGTATTAATTGGATTTACATTATTGTTTTGTTTTTATATATGCTGTGAGCCGCCCCAAGTCCTTGGAGAGGGGCGGCATACAAATTCAATTAAATAAATAAATAATAAATAAAAGAAAATTTAAAAAAACATAAACATATAAGAATTTCAGATTTCTTCCCCCCTCTAAATAGTACATTTACCTAATCCCAAATTTGAAAATTATTTCAGCCCATCTAACATTTAGCCAATTAATACTTATCTACATTTCTTACTTAATTATTAATCTTAAATTTCAGTCAATTTGAGAAAAGAGAAAAAAGGGGAAAAAATCTAAACATTCTCTAATTTCAATCAATTAAAAATCATTAACATCCTTAATCTCCCCAAAAATTCTAAATTCAATTCCATTTATGCATTAATCCAAATCAGTATCATCCACTACATATCTTATAATCAATACTTCTAACCTTATTAAAACAGATCAGCAATTCCTAAATTCATAGATCTAAATAGAAAAAATAATTAAAGTTAAAAAAGAGAAAACAAAACAATACTCCAAGCTTAATCAACCCTTCTCAAACTCCAATTTCTTTAATCTGAGCAGAACTTTGAACCAAACCCTTTTATTTTTTAATTTTTTTGTATCCCCTTTTCCATTGTATTCTTTCTATTCTTCCTTCTAGGAAGGAAAGACTTTGTTAGAAAAATAAAGGGGTTATTGGATCAAACTTTGGACACTTGAGAACTGGTCTGTATTTATGATAGTAACAATGTTCCAGGATTATGTGAACATCTTTTGGGATCTTCTGACAAGCAGCTGCAGGGATTCACTTAATGACTGTGGCAAGAAAGGTGGTAAAGTGAGGCAGAACTCACTTAATAACCGTCTTACTCACGAGATAGAAACGTTTGCCTCCATTGGGGTCAGAACAGAAGTCGAGGATTATCTGTCTGACCAGTGCGCTCTTTTACAAGCAGATCAGTAGTCCATTCACAGAAAACATCTAGGGGGGAAGGCAGGTTGTCCTCGAGTTACAATGGTTCATTTACTGACCGTTGAAAGTCACAACGGCCTTGTAAAAAGTGACTTATGCCCCTTTTTCTTTGACCTTCACAGCAGCCCCATGATCATGTAATCAAAATTTGGCCGCCATTTCATATTTATGACCGTTGCTGTGTCTTGAGGTCACATGACTTTTGCGACCGTCTCATAACTAAAGACAATGGGGAAGGGGGGCGGAGAAGCCAGATTCGCTTAACAACCAGGTTTCTAACCAATCCACGCCCAGGCATGAAAATGTGCTGCTCAGACATTATACTTTTCCACCCACACTGGAAAAAAATTAGAGGGAACATTGCCCAGCAGTATTCATGCAGTACATAAATAAAGTATTACACACCTGTCTTTACAATGGAGTCCTCGTATATTTAGATGACATTCTTATCTACAACTAGAATCTGCCTGACCATGTCTAATTGGTGAGGCAAGTTTTGAAGAAACTTTTGGCTGCTAAGCTCTATGTAAAACTTTCCAAATGCGAATTTCGCAAAACAGCAGTAGACTATTTGGGATACCGCATCTCAAACAAAGGCATCGAGATGGACCCAGGCAAGGTGGAGGCTATGCTTGATTGGCAAGCTCCCCGAACACGCAAACAATTGCAGAGATTCTTAGGATTGGCAAACTTCTACTGACAGTTCATTCCAGCTTTCACTGAAATTGCCTTGCCCCTAACTGAACTACTAAAGACTGAGTCAACCTGAGACTGAACCTGAACTACTAAAGACTGAGTCAACCTGAGTCAACCTTTTCAGCCTATTAGGTGGACAATGGAATGCCAAAGGGCTTTTGAAGGGCTCAAAAAACGTTTTGCAATGGAGCCAATCCTGCAACACCTGATCCAGAGCGAAAGTTGTGATTCAGTCAGACGCCACTGATGGCAATAGCAGCTGTGTTGTTACAGGAGAATGGGAAGGGACAACTGTTACCCTGTGCATACATTTCCAAAAAGCTGACCCCCACCTAAAGGGGATGGGGCATTTGAGAGAAGGAAGCTTTAGCTATACATGTGGCATTGGAAACATGGAGGCATTTCCTAGAAGGTGGGACAATTCCTTTCGAGATGTGGACTGACCATAAGAACCTCGAGGCATTAAAGACCCTTCGGAAACTTTCTCTTAAGCAAGTACGATGGGCCCAATACATCAAATGATTCAACTTCACACTGAAGCATATCCCAGCCGGAAAGAATTTTCTTGCTGACGCTTTGTTGCAAAAACCCCAGTACAAGAGCCAAAGAGAGGAAGAGATCCATCTGATTGTTCTGTGCTCCCCCCCCCATCGGAAGGTAAAGGGAAAGTTGCACCTGTCCACACCCAAGGCCAGACTAAGAGACAACCCTCACCAAGAGAAAAGGAGTGGGGGAACAAATTGAAGTCTGCTTTGCCAACTGACCAGTGGTTCAACAAACAAGGAAATACTAACACTAAGGAAAGTTTAGCTTGGAAGGGAACCAAATTATATGTGCCTGCCAGCCTGCGATTAAAGATTCTCCAATGGAGTCATGACTCCAGACTAGGGAGTCCCTTCAGGTTCCTGAAAACATTGCACCTGGCATGGAGCCAGTTCTGGTGGCCCAGAATGAGTGCAAACATATAGGGGCTAGTACCAGAATGAGTGAAAGGTTGTGCCACCTGTGCCACCAGGAAACATAGACCTGGAAAACCTCCAGAGTTGTCGCAGCATGTCGCCAATCCTAGCAGACCCTGGGAAAAAATAGTGATAGATTTCATCGTGGAACTCCCCAAGGCAAAACTGTTATTTGGGCTGTCATTGATTTATTTTCTAAACATGTCAGTAAATAATCTCACAGTCCTAAGATTTAAGTTCATGGTCCTAAGGTTCAAGGAAATTGGAAATCGTTCTCCAGAAAAAGGAAAGCCTTTTTAGTTTAATTTTGTCCCCAAGTCAGTCAGATCTGGTCCAGTCAGTCACTCCAAGTAATTCACCAAACCAGTACAGTCTACCAAGATCTGTCCAAATACAATAATAGCCAAGAACTCACCAAGAATCCTCTGGGTATAAACCACTTGTTTCAGGTATCCCATTCTTTTCTCGATCACTTTCCCTTTTGCTCCACCACCTCTTATGTTAAGCATTCACACTCTACCCACTACTATCTGATTGTTATTTCTAATAAATAATCGCCGCTATTAGGCTCATACTTCCTAAAAAAGCTGTCAACAGCCCTAGCCAAACCATTAAGCATAATCTTTAAAAAATCATTCAGGACCTGCTCACTACTAAAGCTATGGTCTCTAGCAATGGTTATCCCCATCTTCAAAAAAGGAGATCCCAGTCTACTTGAAAGCTACAGACCAATCTCTCTATGCTGCATCTTGTTCTGCCGGCTCTCTGCACGAGCCTCTAATTAAATGCAAAGGTAGCCAAAACAGACACACACATGTGAAAAGTCAAGAATACTTTCTTTATCCCCAGAAAAATAGAAGCAAAACCCCTTTTTGTAGTCAAAGGGCTCACTTTCACGGCAACCAGACTTGAATGCAGTGAAATAACAACAAGAACAAAAAAACCTCAAAGCAATTAACAAGTAGCTGTGAAGTCATCACAGCTACTCTCCTTCAGACGTTGTCCAAACTCACACGTTTAACTATGATTTACGTTCAGAGTCCTGATATCAAAGCACATAGTCCTTGGAAAATCTGGAGAGTCAAGCCACATCCACTATCATGAACAGATAATCTTCCACGCTGAGAGGCTGGCACGCTGCCCATTTAACAGCAGCTCTAATTTGTTGAACCACACCCAACCACAGGTGAACTCTCTTATCTCTTGTAATACCTTTTTAAAAAAAATATATTTTTATTGATTTTTTTAGAATTTTACAAAAAACAAAACAGAAAACATAAAGTGTACCATCACCATACAGAAAAAAAAAATCCCTTCACCAGGGAAGAATCCATTTTGTATCCTTCATTTGCTTTGTCTCTGGGTTACATTGTTCATTCTTTATAGAGTGATTGAATTTTATTTCTTACATTTGCATCGCTTACTGATGTTGTTAATATATAATTTTTAACCTTCTCCCACCGCCTCATTGTTGCTGCTAATTTTCCTTCATTATAATTATGTAGTCTAATTTCCATAATTTCATAGTGAATGTGATCCGCCATGTATTTGCACCAATTTTTTATCGTCCATTTATTGTCATCTTTCCACCCAAGCACTATAGTTGCCTCGGCACTTTCTATCGCTGCAATTTTTATTTCTTCGTATTCTTTTACCTCACTATTTTTTATCAATAATGCTGCTTCTTTAGTTATTTTCCAATTACCATTCGTAATTTTATTCACTTCCATTTGTATTTGTTTCCAGAATTTTTGAACTTTATTACATTCCCAAAACATATGCATAAATACTCCTTTTTCCTTGCACCCATGCCAACAATTTCCTTTCTTCGTTGTTTGAAAACGTGCTAATTGTACTGGTGTATAATACCATTTATGTAGTATTTTTCTTCTCATCTCTCTTATTCTTATGTTTTTAATTTTTTTAATATTTTCAATTATACCTTCCATATCCCATTCATCAATTTCTAATTCGTCCTGCCAATATCTCGTCAGTCCTTTTACTACTTGTTCTTCCGCTTGTAATAATTCTCTATATATGTTACCTGTTTGTACTTTTATATTCTTACACTTATCCCTTAGTATCTTTTCTAAATTTATTTCTTGTCTCATAAATATTTCTTTATTTTCCCTTTTACTTAAATATGTGTTTATCGCATTGATTTGTAACCAGTTTTGTTGTCCCAGGCACCTCTCTATTTAATTTCTATTAATTCCTCCGTCCCTTTCATATAACTGTTCAATTCTCTGTATACCTTTCCTCCTTAGTTCCCATATTATCTTTGTGAGGTTACTTTCTTTCTTTGTATTTATCACATGCAGCGTTGCTAATTTAGAGTTTGTCATTTTCAATTTATCTTGCCATTTCATCCAACTCTCTATTATCGCTTTAGTAGGGTCTAATAGTCTATTTATTTCTACATTATTCCATTTCCTAAATAATAATTCCTGATCCTTAATATCATTAATTTCTTTCTCTAATTCTACCCATGGTTTTTCCTCTAATAATTGTAATTCCATTAGCCTATCAATATTATAGGCGTCCCTATAATACTCCAAGCTTGAATTTCCCCAGCCTCCCTCGTCCTCCGTTGCTATCAGCTATTTTTTTTAATCCTTGGTCTTTTATTACCTTCTATCCACACATTCAATTTGGTGTCCCATTATCTTTCTTATTGGGAAGGTTCCATGCATTACCTGTAAAATATATAGCATTTTTGGGATAATCATCATCTTTAAAGCTCTTACTTTAGCCAATCTTCTCAAATTTTTATTTTTCCAGTTCTTAATTTGTTTCTGAATTTTTTCCATATTAAATTATAATTAAATTCCACCATTTTTTCCGGATTCTTTAATAACCATACTCCTAAATACAGTAATACCTCATGATACGAACTTAATTGGTGCAAGGAGGAGGTTCGTAAGACGAAAGGTTCGTAAGACGAAACATTGTTTCCCATAGGAAACAATGTAAAGTCAATTAATCCGTGCAACCAAAAAAAAACCCTGCAAAAAAATGGCGTTCGGCGACTGCTGGGAAGCCGCGTGGCTGTTTTAAAAGGTGACAGCCAACCTGGGGGGCTTCCCAGCACCCCCCGAACCCCGAACCCGGAAGTTGGGCAAAAGTTTGGGGTTCGGGGGTGTGTGCTGGGAAGCCCCCCAGGCTGGCTGTGACCTTTTAAAACAGCCGTGTGGCTTCCCAGCTGTCTCCCGAAGCCGAACACCAAACCCGAATTTCCGTGTTCGGCGTTCGGCGTCAGCTGGGAAGCCGCGCGGCTGTTTTAAAAGGTCACAGACGGCCTGGGGGGCTTCCCAGCACCCCCCGAACCCCGAACCCGGAAGTTCGGCAAAAGTTTGGGGTTCGGGGGGGTGCTGGGAAGCCCCCCAGCCCGGCTGTGACCTTTTAAAACAGCCGCGCGGCTTCCCAGCTGTCTCCCGAAGCCGAACGCCAAACCCGAACTTCCACGTTCGGCGTTCGGAGACAGCTGGGAAGCCGCGCTGCTGTTTTAAAAGGTGACAGCCGGGCTGGGTGGCTTCCCAGCAACCTCCCGAACCGAATCCTGGGTTCAGAAAAAATTTGCCTCTTCTTACGAACTTTTTTCGAGTTACGAACCGGCGTTCGGGAGGCTTCTGGGAAGCCCCGCCGCCCGGCTGTCACCTTTTAAAACAGCCGCGCGGCTTCCCAGCAGTCTCCGAACGCCGGTTCGTAACTCGAAAAAAGTTCGTAAGAAGAGGCAAAATTTTTCTGAACCCCGGGTTCGTATCACGAGTTGTTCGTAAGACGAGGGGTTCACATATTGAGGTACCACTGCATTTCATTTTCTTGCTACCCAGTTTTAAACCCGATACCTTCCGTATTTCAATTTGCTCTTTAGGCCCTGTATTTAAACAAATGATTTCTGATTATTCACTCTTAACCCTGATTGGTTTTTAAACTCCTGAAGTATTATGATCATTCTTTTAATCATATCTATTGGTGTTTCCATAACTATTATAACATCGTCTACAAATAAATTTAATTTTAATTCCATACTTCCTATTTGATATCCCTTCCATTGTATATCTTTTCTAATTTTATTTGCCAATGTTTCAATTGCCATTGCAAAAAGCATTGGGGATAGGGGACATACCTGCTTAGTCCCATTATTTATTCCTATCTTCTCCGTTCTATTTCCGTTCACTCTGACGTAGGCTGTATTGTCCTTATATATTTCTTTTATTATTTGACAAAACCCTTTCCCCATATTCAAACTATTGCATAATTGGAACAAATACTCATGATTTATTTTGTCAAAAGCTTTGTAAACATCTAACTTTAGTAATCCCATTTTCCTTTTAGTTTTGATAGCATGGTGCAGCACATTCACTATATTTCTAATTGGCTCATATATTCTTCTCCCTTTTATAAAACCATACTGGTCTTTCCCAATTATCCTTGGCAATATATTTTCATAAAAATTTTATAATCTTGATTTAGCAGACTAATTGGGTGGTAGGAACCTGGTTCTTTTAAGTCTCGACCTGGTTTACAATTTCAGACACCTTCCATGTTTGTGGAACATCTAATGTTATGAGGATATTGTTATACAGTTTCTCCAAATGCTGTAATAGAATTTCTATATACGTTTTATAATATTCACCTGTAAATCCATCGGGGCCTGGTGCTTTACCGGGTTTTAACCCTTTTACCACTTTAATTATTTCATCCCTTGTTATATTTGCATTTAACATTTGTCTTTCTTCCTCATTCAGCCTTTCTTTAACCTCTATTTCTTGTAACATAACATGTTCTTTTTCATATAGTTTTGCATAAAATTCTCTTATTACATTTTACATTATATTTCAATTCTCTGTTTCACTGCTATTCTCATATTATTCCAATTTTCTTCCTCTATGTCCTTTAATTGTTTTTGTTTAAGTTTTAACAAGTCATTCCATTTCTGGTTATTCTCAAATTTTCTCTTATTGATTCTATTTCCCTTATTCTTTTTTCCCTTTCCATCCCCCAACTTTTTCTGATATAAGACTCCATACTAATTAGATTACCTCTAATAACTGCCTTCTTCGTGTCCCAGATAACTGATTGTCTCATCCCGTCATTTTGATTTATTTCATAAAATTCCTGAATATCTTTCTGAATTTTTTCCTTATTTTCTTCACTTTCTGAGACAATTGTATTGTATCTCCAAATTCTTTGTCTACCAGTAGGGTCTATCTTTATAACTGCCGTTATAGCTGCATGATCAGATATCCAATTACTTTTAATTTCTGCCTTTTTAACTTGAATATTTCCTGTTTTGTTCATGAATATATAATCAATACAACTAAACTTATTGTGTCTTGCTGAATAATATGTCCCTCTATTTGAATTATCAGCGTGTAAATCTATCATATTTAACTTATTCAAATTTAATTGCTTCTTTTCTTTGTTACTAGCTGTTATTTCTACATTGAAATCCTCGGCAAATATCACCATCCCCTCTGAAAATAAATCCAGTTTACGTTTTGCATTCATAATAAATTGTTTAGCATTTACATTTGGAGCGTATATTACCGCTAACGTTATCATCTTTTGATTCATTTTTCCTTTTACAAATAATAATCTTCCTTCTTTATCCCCTTTTGTTTGTATCACCTGAAAAATATTTCTTTGATTTATTAATATGGCCACTCCTTCACAATTTGTTTCTCCTCTACTCTCAAAAATATATTTCCATTCTTTACTCTCAATCAGTTTATCCGTTTTTTTCCTTCCCTTATGAGTTTCAGTAAGAAATAAGAAATCCACAAAGTTTTCTTTGGCTAATTTCAATAATCTAGACCTTTTCACCGGCGATGCTAAACCATTTATATTCAACGCCATAATTGTTCGATCACCCATAGTATTTCCATTTAACCTTTCTCCATCTTGCAACCCAGAGTTCTGTTAATTTTTTCATTTTTATTAAAGGTTCTCCCCACCCAGGTGCCTCCCCCCGAATCTCTCTCACAAGGAGAGAAAAGCGGGGGGGAAATCCGCTGCTTTGGCTAGGCACCATAAGGGGCATGGTTCCACCGAAGCTAATGCCCCCTCAAACACCCTCCCCAAGTCTCCCTTAATTTGATTAAGTTAAAGCAGATATTAAATTGAAACAGACCTCAACTTTTCCCCTTAATATGTAAAACCAGTTAAGACAGAGATTTTTTACAAACATTTCATTTCTTTTTTTGCCTCGTGACTCTTGCTTCCGTCTTGGGTTCCGGTGCTTCCTTCCCCAAAAGAGCTTATTTGCCAAGGACTGTTGATTGTAAAAGTTCCATAAGATCTTTACTCCCCCCTCCTCCTGCTGCCCCCCCCTCTTCAAGCACTTCTGTTGTTCTTCCTGCCTGTTGCTGTAGATCTGGATTCAAGCCGAGTTTCGCCAGCATTTCTTTTCCTTCTTGGAATGTTTTTGCTCAATACATCCTCCCTTCATGAAACACGACGATAATGGCGGGATACTGCCAACTGAAATGCATATTTCCTTTAAACAGGGCCTCCGTTATCGGGCGCATTTGACTTCTTAATTGCAGGGTTGACACTGACAAATCTTTTAACACCCGAATCGGGGCTCCTTTAGAAGTAAGGTTAGTTATTTTTCTTAATTCTTTATAAACTTTTTCAGCCGTTCTTTCTGAGAGAAATTTAATGACAATGTCTCGTTGATTTGGGTCTTTTCTTGCTCCAAAAACCCAGTGTGCTCTCTCTATTTCATGGTCCAACACTTCAATTTTATTCTCCTTAAACCACTGCTGGATATTTTGGATCATGTTTCTGCTATCAGCAAAATCAGCTTTGAAGCCCCTCAGGCGTAAATGTGCTCTTCTTAATCTGTCTTCTAACATACTTATGCGTTGATGATCTTGTTCTCTTTCTTCTTCCAGTTTGGAAACCCTGTTACCTTGGGCTTTTTGCTCTGTTTTCACTGTTTGTAAATCAGTTGCAGTCTTAGTAACCACATCTTGCATTTCTTTTAACTGCTGACCGACCACAACAAAAGCTTTTACCAAGGCATCCATTCTCACTGTGAGCTCCTCCCCCACTTTCTCCGCCATCTCTCCTCTTAACTTTGTTTACTCACAGTTCCGAGTGGAAAGCAGACTGTTTCCTAGTTGTTTCTCTCTCCTTCAATTAGCCCAAGGTATCTCCGGGTTCCAAATTTATGGCTTTATTGCTTAGTTCAATTTATTTGAGACTTAGGGTGGTTCGACAGGGTTTAAAATCCAATGTTTACCTTCTCATTTGAAGAGCGTTCAGCAGAGCGTCTTCACTCACTCACGCATGCGCAAAACCCCCTTATCTCTTGTAATACCTACGTAGCTGCTCTCTTCTATTCATGGCCCTTCGCATGCATGCGTCTATAACTGCTTCTTCATCAGAGTTCAGTGAAGATAAGGAGGAGGATGAATTGCTTCCTAATCGGCTGTTTGCCATGACCCCCTCTGAGGGTCCCATTTCACAGTCACTCCCTGCTTCCGATGATACTTCGCTGTCCGAAGCAGTTGGCAGTAAAACAGGCCTTTGACACTGGGAGGATTCACCCACATCCACCCCCAAAGTCCCTGGGGCAGGAGCTGGCCCAGAGCCAACCACAACACCTCTCATGCACAGTCATGGAATCAATCATAAACCAATCAATTACCCTCTACTAACAACCTACTCTCTAACAAACAATTTGGTTTCAGAAAAAAAAAATTGTAACCTGCAACTTCTTCACTGCAAAAACATATGGACTACACATCTTGATCAGAGCAAATCAATAGATGCAATTTACATTGAGTTCTGTAAACTCTTTGACTCAGTGGTTCATAACAAACTACTTCTAAAACTCAAATCCTACGGCATCTAAATAGGGCATCGTAAACCGAGTAGTTAATGCATGGAACTCACTGCCTGACTCTGAAGTATCATCACCTAACCCCCAAAACTTTACCCTTAGACCAGTGGTTCTCAACCTTTCTAATGCCGCGACCCCTTAATACAGTTCCTCATGTTATGGTGACCCCCATCCATAAGCCTAGTGCCCATTCTCCCAACAGAGCTTTAAGCTGATTGGCAGGAAGGTCAGAGGGACACCCCACTGTAAACGCTTGGTTGGTTGGATTGCAAGAACATGTTCCAAGGCCCCAGAATAGAAGCTTTAGTTCCTAACATCATGGAAAATTTGTCTTAGGCGACCCCTGTGAAATGGTCATTTGACCCCCAATGGGGTCTCGACCCCCAGGTTGAGAACCACTGCCTTAGACTATCCACTGTTGACCTCTCCCGATTCTTAAGAGGTCAGTAAGGGCATGCATAAGTGCACCAGCGTGCCTTCCATCCCCTGTCCTAATGTTTCGCTCTTATTAGTATAATGTATATAAACATTGTTATATCTTCATATACTACCAATAGGTACTTGACAAAATAAATAAATAAAATAAAATAAATATAAGCAGGCATCTCTTCTCTTTGGGATCCTTAGCTTGGTGATTTAATGAGAAATATTTTTATTTCTAAATTGGAGATCATTGTATAATATGTGAGGTTTTGCTTTTCCAAAGAGTGTTCTTTGTCATGTATCATAATGCATGCTTTTAATGTGGGAATAATGTTCTGGCATGTACACTTAGTACAGTGGCCCTGTCACCTGCCCACCCAGCCATGCCTACCCGGCCAGTCATTAGGGCAGGGAAGTGCTTAAATTATTTGAATCCCACCACTGGAAAAATCCCATAAAAGATAATAGCAAGTCATTTCTTATTGCTATCCAAAAACTATTTGTGCATGCTCAGTCAGAGCAGGAATCAAAATCAGTTTTAAGATGTCCTCATCTTGTTTTCTTTTATAAGATAGTTTGTTCTAAAACATGCTCTTGAGCTTATGTTCAGCTTCTCTATAAACAGAGAGTTTTGGAGAATCCACCCTAACAGTAGTGAAAAAAATAGTTTGGGGTTTTGTTTTATATGTTTGGAAAAAGCTCAACATTGAAGTGATTAGAGACTGAAGAATATTGGATTAGAACCTTTTGTCTCTAAAGGACAGTTAGCAGGGACAGATAATAGAAGTGTCCAAACAGTATTTGTACAGTCATCTGCAAGTAGGAAGTATCAGCATCAAAATTAATTCTCATCCTTCTTATTTCCAGAGAAAATGATCTATTTAAATAACAGGTTTTGTACATCATGTTAAGTGACAATATAATTCCTTTAGTTCTGCTTTAGCACAGATGAACCCAATGATTGTGTTTTATGTCACAGTCAATTGTTCAATGCAATATACAGTAGTACCCCTAGATACGAGCATAATTCGTTCCAGAAGGGAGGTTGTATGTCGAGGCAACTCGTATCTGGAACAAATTACTTTAGACGTTGTTTTTCCCCTCCGAGATAACCAAAAGCAAGGATTCTTGCGCCACCTAGTGGACGCTCGGCTCGTATCCCGAATTTGAGCTCGGGACTAGAACAGAAATGTCTCTCCCCTCGTGGCTCGTATCTTGAAATACTCGCATGTAGAGCAGCTCGTATCTAGAGGTACTACTGTACAAACCAGTTATGGTTTATTGGAGAAACCATACTCAAATGATTTAATAATGAACCATCTCAGTAAATAAATTCTTCCATGTGTTCTTTTTATTTCTTTTATAGATACCAAAGTCTGATTTGTTATTGCTCTTTAAATTTAAGACTGTATTGATAATTAATTAAATTATTTGTGTAAAAGGTGGTTTAACAGCTGGCATTTGTGTTTTTATAGTTTCTTAAAAAACTTATTTACAAGCACATAATTGAACATCTGTTTAACTTTTCATTAATCAGAGGTCAACAAATTCTTGCTTCTCTCAGAACACATCTCTTGCTTCAGTGGTGGGTTTTATTTATTTATTTATTGGATTTATAGGCCACCCCTCTCCGAGGACTCTTATTTACCTTTGCTACCATTTCAGAAACTGGAATGTGCTTGAATGCACAGGCGCTTTGCATACATGCAAAACTTCTGTGCAGAAGCTTTGTGATGATATTCTACCAGGTGGGTAGAGTCTCGAGCTAGCGCTGCTAGCTCTTTGCCCGAACTAGGCTGAATAGGTAGGAACCCACCACTGTCTTGCTTCTATTAATATATAATGAAGCTTGGAGTGTAATATCCTTCATACTGTGATATGGCTCATTTTCAAAGTCTGATAACTTTCTATATCACCATGAGCTTCATTAATTCTACTTGATACACTACTCTTTTATACTTCTTATTGTTTAATAAGCAACCTGAGTATCAGCTCTGCATGCTACAGTCTGAAGCTAGGGAAAACCAAAGGTTTGAGATTATAGATTTCTCCAATCTATCATTGTCCATCCTTATTGGCATTGAGAGAAGACGGTCTAGGACATTTTTCCAGTTGGATGAAGCTCTTTCTTCCGCAGCCTTTGCTCTCTGACAATAGGCCGCTGCCTTTTCTTCCCTCGCCAAAAGGCCCTTAACTGTTTGCCCCAGCCCTTTCATCAGAAAAAACCCACATTCAGCCTCAGCCTTTTGGCCACACGGGACACTTCGCCGCCATCCAATCAGAACGGTCCTAACAAAATGCTACTTTGGAAAGGAAAGAATGGGACAGTTCGCCTCCTCTTGAGTTATCCTTCCCTGTTTGCAGACAGAGAGTGGTCCATTCATGTTGTGGGCATCTAGACAATCCCATCCCCTTTTCACCTCCTTCTCTGTTCATGTGGAAAGTCCCAAAATTGGGGGGAGGGGCCTTTGGGGGAAAAAGAGTTGGAGGGCTAATGAACCCTCCCTGTTTGTAGAGAGAGAGAGGTCCATTCATGCTGGGGTCATCTAGACGATCCCATACCCTTTTCACCCCCTTCTCTGTTCATGTGGAAATTCCCCAAAGTGTGTGGGGGGCTTTGGGGGGAAAAGAGTTGGAGGGCTAAAGAACCTTCCCTGTTTGCAGTGAGAGAAAGGTCCATTCATGCTGGGGACATCTAGACGATCCCATGCCCTTTTCACTCCCTTCGCTGTTCATGTGGAGAGTCCCCAAAGTGGGAGGAGTGGGCTTTGGGAGCTCTTTCACACACACGCACACAGAAACACACACACACACACACACATTATCAGCAGCGATTATCTTTTCTTTTCAACAGCTATTGTCACTTTTTCCTTGTAAACAAAGCTAAACTCAGAAAGTTATCCCATCAATAGATGCGGAATTAAAATCACCAGATACATAATTTAATTATTTTTTTAAAGCATGTGATAAGCTGATCCCCTATCCCCTTGAAATGTTAATTGTTTTAGGAAACTCTGTATCTCCTTAAAATGCTAATTATTTTAGGAAACTCTTGTTTCTTTGATGTGATATATGATAAAGGGGTCATGAGGACTATTGCCCCAACTAATTGTGACCAAGTATGCTGATTTGTAGAATGATAACTCCTGTCTTTTTCTCACTCTTTTGTTAATTCCTCTTTCTTGAAGATTAGGACACCTTTCTATCCAAGAAACTTTGCTGAATGTCATTCCTCCTTGTTTCTTGTCATTAGAAGACTTCTTTCCTGCACCTCTGCTTTGCTATTCCATTTATTCTTCTAAGAATTGTTTCCTGGCTGGACGAATCCTCATTGGCAGGCATTTTCCTCCCAACAGTTTGTTTCATTCATTGAGGACAAGCATTCATTGTTGTGTTACAGGCTCCTGTCCACCTGCCTGCTGTGAGATGGATATGACTATAAGAAGCAAGAGAAAAAGAGAAAAGTTTGTCTCAGAAGGGTACCTGTACTTGATAAGAAGAGTGCAGCTGATTCATGCCTTACTTTTTGGTGCTGTGAACAGCATGATAGATGCTGTGCCAGAATTCACACGAAGTTCAGAGAAATAATAAAAAGAATCAATGATCATTCTCACTCTCCGTCTGCTCAACGTGTTGCCGTTGCACATTTCTTGAGTGGCATGAAACAACGGGCAGAGAAGACAATGGAGGGCACTTCCAAGGTAATCCATTCATGTCTTGCCAATGTGAGCCCCGCTGTGTACTCTGCAATGCCAGGAATGGAAGCATTGCGAAAAACAATCCGAAGAAAAAGGAACCAAATTCGGGCAGCACCCACAGACCCAATAAGCCTTGATGACCTCGTTTTACCTAAGGAGTACAAGACATATTCACCAAGTCCTGCATTACAAGAGCCTTTCCTACTAGGAGATTTTGGAGAGGGGTCAAAGAGGATCCTAGTATTTGGAAGAAGGACTTGGCTGAACATCTTGCAGTCATCTGACACCTGGTTTGTGGCTGGGACTTTTGCCATAGCTCCAAAATTGTTTTCACATGTGTATGTCATTTTAGCCAAAAAATATGAAGGAGTGCATCCAGTCTTAGATGCACTTCTGCCAAACAAATAGACTGCTACATATAAAAGGCTTTCTGAATTTGTTAAAAGAGCCAGGGTGGCGCAGCAGGTAGAGTGCTGTACTGCAGGCCACTAAAGCTAACTGTAGATCTGTAGGTCAGCGGTTCAAATCTCATCACCGGCTCAAGGTTGACTCAGCCTTCCATCCTTCCGAGGTGGGTAAAATGAGGACCCGAATTGTGGAGGAAATAGGCTGGCTCTGTTAAAAAAGTGCTATTGCTAATATGTTTAAGCCGCCCTGAGTCTAAGGGGAAGGGCGGCATAAAAATTGAATAAATAAATAAATAAAACCTGACACCTGACAATCAGCTCTGGAACATTCATTGTAACTTTGAACTGGAGGCTATCAATGCCATTAGGGAATGCTTTCCAGAAGTAGCTGTGAAAGGGTGCCTTTTTCATCTATCACAAAATATGAGGAAGCATTTGGTTAGAGATGGAATTGCACATGACTACAATACAGATCCTGAGTTTGCTGTGAAGGCAAAAATGGTATTAGCCCTGGCTTTTGTGTCTGTCCCCAAATTGGATGAATATATTTCTGCTCTGGAAAGTAGTAGTAGTTGTTGTTGTTGTTGTTGTTGTTATTATTATTATTATTATTATTATTATTATTATTACTATTATTATTTACATTTGTATGCCGCCCCTCTCCGAGGACTCGGAGCGGCTATCTTCAAGAACCACTGCTCCGTCTCCTGCAATGGTTTGAGCATACCTACATTGGCCGTCCTGCAAGGTGGGGTCCCGGAAGGCAGACACCTTTGTTCCCAGTAGCCATGTGGAATGTTTTCCACAGAGCACAGATGGCAGAGGATCGTACGAACAATCACTCGGAAGCAGCTCATCGGAGGCTTAGAGCTCAGTTGGAATGTGTCATCTGGAATTCCGGTTTGGACCGGGGCTGCAGCGGAGGTTCCGGGGCAGGGCTCTGTCCCCGAGGCTCCTTCTACCCCTCCAAAGGTCGCTTCCAGCGATCAGATCGGGCCTGGATGGACCAATCCCAGAACAGGGGATTTCCCTGAACCCGAGGAGCTGTCGCCGAAGCTGTGGAGGGAAGGGACCACCCTGCAGCTTTGGAGAAGGGAGAACTGATCCTCGTCTCCCAGAGGAATTGGCCATTGCAGTCCGACCTCACCAGTGGGAAGCAAAAAGAAGACAAGAAGAAGAATCAAATCTCAAAAATAAGCCAGCAAAGCAGAAAAAGGAAGACAAGCTGAAAAGAAGAATCCAAGGTACAATTTTCATATACGATAATTTTGGAAAGAACGAGAAAAGATAAACTTTTTAAAATAAAAGGCGAAAGGAAAGTTTGTAAGGAAAAGAAATCATATCCCTCCGCTGAAGAGGTTTCACGTCTGGAACTATTTTTCTTTCTCGTTCTCTTAAATATTAAAGTTGAATTTAAGATCTAATAAAACAGTAACTGGACATAAAACTCTCATCCCCGAAGAGGTTTCTGGGGTGGGTGAGAGCCATAAGAATTAAATTTTCAAAATCTTAAAATTTTCTGCAAGAGGAATTTTAAAACAACGACGAAACCCGGGCTCTTCTTTCTTATATCTATAGCGGAAGGATTTCGTCTTATGTCTTTTACTTTAGAAATAAAATAAAGGAATAAAATCTGTGATCATAACCGACAAAGGAATAAAGAAAATAAAGAAGAAATTGTACCTATTGACTATTTCTGTTGTCCTGGATTTTCTGGATCTTTTGGATTATTCGTGAAACCATCTGCAAAGGAAAAATATTTTTTCTCTTTTACCCTCATTGTTTGGAAGGATACATTTTAATCATTTAAATTCAAAATTGGATTATAATTAATTTTTACATTATTAGATTGAACTATTGGATTGTAACTATTGCATCTGGGTATTAAGGACTAATTGGTATATAAAAGAATCTGCTTTAGAAGACAATTCTGGATTGGTACTATCGGTTTTGAAACCCTTTTGGAATATAATCATATTTGCAATTACAGTTTGACTTTGAGATTTCTTTTGGAGCTATTCCTGGAATATAAACTATTGGGATTAAATTGCTGTACTTTGGATCAGAGATTAAATGGATTTTAGAAGAGAATTTTAAATTTAAATCTTCAATCAACAAAAGATCTTCATACTCAACTTGAAAATTATAAGTATAATATTGGTATATTGGTTTTCCTTCTTTGCTTTCTTTCCTTTTTTATATACTGGTTGGTGGGTTTTTTTCTTTTTGAGATATTATTGTATAAAATCAATTGAAACAATGAATTATTAATTTTAAATTCCTTTCCCCCCCCCCCTATGGTGTTTTATAACCCTTAAATTGCAGCAAAATTTTTTTTTTTACATATTTAAATTTACATAAGATATTTTAAAAAAACTGAATCAAGCTCTTTTAGTTTGAATAGTACTGATTAAAAGTTTTTTCTGTTTTTACTTTATCCTTTACTCTGTTATTTCTTTCATGTTTTTGGTTTTTTTATTGGCTTTCTTTCCCTTAGTAATTATATATACTTATTATTATAAGTTATAAACTATTACGTCCATATTTCTATTAAAGTGATATTTTTTCTTCTGTAAGAGTAGAATATAAAAATAAGTTTTCTTTGGGGAATATTGATTGATAATTATAAAATAAGTTTTATTTTTCTTCATTATTTTAGTTGAGATTATAACTGGTGTGGAGATTAATTTGGTAATTTATATTTACAGATTTAAACATTAGAAGTAAGCTTTCATCTTTGCTAAAGTGTTAAAAAGTTAAAGTGTTAAAAAGTTAAGGTGATACAATCATTATTTTTTAAGTGGGTAATATATATATATATATATAAGTTTTTCTTACTTTTTAACTTTGTTATATAATTAGTCTTTCTGGTATTATAAACAAAATTTTTATAATTAGATATTAAGTTGGAAATTTTTGACGTTTGGAGTTTGTTTGGTTTTCTAAATTTATAAAACAAGATCAGGGAAATTTACAAAAAGAAGATCTCTACTTAATTTTATATACATAATTAAAATCACTACAAATAAATACTACCTTGCGATATAAATAGGATATGTCGAGTACATCCACATACACAAAGACTATTAAAAAACAAACTTTAACTTCTTCAACATCTCCACAAGTTTCACCGCTGCCATCACCAGTACACCAAAGTGCCGCTGCAAGTATGTTAGCCAAGGAAAAAGAGAAAGAGAAAGTGCAAACACAACCTACGCTTCAGACAATACAGGAAACATTGAATGCAATGCAAGAATTTATGTTAAAATCTCAAAACGAAGCGAACCAACAACATGAAGAATTAAAGGTGGAAATAGCGGAATTAAAAGCAAATACTGGAGAGATGAAAGCAGACACTGGAGAGATGAAAGAAAAGATGAAAGAAGTTGATGAGAAAGTTGTTGAAATACAACAGACCTTGAAAGAAAACGAACAAAGAATTAAGACGGTAGAGGGGGAAATCGATAAAGTAGAACAAAGAATGAATGACTTCGAAGATAGATTGGATTTCTCAAATAAAAGATATGATGAATCAATTACACACTTAGAAATTCAACGTGCTTCCTACGGCCTGATATTCCAGAATATAACAGAAGAAAAAGATGAAGATTTACAAACAAAAATGGCAGAAATAATTGGAGGAATCCCACAGGTGGATCCCTTGGAATTAATAAAAGAAATTGATGAAGTTTACAGAGTGCAAACTAGCTATGTACAAAGAAACAACCTACCGAGAGAAGTCCATATTAAATTTGAGAGGAAGACTACAAGAGATGATATTTTGAAATGGACAAGAAATGAAAAATTACAAGACAAAGGAAAAGAAATTACAATATTGAAGCAAGTTCCAAGAAGAGTAAGAGAAAGCAGGAGGGATTACTACTTTTTAACCAAGATTTTAATCAAAGAAAATATAACCTTCCGTTGGCTCATTCCAGAAGGACTTTCCCTCTACTGGCAATCACAAAGAGTAAAAATAGAAAATCTTGAAGATGCTAGACAATTTTATGAAACAAGTGGAATACGTAAATTTGAACAACCAATGAAGGAAATATCTGCAAGAAAAGAAGAAGAGATGGGTAGCACCACCCAGGGGAAGGAGGAAGAACTAGGAGCAAGAAGAAAACAACCACAGCGCAAATCTAAAGACACCAAGAAACACTATAAATAACTATGTCAGAAGATCTGAAAATATTTTCAGTAAATGTAAACGGACTAAACAAACCGAGAAAAATAAATCAAATATTTTCTAAACTTAGAAAACAAAAAGCACAAATAGTGATACTACAAGAAGTGCACATCAAAAAGACTAATAGAAAATTATTATTGAATTCTAAAATTGGAAATATGTATGCTAGTTTGGCGAACCAAAGAAAAAGAGGCATAGCAATTTATATTGAAAATTCAATAAACTCCAAACAATTATATGCAGATCAGAAAGGTAGAATATTAATTGTACAGGTAAATATAGACAGGAAACCTCTTGTTATTGTCTCTATCTATGCCCCAAATGAAAATCAAATGATATTTTATAAACAATTACATCAAAAGATAAATGAGTTAAATATTGAAAATATGATTAAAATTGGTGATTTTAATGCAATTTCTAATAGAACACTAGATCATTCCGGGGGGGGGAAAGATAAGAAAAATAAAAATATTTTGCCAACTACTTTTCAAAAAATGAGATCTGAGCTATTATTAAATGACATTTGGAGGGAAGGACATCCTTTAACTAGGCAATATACATTTTATTTTAATCCCCATAAAATTTAGACAAGAATAGATATGGCTTGGGCCTCGAAAACAACTTCAGAACAAATTAGAGAAATTGAGATTGACACAAATACATGGGCTGATCATAGCCCTATAGTGATATACTGGAAAAATTATAAGAAACATATGAATTGGCAAATGAATAGGAATATTATAAGAGACAATCAATATAAGGAATGGATAGAAAAAGAAATAGAATTTTTAAAAAAATTAATAAAAACTCAGAAACCTCTTTTCAAAACCTATGGGACACCACCAAGGCATATATTAGAGGATTAACGATTTCCTATACAGCTAAGAAAAATAAAGGAAAGAAGATACAATACGAACAATTAGTTGGAGAATTAAAACAGTTAGAGCTAGTACTGCAACATAATTCTAAAGATAGTGAGACTAAAAGAAAAATGGAATTAGCCAAGCATAAAATAAAGCTTATTGAGCAAAACCAAATAGCAAAGAAAATCAAAAGGGCCAAACAGCAATACTTTGAACATGCTAACAAACCAGGAAGATGGCTTGCATATAAACTAAGAAAGTATAGGCAATCAAAAATAATTAAAGAGTTAGTAGATAACAGAGGTATGATAAAATATAGAATTGATTAAAAAGCAAAAATAGTACAAGATTTTTACAAAGAATTATATAAGAAAGAGGAAATAAAAGAAGTATTTGGACTCTTTAGACTTACCGCAATTAACAGAAGTACAACAAGCAGGATTAGATAGCCCAATTACAATAGAAGAATTGGAAATAACTATTAAAAAGCAAAAAAAATAACAAAGCAACTGGACCTGATGCCATACCGGCGGAATGGTACAAAATAGAAAGCGAAATTATAATGAATAATATGTTAGAAATTTTTAATGAAAGTTTAATGGATGGTAAAATTCCAAAATCTTGGTCTGAGTCTTAATAACATTAATTCATAAATCCGGAAGAGATAAAGACAAGATACAAAACTACAGACCTATATCATTATTAAACGTGGATTATAAAATATTTACCTCTATTTATGCAGAAAGACTCAAAAGGATTTTAGAAGAGAAAATACACCAAGACCAAAACGGTTTTCTACCAGGCAGACAAATAAAAAACAACCTTAGAATGATTATGAATAACTTCCAGGAAAACAAATGTCATTAATGTTTTTGGACGCAAAAAAAGCTTTTGATAATGTAGACTGGACATTTATTAAAATGCAATTGAATAAAATGAGATTCGGCACAAAATTTGTGAATTTAATTGATGCTATATATTCAAAACAAATAAAAATTATATTAAATAATGAACAATTGGAAAAATTTGAGATTTTTAAAGGAGTGAGACAGGGATGTCTGATATCACCTTTACTGTTTATTTTATCCCTGGAAGCTTTATTGATAAAGATAAGAGCAAACAGTAAAATACAGGGACTAACTATTGGGAAAGAGACATACAAAGTACAAGCATTTGCAGATGATATGACTTTTATAATAGAAAATCCTATGATAACATTACAAATTTTGATTGAAACGATAGAAGAATATGGTAAAATAGCAGGTTTAAAAATAAATAGAAGTAAGACACAACTTATAGTTAAAAACATGACAGAATTGCAGGAAAGACAACTAGAAAGTATTACAGATATGAAGATAGTGAAGAAAGTAAAGTACCTGGGAATTTGGATTACATCTAAAACTATATCGTTAAAAAACAACAAAGTGATTGAAGAAATTAAAAAAGACTTAGAAATTTGGAATAATTTAAAATTATCTTTTATGGGGAGAATAGCAACCATCAAGATGAATGTTTTACCTTAGGTGCTGTTCCTATTTCAGGTTTTACCTATAAATCCAGGGGGGAATTTTTTTAAGGATCTAACAACAATACTGTAGTTAGAAAAATTTTATGGCAGGGTAAGAAGGCAAGAACAAAGTTAAATATATTAGAAGACATAAAGGAAAGAGGAGGGTTTGCACTACCCAATTGGAAACTATATTATCAGGCAGCCGCCTTAACTTGGATTAAAGAATGGATAACATTAGAAAATAGGAGAATATTAAATTTGGAAGGTCATGATTTGATGCTTGGATGGCATGCCTTTATTTGGTATGACAAAGATAAAACACATTCTTATTTTAAAAAACACACAATAAGAAAGTATTTACTAGAAGTTTGGAAAGATATAAAAAAGATCATTTTTTAACTATTTCAGACTGGATCTCTCCATTAGAGGAAATTTGTCACCCCAATTTGATGCAGGAAAGAAAGATATAAAAATATAAAGAATTATTAGATGAGCAAATGAAATTGAAATCAAGATACAATCTACAAGAAGAAGGGATCGAAATAGATTGGTGGCAATATATTGAGATACAGTCTAGATTCCAAAGAGATAGTAAAATATATATATTTAATAAGAGTAAAAACGTTTTAGGTACTTTATTAACCACAAATCAAAAGAAACTAATAGGGAAAGCATACAAATATATGATTGAATACAAAAATATAGATTTGACTTTAAAAGACAATATGATAAGTTGGTGCAAAAATATAGGTAGAGAAATTGATGTTGAAACTTGGGAGAAAGTTTGGATCACAAATTGGAAAATGACAAAATCAGTTTTATTAAAAGAAAACCATATTAAGATGTTTTATAGGTGGCACCTCCCACCAAATAGAATAGCCAAAATATTCCCTAATATGTCCCCAAAATGTTGGAAATGTAAAAAGGAAATAGGTTCTTATTATCATCAATGGTGGACTTGTAATAAAGCTAAGATATATTGGAAAATTATAGAAAAAATGTTAAAAGAGATCGTATCACAAGAAATAGAAAACCCCCCAGAATTTTACCTGTTAGGTATAACTTAGCAGAAATACAAAAAAGATATTTTTTATTTAGCTATTCATATTTTGACAGCAGCCAGGATAGTTTATGCACAAAATTGGAAGGGAGAAAAAACTCCCAAGGAAGAAGACGTAATAAAGAAAATCCTAGACTGTGCAGAGATGGATATGATGACAAGACGGTTGAATAATCAAGAAGAATTTAAATTTTATATTATTTGGAATAAAGTTTATACATGGATAAAGAAAAAGAAAAAGAAAAATTAAATGTTGTGGAAAAGTATGAATACATTAGAATGATTTACTATTTTCTTCTTTTTTATTTTATTAATTTTTTGTTATAATGTTTGAACAATATTCTTCTTTTCACTTAGATTAATATGTTGATTTAGTGAATTAAGAATGCATTCTTTTTCTGTATTAAAAATTGACTTCTAAGATGAGAGGGGTAATTATAACTCCAACTATATGTTAAGTGTTTGTAGGTTTGTGTGTGATTTTTATGAAAAGTTAATAAAGTTTTATTTTAAAAAAAGAGAGAATGTGTCATCCAACCATTTGGAAATTTATAGATGGCCTGCGCAAGGTTCAAAGAGGCGGGGATGCATTTTATGAAAAACCTTTATCAGGATATAGTCCTCCATTGAAACTGAAGAAATACTGCAATGCACCACCAAAGGATTGCCAAGATTGTCAGTGAATATGGCAACCGAAACCATATTGATTATTTGCATGCCATTGCAAACAATTACCAAATAGATTAATTAAGGCTGATTTTAACTGACCTTCTTTCTGGTATGTGTTTAACATAGTGTGTACCCCTTTCTCTAGTGGCACTTCCTCTCCCCACACCCTGGTTTTTAAAAACTTTTTAAAACTTTTTCTTTGGCCTCTCCATTGGGGACATGAGGGTCAGCGGGTTAACCCTTGCTTTGCTACACTTCGGTCAAGTCACCACTTAAACGCCGTCTTTCAAGGCTGAAGAGATCAAGGCTTTGCAACCTGGTTTCATAAGGGAGGTGCTCCATTTCCTTGATCATTCTTGTTGCCCTTTTTTGCACTTTTTCCAGTTTTTTCATTGTTTGAATCAGGCAACTGGCAGGCCACAACATCAGGTTTCAAGTGACTCTTCTTGGAAAGAGGGGAGGGGAAAAGAGGAGGGGGTGTAGGGCCTTCTTTGAAAGAAAGGGTGCATTGGTTCTTCCCCCTCCCTGCCTCTCCTTCCCCGGGACGTGCAGTCTGGATGGGTGTGGGGATACAGGTGGGCTGGAGATTCCAGGAAAGGATAGTCCCTGGTGGGTTTACTCTCCGGGCAGGATTTACTAACTCAAAATCCACAGCTTGGGCAAGAAACAGGATGGGATAGGTCTAGCTGAGAATAAAAAGGACAAACTCGTCCCGAAATGTGTTTGTTACTTGCTTCCCTTTTAAATCAAGTGTTAATGAACATTTCCCAGAACACCTGAATGGGTGCATGCAACGCAAAGACAAACATGTCTCTGTGTGTGTAATTGTGTGTGTGTGTAAAAAAGCTCCTAATCTTCAAAGAACCAGGATTTAACAAAAGAGTGAGAAAAAGACAGGAGTTATCATTCTACAAATCAGCATACTTGGTCACAATTAGTTGGGGTAGTAGTCCTCATGACCCCTTTACCATATATCACATCAAAGAAACAGGAGTTTCCTAAAACAATTAGCTTTTCAAGGAGATAGTGGATCAGCTTATCACATGCTTTTTTATATATAATTAAATTCTGTATTTGGTTATTTTAATTCCATATCTATTGATGGGATAACTCTCTGAGTTTAGCTTTGTTGAAAAGAAAAGATCATTGCTGCTGATAATGTGTGTGTCTGTGTGGATGTGAAAGAGCTCCCAAAGCCCCCTCCTCCCCACTTTGGGAACTCTCCACATGAATAGAGAAGGGGGTGAAAAGGGCATGGGATCGTCTAAATGTCCACAGCATGAATGGACCTCTATGTCTCTGCAAACAGGGAGGGATTATTAGCTCTCCAACTATTTTCCCCCCAAAGCCCCTCCCCCCACTTTGGGGACTCTCCACATGAACAGAGAAGTGGGTGAAAAGGGCATGGGATTGTTTAGATGCCCCCAGCATGAATGGACCTCTCTCTCTCTCTGCAAACAGGGAGGGTTCATTAGCCCTCCAACTCTTTTCCCCCCAAAGGCCCCTCTCCCCCCACTTTGGGGAATTTCCACATGAACAGAGAAGGGAGTGAAAAGGACATGGGATCATTTAGATGCCCCCAGCATGAATGGACCTCTCTCTCCCTGCAAACAGGGAGGGATCATTAGCCCTCCAACTCTTTTTCCCGCAAAGACCTCTCCCCCCACTTTTGGGACTCTCTACATGAACAGAGAAGGGGGTGAAAAGGGCATGGGATCGTTTAGATGCCCCCAGCATGAATGGACCTCTCTCTCTATGCAAACAGGGAAGGATAACTCAAGAGAAGGCGAACTGTCCCATTCTTTCCTTCCCAATGTTGCATTTTGTTAGGACCATTCTGATTGGATGGTGGTGAAGTGCCCCATGTGGCCAAAAGGCTGAATGTGATTTTTTGTGATGAAAGGGTTGGGGCGAACAGCTAGGGGCCTTTCGGCGAGGGACAAAAGGCAATAGCCTATTGTCAGAGAGCAAAGGCTGCAGAAGAATTAGATTTACCCAACTGGTGGAGGCAAAAAGTCCCATCCCTGAGGGAAGGGGATTCATATCAGGGAAGTTCATGATTGTTATCCTTTCTATAAGCAGTTCAAAAAATAAAATGCCCCAATACTTTTTATATGATTTTGATATTATGTTTATGGAAATTGTATCCTACAGCATTAATAGGCATAAATTAGAAATTACTGGACATCATTGTCAAGCCTTTACTACATATATCCTGAGAAATTGTTCATCATACTTTAGTACGTCATCTTGGAACCAATCCAGAAGAAAGGAAAAAAAGATAATTTTAATCAATATATTTTGATTAATATATTGATTATATTGCAGTTTCGACTCAATTTGTACCAGTTGATTGTCAAAGGTTCCCATTTGAAATAAACTGACATACTTGAAAAATGTTTCCCAAAAAACATGGATTCCAAACCTGCACTATTTATTATTTATTTTATTTATAAATAAAATAAGCCATCCAACTTATAATAGCAACTCCAAGTATATATAGTAAAAAGCATAAAAAGATATCTCCCAAAAATAATCTTATTTAGGCAGATCCATTTGTACTGCTGCATATTTCTAACCTTAAATGTGTTGTGGTTAGCTCTGGCCCAGCTCCTGCCCCAAGGAATGTAGAGGTGGATGTGGGGGAAACACCCACATGCCACAGGCCTGTTTTGCTCCCAGTAGAATCTGCTGACAAAGTCTCCTCTGACCAAGGAAGCATGAGTGACAGGAAAGAGGGGAGTTTGGCAGACAGTCCAGGAGGAGATCAATCCTCCTTATCATCCCTGGATTCTGAAGAAGAAGTTATGACACACCCACGCATGCATAGAGTGATGCATGGGAGACAACAACTGAAGGATTATTACAAGAGATAAATGAGGCCACCTATGGTTGGGTGGGGCTGCTGTAATTAGTGCTACAGATAAAAGAGCAGCCTGGTGTTTTAGCCTCATGGCAGTTTATCTGATTCATTGTTTCATCAAGATCGTGGTTTTTGCTGTTCAAGATTGGGTGTGGACTCTCTGGACTTTAGAATTAGACTCAATTTCCCAGTTATTGGGTGAGCAATTGGATTGCATTTAACCTGTGCCTTGTGTGTACCAGAAAATCCCTTTGACATTTAAAAAGGGAGCTGTTTCTGTTTTTCTATTTATAAAAACTTTTGGGTTTTCCTTTTATCGTGTGGTGTGTGTCTTCCTGGACTAATTACCCTGTAATTACAGGCGGTTGAGACATGCCGGCAGAACAAAATGTATGCTATATTTTTTATTATTATTAGCTTTTTTAATATATAGAGATAAAACTACATCTCCCCCCTTCCCCATTAGGCAATTAGTGGCATTACTTAGTGACATATCTGCCTAGTGGATTTACACCATATTAATTCTGTTCAAATGTCCATTCTGCGCTGGATACAAGGTAAAATACTGTATTAGCAGCACTAAAAACTGATTTTGCAATACACTACACTAAACCTTTCACCTCAGGCTGAACTTTGTTATAGGCATGGCTAGAGGGATTCGAAGCCCTCTGAAAAAACAAGAGAACAAACAGGTAACCCAGTTTGATGCAAAGTCCGTAGGTGTTCATTAGAGTCCATAGTTCGTACTCAGCCTTTGTGGAAATGGGTGGTTCCGCGAAATGCTTTGCGGATTTGGGCCACATATTGCTGCTCAGGATAACATAAGGGGAATTTGCTGGATTCAGCGGCTTCTATCCTGGATAACTCACTGAAGGAATGGAGATAGAAATCCCCCAATTTTCTCTAACATTAGTTGATATTCAGACAAATAAAATTCACTTTGCTAAAGCACGACTTTGTGTTGTACCTATTTCTTTATTGTGCCAGTATATTACATGTATAAAATGTATGTGTGTGTATTTATTTCAGAAGAAAAAAAATCATAGTAGGGACATGGGCTGTATATGGCCTTAGTCAGTGATGGTGAACCTATGACATGCATGTCACAGGTGGCACATGGAGTTATATCTGCAAGTACACAAGCTGGTGGCCTAGCTTGGCTCCAGTGCATGTGCACGCCAGCCATCTGATTTTAGGCTGGCCCTGCTCCCATCTCCCCTCCCCTCCCAGGAGTCTTCACATGGCCTGTTTTGGATGCCAGTTAAGTACGGGGATCATGCGGAGGCTCTGGGAGAGCATTTTCAGCATCTCGGAGGCAGGAGAGATCATTTTTATCCTCTCCAGGCTCCAGAGGCTTTCCTGGTGCCTGGGGAGGGCAAAAAATGGGCCTGCCAGGTGCAGTGGAAGTTGGAAACCGGCTGTTTCCAGTCTCCAGAGGACCTCGGTAGGTGGGGGAGTTCATTTTTCCCCCCTCCAGGCACCAGGAAGTCTGGAACCTGGAAAAGATAAAATACGAGCCTACTTGAAATCTGGAAATGGGCTGTTTCCGGTACCTGGAGGCTTCAGGGCACAGGGAAGTGTGTGCAGATGTGCAGGGGAGTCTGGGTCAGTTGCACATGCATGTGCAGGGATGGGACAGCACAGAGAGATCACACGCACATGCACAAGGGGATGGGGCTCATAGGGGGGGATTGAATTATGGGTGTGGACATATGCGCTTAAGGCACCAGAGGGAAAAAAGGTTTGCCATCAGTGGCCTAAGTAGTACTTATTTTAGAGTGGATGCTTACTGAATCCCTACTTTGTGAGATAGAAAAGGCTGTGCTATTAGATCTCCTTAAGAGGTTAAATCATTAAACTATCAATGTGTTAATATTAACCAAATGTAAATTTGGAATTGGAAGGAAAGTGGTGGAGAAAGATAACTGGACAGATCTGGGCATGGAGGAAATCAGTGAGACTATGTAGGGAGTTATTAATTTCAGACTACCTTCAGTAATACTTGGGGGCTGCATTTCATCGAGAGGAACTAATTGGAAATAATTAGATCCATAAAAAAAATACTTTAAAATCTTTATCAGTTTTTCTATGCCCTCTGAAAAAACAACAGAACAAACAAGTAACCCAATTTGATGCAAAGTCCGTAGGCGTTCGTTACTGTCAATCATTCGTACTCAGCCTTTGTGGAAATGGGTGGTTCCGCGAAATGCTTTGCGGATTTGGGCCACATACTGCTTATCTTGACAGCTCTAAAACGCAGGCTGGGTCAGAATTTCTAGTTCTACCTTAAAATAAACCGCCACCATTACACATACCAACACCAACACCCCTGCACTGTTTTTGTGCCCAACCGCGCCGTCTCTTCGGAGCTCTTCAATTGTTGTTTGCAGGTTCAATAGGTGGAGCCAAGGCAGTGTAGAGGCTCCGCCTCGTCTAGCCCTCTGCAGCTTCCCACACGTCTCCCGCAGCTAGCCCACGTTTGCCGCCCTCGCTGCAGTGGTAGTCGTTTTTGGGCACAGCGGTGTGTTCGTTTTTCGTTAGGCTGCCGCATTTTTCTTTTCCTTCCTCTGGAGTCATTGAATCAAAGATATAAGGCGATGAGGGAACAATCCAAAGGGTAAGTTTAATGTTTATATTTCCTGAATAAACCTGTCAAGTAGTAAAAGTCATTAGGTAAGCAAAGCAGTTAAAGGTTCATTAAACGTCCCTGTCTTTATATAGGGAATTTAATTTACAGCTTGAAAGTCCTTCCTGCCAGTTGTTTTTCTTTGATTCTTGCTGCAAGTGTGCAGATTGTATGGCACACGCCTAAATTAACCCTTTCATTTACGGCTATGTACCTTAAATCTCTAAGGTTTTCCCCAATGCAGGAACGCCAAGATTAAAAAAAAAAAATTTCTCCCTGTTTTGTGTGTGTGTATGTTTATGTGTATGTATAGCAATTTCCCCGAGCACAGTCCTAATTCTTACATCTCTGACGTACTGTGGATTTTATTTTCTTAAAAGCCTTATATTTTTTTAACCTTGCCTTTTGTAACTGCTCTTTTCGATCGTGTTGTATGTTAAGATAACCCCTGCCCCCACCTCGGGAAACCATCCTATTCAATCTCATTTGTGCAAAGATCCTGGAGAAAAAAAAAAACGTACTATGTACGCCTTTCATTCACTATGGAAAAGTCAAATTTCTGCTTGATTCCTTTGGGGAATAGGAACTTACATTTAATTCAGTACATCCTTTCTGCAATGTGTTTTCCTTGTCTTAATAAATGTGGTCTGGTTAAACATGTTGGCTGTATAGGAATGAATGAAACAATGCAGGTTAGAAGAGCTGAGCAGGGAATTGGAAGACAGGAAGCAAGTTGGGATCAAATGTTTGTGAAATGTGCCATTGGAGAAAGCAGTTAGCCTCAAAAAGGAAAACTTTAATACAAAATAAGAGAATTGGTTTTTAGATGTATCTTGAAGATTATTTTGGTACTCATCCCCCAGTGGAGGAGAAAGATATCAATGCCACTTGTGCATGCATTATTTCTTGTTTTATTAAAAAAAAAAGGTAGAGTAGAGCAAATAATGAATTAATTGTATATATTGAGTCAAATACATATTGATATTTCCATTTCCATTTTGGGCATTTCAAAGTGCAGGCTATAGGGAGACAGTGCTTTATTATATTACTTTTCTATACTTTACTCCTATGTTGGCGTACCTATGTCATGCATGCCACAGATGGCACGTGGAGCCATATCTGCTGGCATGCAAGCAGTTGCCCTAGCTGAGTTCCAGTGTGCATATGCGTGCCGGCCAGCTGATTTTTGCCTTGCGTAGAGGCTCCAAGAGGGCGTTTTCAGCCTTCAGAGGGCCTCCAGGGGGTGGAGGTGGGCTTTTCTGCCCTCACAAGGTGCCACGAAAGCCTCTGGAGCCTGGGGAGCGTGAAAAACCAGAAGTGGGAAAGTGAGGGTGGGGTGGGGGTTCACACGTGCATGCGCAGGGGGGTGGGGTATGTGAGGGGGCATTGAATTATGGATGTGGGCACCAAAGGAAAAAAAAAGTTTGCCATCATTGCTCTAGTCCAGGGATAGGCAAACTTAAATATTCAAAGAGCCATTTGGACTGTTTCCCACAGAAAAAAACCCACCGGGAGCCACAAAACCTGGGTGGGCATGGCAACTCGACATCACTCACTCCCACCCAGTCACATGACCCCCCCAACCACGCCTACCAAGCCGGTCATTAGCACAGAGAACCACAAAATACTTTTTTCACTCTCCCCTTCTATCTATTTCTCTCTCCTCCTCCTCCTCTGTCTCTCTGTGTGTGTCTCTCTCTCCCTCTCTATCTCCCCCCTCTTTCTGTATCTCTTCCCCCCCCCTGTACAGTGGAACCCCGACATAAGAGCTGCTCTACTTAAGAGCAACTCGAGATAAGAGCTGGGAGGGGAGAGATATTTTTGTTCTACTTACAAGCCCAAATTCGAGATACAAGCGCCAAGGAGCTGTCTCCTGAAGCCAAACGCTAACTTCCGCGTTCGGCTTCAGGAGACAGCTGCGAAGCGGCGCGCGTGTTTTAAAAGGTTGCAGCCGGCCTGGGGGGCTCGGGGGGGGGCTTGCAGCTTTCTTTCTTGCTCTTTTTCTTTCTCTCTTTTACCTTCCCTTCCTCTATTTCTTCTTTTCTTTCTCCTTCCCACCTTCTTCCCTCCCTCCCTCCCTTCACTCATTCCTCTCTTACTCTCCCCTTTCATAAGTTTCCTTGCTTCCTTCCTCTGTTCCTGTCCCTTCCCTCTTTCCTTCCTTCCTTCCCACCCTCCGTCCATTCATTCACCCATTCCTCTCTTGATCGCTTAAAGCCGGTCCCTGGTGCAAAAAGGGTTGGGGACCTCTGTCCTACAGGATTGGGTGGCAGAGAAGTTGAACATATGTAAATTTAAAAGTTTAAGAAAGTTTACAAGTTAAGTGAAAGAAACTTCATTATTCATTTATATGTACATGTACATTTCTTCATTAAAAACATGTCTTTCTGCATAATTTAGACTAACTTTGTGAGTTTTTTGAGGGCTGGAACCAATTAAAATTATTTACATTAATTCCTATGGGGAAAAGTCGTTCGAGATAAGAGCTGCTCGACTTAAGAGCCCAGGTCCGGAACGAATTAAACTCGTATCTCGAGGTACCACTGTATTTCTCTATGGTTCTCTCCCCCTTTCTATCTCCCCCTTCTTCCAGCACACTTTATATAAACTGGCCCCTTTTACAATATGACTTATAACAGTTCGTTTAGTGACTGTTCAAAGTTACAACAGCACAGAAAAAAGTAATTTATGACCGTTTTTCACACTTAAGTCTGTTGCAGAATCCTCACCTGATCAAAGTTCAGATGCTTAGCAACTAATTCATATTTATGATAGTTGCAGTGTCCAGGGGTCATATGATCCCCTTTTGTAACCTTCTGACAAATATCTTTTTAAAAAAATCCTTCTTTTGTCATAACCAAAACCCTCTAAAAATATATTTAGGTATGTAATCAAACCTGTTATCTTCATGTTCATTACAATATCATTATATTTTTTAATAATTGGGATTTCATATATTATTTCAAAGCAATTTCTTAAATCAAACCTCCATATAACAAATATTCAGTTTCAAAGTTCTGCTCAGATTAAAGAAACTGGAGATTGAGAATGGTTGATTAAGCTTGGAGTATTGTTTTGTTTGCTCTTTTTAAACTTTAATTATTTTTTCTATTTAGATATATGAATTTAGGAATTGCTTATCTGTTTTAATAAAGTTAGAAGTATTAATTATAATAAGATATGTAGTAGGTGATACTGATTTGGATTAAGACATAAGTGGAAGTGAATTTAGAATAGTTGGGGAGATCAATGATGTTAATTATTTTTAATTGATTGAAAATAGAGAATATTTAGAATCCTTCCCCCTTTTTTTCTTTTGTCTCAAATTGACAAATTTAAGATTAATAATTAAGTAAGAAATGTAGATAAGTATTAATTGGCTAAATGTTAGATGGGCTGAAATAATTTTTTAATTTGGGATTAGGTAAATGTACTATTTAGAGGGAGGAAGAAATCTGAAATCTGTGTATGTTTATGTTTTGTTTTTAGTTTTCTTTTGTTAACATCTGATTGGTTTCTTGGTTTATAGAAAAATGTATAAAAAAAGAAGGAAGCACTTTGGCATAATGGTTAATAAGTTAGAAATATAATTTGTGTACTTTTTGAAGGAACTTTAAGGAGGGAATTTAATTAAAAGAAAATGTATGTAATTGGATGACAAAATTAGAAAAAAAACCTTTTGCAACTTTTTTGATGCAATTGATATTAGTTACTAACAAAATACCGCATTTTATTCATGGAAAATTAGATGATACACTGTATTGTTTGAATGTTTGTTGAGAGAAAATTAAAAAAAAGTTACCCTCCCTCAGAAAAGTCCTTCCTTCCTCCTTCCCTCCATTCATTCCATTCTTCCTCCTTCCTTCCTTCCTTCCTTCCTTCCTTATTCCCTCCATTTCTCCTTCCTTCCTTCCTTCCTCTCCTCTTTCCCTTTTCCTTCTTTCTCTCCACTTCTCTCTTTCTCTTTTCCCTCTTTCATCCTCTCTTTCATTCTCTCCCTCCAGGTCTCTCTCATTTCTGTGTAATGACTTAAATACTGTGGGAAACGTCACTTTGCTCTAACTAACAATGGATAATATAACCTTTCCTGGGAAAGACGCAAGCATCTTCCTTCCCCTAAGCCTGACTGCTGGGGTTTCCAGGCAAAGAAGCCTAATCCCGGATGCCAAAAGCCATGCTCTCCTCCCATCTCGGGGGCAGGAAATGCGAGCCTGGAGACAACGGGATGGCACTGGGCTGCCTCCTGCTGATACCGGCTGAATTTTGCCCCACACGATCACTAGGAAAAGGCAGGGAAAAGGAGATGACGGGCTGTGTCAAGCCTGCACATTGGCCACGACTGCACCAGCCGCAGCAAGCAGGGCCAGGCGCCACTTGCTGGCCGACAACAAGGGGGAGGGGTCCAGCTTAGTGAGGTTGTGGCAAAGGCCTGAGTTTCTTCGGACGGGGATGGAAGTCCTTTGTTGCTGCAGCAGAGGAGGAGGCAGCAGAACAGATCAGGAGGCCCTTCTCTGCTGCAGCGGGCCCTCCAAGACCCTCCTCACAGCATTTGGGCCACATGGATAAGAGGGAGAATGCTCGCCCGGCTTGGCTGAGGCAGGGGCGGGCAGGTCCAAGAGCGCTCAGAGTGAACCTGCCTCAGCGGAGCCAGGCGAAAGGGCTGTGGCAGACGCCAGTTAGGTGTCGCCTCTCTCAGAGCGAAGCTGTCTCAGCCAGCTCTGATCGTCCGGCGGGAGGGGGCTCGAATCCATCGGCCCCCACTCCAATCTTCCGCCTTCAGGGGCGCCTTCGCTTCAGGGCAAACTTCTGCGCCCCACCATGTGCCTCTGAGGGGGGAGGCTGAGGACTCCACCATGAGCTTTAAAGAGAAAGGCAGAGAGAGGGCAAGGTGAGAGCTCTGGTTTGGGCAGCGCCTTCAGCCGAGCAACAGGAATGACCGCCGCTTTTCCCCCACAGGACACATACATACACACACACACACTCGTGCGGCGCTGCCCAAACCAGAGCTCTCGCCTCACCCTCTCTCTGCTTTTCTTTTTAAAGCTTGCGGGCAAGGCACATGGTGGGCTGGCAGCGGAATGGAGAGCTCGTGTGCGCATGCGCGCATGACATTCAGAGTAGAAAAACCTTTATGGCCAGAAGGCTTCCCCACACTTTGCTTGCCGCTCCTCCCTTCCATCTCTGGCGCCGTCTTTTGCTTGTGTTTGCATAAACCAGGGGTCAGCAAATTTAAATGGCGACACATGCTTTTGCAGAAGAGCTGCACTCTAGGGGCCAAAGAGCCACGTGCAGCTCACGAGCCGCAGTTTGCCAACCCCTGCTCTAGTCTATACTAATTAACTCTTAGTGGAGAAAAGAACCTACATTTTTAATGTATTTTTTCTGAAAGTAAAAATTAATTTATTGACACATGGTACATGTAATATTAAGACTTGAGAAGACTGTTATGTGTAAGTTGCTTGTCTCATTCTCAGATATAACTAGTTGCAAATACATGATTTTGAATTTGGTAGAAGTGTAATAGATAAGCTTTAAAAAGCAAATGGCTAAATGGGCAAATAACAGCCGGAGGTTCTAGCTGCCAACTATTCTCAGAGTGCTTAAAATAAAATGTTGCACAACAAAGGAAAGGCAGAAATAGTTTCAGTATATAAATGTGTAGATTAGATTAGATTTATTGGGTTTATATGCTGCCCCTCTCTGCAGACTCGGGGCGGCTCACAACAATGGCAAAAACAGTACATAGTGACAAATCTAATATTTAGCAATCTAATTTACAGTTTTAAGTTAAAAAGTCCATAAAAGCAACCCCAATATATATAAAAAACAAGCATACAATCAATCATAGACCAAAACTACATGGGCAAGGGGGAGATGTTTCAATTCCCCCATGCCTGACGGCAGAGGTGGGTTTTAAGGAGTTTACAAAAGGCAAGGAGGGTGGGGGCAATCCTAATCTCTGGGGGGAGCTGGTTCCAGAGGGTTGGAGCCACCACAGAGAAGGCTCTTCCCCTGGGTCCCGTCAGATGACATTGTTTAGTCGACGGGACCCGGAGAAGGCCAACTCTGTGGGACCTAACTGGTCGCTGGGATTCGTGCGGCAGAAGGCGGTCCCGGAGATATTCTGGTCCGGTGCCATGAAGGGCTTTATAGGTCATAACCAACACTTTGAATTGTGACCGGAAACTGATTGGCAACCAATGCAGACTGCGGAGTGTTGGAGTAACATGGGCATACTTAGAGAAGCCTATGATTGCTCTCACAGCTGCATTCTGCACGATCTGGAGTTTCCAAACATTCTTCAAAGGTAGACCCATGTGGAGAGCATTATAGTAGTCGAGCCTCGAGGTGATGAGGGCATGAGTGACTGTGAGCAATGACTCCTGATCCAAATAGGACCACAACTGGTGCACCAGACGAACCTGGGCAAACGCCCCCCTCGCCACAGCTGAAAGATGTTTCTCTAATGTGAGCTGTGGATCGAGGAGGATGCCCAAGTTGCGGACCCTCTCTGAGGGGGTCAATACTTCCCCCCCCCAGAGTAATGGACGGACAGATGGAGTTGTCCTTGGGAGACAAAACCCACAGCCACTCCGTCTTATCCGGGTTGAG
Organism: Erythrolamprus reginae; assembly: GCF_031021105.1. Classification (NCBI taxonomy): domain Eukaryota; kingdom Metazoa; phylum Chordata; class Lepidosauria; order Squamata; family Dipsadidae; genus Erythrolamprus; species Erythrolamprus reginae. The sequence continues at coordinate 183,648 of NW_027248497.1, forward strand.
TTTGAGTCTGTTGACACCCAGGCCCCAACAGCCTCCAGGCACCGGCACATCACTTCACTGCTTCATTGACTGGACATGGGGTGGAGATGTACAGCTGGGTATCATCAGCGTACTGATGATACCTGACCCCATGTCCTTGGATGATCTCACCCAGCAGTTTCATGTAGATATTAAATAGCAGGGCGGAGCGGACCGACCCCTGAGGCACCCCACAAGGAAGAGACCTCGAGGTCGACCTCTGACCCCCCACTAACACCGACTGCAACCAGCCGGAGAGGTAGGAGGTGAACCACTGAAGAACAGTACCTTCCACTCCCAACCTCTCCAGTCGGCGCAGAAGGATACCATGGTCGATGGTATCGAAAGCCGCTGAGAGGTCAAGAAGCACCAGGACAGAGGATAAACCCCTGTCCTGGGCCCGCCAGAGATCATCCATCAACGCGACCAAAGCAGTTTCCGTGCTGTAGCCGGGCCTGAATCCAGACTGCTGGGGACCTAAATAAAATGAGACAGAAGGAGGCAAAACAGATAATATATGCTGCTAAAGCCTCAAAAGAGGAAGAAATTGCCAAATCTGTAAAGAAGGGGGATAAAACCTTCTTCAGATATATTAGTGATAAGAAAAAGAAAAACTGCGGCATCACGAAGCTTAGCACCGGGAATAATACATGCATTAATGGGAATAAGGAGATCGCTGACCATTTCAATAGCTACTTCTGTTCAGTTTTCTCAAAAGACACCTTACAAAATAATACTATGGAGGGATATAGCATTGCTTCCAGCTGTACGGATTCAGCTCCAGTGATCTTAGAAGCTGATGTCTTAGAAGAACTTGAACGATTAAAGATAAATAAGGCAATGGGTCCAGATGGCATCCACCCCAGAGTTCTTAAAGAACTCAGATCTGTCATTGCTACCCCCCTGACTGATTTGTTTAACCAATCCTTGTTAACAGGAGAAGTTCCTGAGGATTGGAGAATGGCCAGTGTTGTGCCTATCCACAAGAAGGGCAGTAGAGAAGAAGCTGGTAACTACAGGCCAGTTAGCTTGACATCAGTGGTAGTTAAAATGATGGAGACTCTACTCAAAAAGAGGATAAATCAGCACCTAAAAAACAATAACTTATTGGACCCAAATCAGCATGGCTTTACTGAAGGCAAATCATGTCAGACTAATAATAATAATAATAATAATAATAATAATAATAATAATAATAATAATAATATATTAGATTTGTATGCCGCCCCTCTCCGAAGACTCGGGGCGGCTCACAACAAGCGATAAAACAATATTGTACAGGCACAAATCTAATATTAAGAAAAAAACTAAAAACCCCTATCAATTAAAAACCAAACAGCACATACATACCAAACATAAATTATAATAAGCTTGGGGGAAAGGTGTCTCAAATCCCCCATGCCTGGCGGTATAGATGGGTCTTAAGTAGTTTACGTAAGACGAGGAGGGTGGGAGCAGTTCTAATCTCCGGGGGGAGTTGATTCCAGAGGGCCGGGGCCGCCACAGAGAAGGCTCTTCCCCTGGGGCCCGCCAGACGACATTGTTTAGTCGACGGGACCCGGAGAAGGCCAACTCTGTGGGACCTTATCGGCCGCTGGGATTTGTGCGGTAGTAGGCGGTTCCGGAGGTATTCTGGTCCAATGCCATGTAGGGCTTTAAAGGTCATGACCAACACTTTGAATTGTGACCGGAAACTGATCGGCAGCCAATGCAAGCCACGGAGTGTTGTAGAAACGTGGGCGAATCTAGGAAGCCCCATGATAGCTCTCGCGGCTGCGTTCTGCACGATCTGAAGTTTCCGAACACTTTTCAAAGGTAGCCCCATGTAGAGAGCGTTGCAGTAATCGAACCTCGAGGTGATAAGGGCATGAGTGACTGTGAGCAATGACTCCCTGTCCAAATAGGGCCGCAACTGGTGCACCAGGCGAACCTGGGCAAACGCCCTCCTCGCCACAGCCGAAAGATGATGTTCCAATGTCAGCTGTGGGTCGAGGAGGACGTCCAAGTTGCGCACCCTCTCTGAGGGGGTCAGTAGTTCCCCCCCCAGGGTAATGGACGGACAGATGGAATTGTCCTTGGGAGGCAACACCCACAGCCACTCCGTCTTGTCTGGATTGAGTTTGAGTTTGTTGACACCCATCCAGGCCCCAACAGCCTCCAGGCACCGGCACATCACTTCCACTGCTTCGCTGACTGGACATGGGGTGGAGATGTACAACTGGGTATCATCCGCATATTGATGATACCTCACCCCATGCCCTTGGATGATCTCACCCAGCAGTTTCATGTAGATATTAAATAGCAGGGGGGAGAGGACCGACCCCTGAGGTACCCCACAAGGGAGAAACCTAGAGGTCGACCTCTGACCCCCCACTAACACCGACTGCGACCGACCGGAGAGGTAGGAGGAGAACCACTGGAGAACAGTGCCTCCCACTCCCAACCCCTCCAGTCGGCGCAGAAGGATACCATGGTCGATGGTATCGAAAGCCGCTGAGAGGTCAAGAAGCACCAGGACAGAGGACAAGCCCCTGTCCCGGGCCCGCCAGAGATCATCCATCAACGCGACCAAAGCAGTTTCCGTGCTGTAGCCGGGCCTGAAACCCGACTGCTGGGGACCTAGATAATCGGCTTCTTCCAAGGACCGCTGGAGCTGGAGTGTCAAACTCCTACAGAAAATAGTATAAGGGCAGACTAGATGGACCAGGAGGTCTTTTTCTGCCGTCAGACTTCTATGTTTCTATGTTTCTATGTTTCTAATCGGCTTCTTCCAAGGACCGCTGGAGCTGGAGCGCCACCACCTTCTCAACAACCTTCCCCATAAAGGGAAGGTTGGAGACTGGACGATAGTTATTAAGTACGGCTGGGTCCAGGGAAGGCTTCTTGAGGAGAGGGCACACAAGTGCCTCCTTGCACGAAGCCGGAAAGGACACCCTCCCCAAAGAAGCGTTGATAATCTCCTGGACCCAGCTCCGCGTCACCTCCCTGCTGGCCGAAACCAGCCAGGAGGGACACGGATCCAGTAAGCAGGTGGCGGAACTCACAGCTCCAATGGCCTTGTCCACTTCATCAGGTGTCACCAGATCAAACTCTTCCCAGACAGGTGGACAAGTACAGGCCCCAGTCACCTTGACTGACTCATTGTCAGTCGACTCTGCTATCCAATCGAAGTCGAGGTCTGCCCGGATCCGAGCAATTTTATCAGCGAAAAATGTATTAAAGTTCTCGGCACTACTCTGCAAGGGCTCCCCAACTCCCCCTCCCCCGATTAAGAAGGGAGCGGGTCACCCTAAACAGAGCGGCCGGGCGAGATTCCGCTGATGCAATCAAGGCGGCATGATACGCACATCTTGCCGCCTTGAGCACCACTTTGTAAGTCTTAATAAAAGCTCTTACAAGTGTTCGATCGGATTCAGACTTACTCTTCCTCCATCGCTTCTCCAGACGTCTCTTCTGGCGTTTCAACTCCCGGAGCTCCTCGTTGAACCATGGAGCTCTATGAGGTCTAGTGCCGCGAGAGGTTGCAACGGCGCAATCTGGTCAAGAGCCTCCACTGCAGCCTTGTTCCAGGCTTCAGCCAGAGACTCTGCCTAACTGTGTATGAGTGTCTCTGGAATAACTCCAAGCGCCCTCTGAAAACCCTCTGGATCCATCAGGCGTCTGGGATGGAACCACCTAGTCGGTTCCACCTCCCTGCTTGTAGTCGTACTTGTTAAGTTTGGAAAAACTTGCAAGACACGTGGCTGCCTGATTCTTCTTTATTAGGAATCGGCTTGTATGTAACAGAACATACAACAATGTATACGATTGAGATTTGCAGCAAAAGACAAAGCATGCGGTTCAGGTCTGCATTTTTAAAGTAATTTTTCCTGTAGGTGCGGCTTTGACAGCTTGAATTTCCCGGCCACAGTTTAACCAATCCGCGGCCAGTATGTAAATGAGGTAGATTAGCATATGGTATTAACATAAAATATTTACATACTGAGTATCTATATAGGAACAGAACACTCATAGTTCAGTTCAACCATCAATCATTTAACCATGTGATGTAGTCATCCAATTGGGTCAGTTGTCGACTCTCCCGTCCGTACCTGCGCAGTTCAGTTGTTTCATCAATGGCTGAAGAGGACGTCGGCTCATTCCCGCTCTGCGGATCTCACCAGGCCTAGCTGGCCTGGCCTGTGCTGAGTCCTCCTGTGTCGAGTCGGCAATACCAACATCAGTCTCCTGGAGCTCACGGCTCCCCCCGCTGGATTCCTGAAGGCATGCAGGTAAGAAGTCTATTATGTCCTGTGGCAGGGGTTGCCAGATGGTGTTGCTTCCTGTGGGAAGCAAATGGTGACAGCCTTTATTTGTTGGTGTATCGTCGGGTGTTCGGAGGTTTGCTGTTTCTAATCTTTTCTGGAGGTGATCAATGTGTCTCCTCCATTCTCGCCCATTGTCCAATTTAATTGTATAAGATTTGGGTCCAGCTTTATGCACAACTGTGCCTTTTTCCCAATTGAACCCCCCATCAAAGTTCTTAGCAAAAACGGTTTCCCGCACCTCAAAACATCGCTCTGGGGTACATTTTATTTTTTCTTGTCAATTTGTGTACGAGGGGTGAAGTCGATGTAATGTGGACCTTAACTTGCGGCCCATAAGGAGTTCTGGGCTTTTATTTGTTGAGCTACTAGGGGTGATATGTTGGACTAATAGGAATTGGTCAATTTTCGTTTGCCAATCCCCTGCTGTGGAGTGGCTGAGAGCTTCCTTGGCCACTCTCACCATTCATTCCACTTGCCCATTTGCAGCTGGAAAATACGGTGACACCAGTGCATGCCTAATACCCAACTCTGCTAGGAACAATTCCATTTGCCTTGACTGTGAATTGGGGCCCATTATTAGAGATGATCACATCAGGATATCCATGTGTGGCAAATAATTTCTGCAACGCTTTTATGGTTGCAGAGATGGTAGTTGAGTTCATCAGAATTATTTCTAAACATTTGGATTAGGCATCCACAACTGTGAGAAATTATTGTGAATGAATGGGCCCTACGAAGTCTATGTGCAGTCTTGACCAAGGGCCCCTAGGTGTTTCCCATTCTGTGGATGTTGTCTTGTGGGGACTTGGCCTGGACTCTTGACAGGGGCTACAAGTGGCTACCCATTGTTTTATGTCAGTGTCTGGGCCTGGCCACCATAAGTGGCTTCTGGCTAGGCTCTTCATATTCACTATTCCTGGGTGTCCTTTGTGTAACATGTTCTTTTAAAAAAAAATAAATTTTATTAATTATATACATATTAAAAACAATGAAAACAGAACATTGTATTCTCAATTTGTAGCTACAACTGTGAGATGTCTGTTATATGACAATACAACAAATACCCCTTTCTCCGTACTGAGAGAGTGGGTCCAGCAGTCAGGTGGGTTGCTCGCTGTCCAATCCGTCGGGACTGAGCCTTGTCTTTTAAAAGCCTGCTGGATCCGCCCCTTCCCCAGAATTCGCTCGGTCCTGCACCCAGCGGGACTTCGTGGTGGCTCGTTCCTCTCCAATAACACCTTCCCTTCGTCCTTTTCTTGTTCAGATAAGTAAAAAAATAATTTCTATCTTTTACTTGGAGCTTGCCTTGTTGGCTCGCCAGCCTTACAGGGCTCGGCGCTGAGGGAGAAACCGCGGTGCGACGATAGAGGGTTCTTTTAAGTTAAACCGTCCTGTTTGCTCTGCTGCCAGACTGTATTTGTTTCCAAATCTACTCGGCCAGGAGGTTACCGGCAAGCTAAAAACAAGAGAAAAAAAGGAAAACAAAGGGCTCTTTGCCTCCTGCAGTATGGGACTTTTAGCAAGCTTCCCTTGATTGTCCCCCGGACTTTAGTCTTCCCTCTGTTTTTTCTTTGCAAAATTGTCAGAGCGGTTTATTTTGGTGCGAAGGCCCTCAGCGCCCATTAATTACTTCGGCACTTGCGGATCGCCCATGCGCGTCCTGCCTGGCGCCATTAAGTCCGCCGCTTGGCCCTGGAGTAAGCTGTGAGTCCCTCAGGCCTTTTCTCCCTGGCTAGGCCTCCAAACCAGTGTGCCTTAGTTTACTTTTGCTTAAGGTTAGCGAGGCCTGCCCCTTTGCACTCCCTGGCATGAACTCTTTTGTCTCTTTTGCCCAGATTGACTTGGAGTGGCAGATGCTCCTGGGCCTAGGAGCAGCCCCCCCTTCCTCTTGGAAACGTTGCTCTTAAAATCAGCTTCTCCCACCAAATTTTGGCTCAGGTCTTGTCCCTGTATTTATTTCTCAGGCCATGACTTCGTTTCCCAAGAGAGGCACAACTAAAAGTCCCAGAGAGGTTAGGCCTACTGGTGATGAAATAGATAATATCCCCCAGGCCTCTTCCTCCTCTTCCTCGGGAGCCCCCTCAGTGGCTAGAAGAGAAGGGACCAAACTCTGCAGAGCATTCATGAAAAGTCAGCTAAACGCTTAAAAGTTCAGGCCCAAGTGCACCTTAGCCCTGACCCCCCAGAGGCTTCTAACCTGCCTCCCTCTGGAGTCCCTGTGCTCTCTTTGGATGAGCCAAACCTAAACAGACCCCAACCTAACCTATGGGTGTATTATGTATAGATATTATGGAAGATCCCTCTGAGCCAGACCCATCATAGGCCTTCAGGGAATCTCCATCCCTGCCTGCTGCCATTACTAACTTACCTCCGGAGTTTCAGTCTATGTTTTCTGCTTTATCTAAAGCCATTGATGCCAAACTCTCGGCTATCAATGTGCCCTCTCACTCTTGTCCTTCCCAACGGGCCCCTCGGCCCGTAAGTTCTGTCTCATCCTATAGAGTTCCAATCAATGAGGATTTGGACCCTTCTCAGGATGAGAACGACGATATGGACGTAGAGGAGACAGATGATCCATTCCTCTCTCTGTCAGAAGATGAGGAATCCCAAATCAAGATCCCAACACCAGCTGCGATCTTCCCATCTCAACTCTTCAAATCTCTGTTATTTAAGGCAAGAGTTTCTACAGGCTTAGCTGGGCAGGATAAAAAATCTGTTCCTTCCACAGATCCTCCTGAAGAAAACCTACCTTACTTCACGGAAGAGCAGGAGGACAATGAGGTCATCCCAATGCCCAAACTGTTCAAGGATGCTCTACTTAAGCAGTGGGACCACCCAGCCTTTGGTTTCAATCCCACAACGAAGGACAGGAAACTATACAAGCTTTCCCCATTCTATGAGGATCTCCTTGCCTGCCCTAAAGCTGATGAACCAGTAAAGACCTTACATTCTGCAGCAGCGATGCCCGGTGAAGCAGAGGAGGTATCAAAACTCGAAGACAAGCGCTTAGAGCAAATGCTCAAAAGAAGCTTCTTCGCAGATACCTGGGCTATTAAGAGTGCAGCAGCAGCGTCTTTCTTTTCGGAACCGCGTTCATTATCTCCTTTTAGGTGTTGAAATATAAAGTTATCCACTTTTTCAAATGAGTCTACCTTGATTTTTTTTTTCCTTTCCAGGTTATTAGCAGATCCTCTGGTATTAACCACCTAAATGGGATTTCTCTTCTCTTCAGTTTTGCCATTAGGTAATGGAAATCCCTACGTCTCTCTCTAATTCTTTTTGGTACTTGTTTTAGTGTGATTATTTCTTGGTCATTACACATTATTTGTTCATTTCTCGTACATCTGTAGATTTTGTCTCTAACTGCTTTTTTGGTAAAGCGTATGTGTACTTCTCTCGGGACTCTGTTTTTCTTCACATTATTATTATTATTATTACTACTACTACTATTATTATTATTATTATTATTATTATTATTATTATTATTTATTGGATTTGTATGCCACCCCTCTCCGTAGACTCGGGGCGGCTAACAACAGAAATAAAAAATATCATGCAAATCCAATACTAAAAACAACTAAAATACCCTTATTATAAAACTAAACATCCATATAACAAACATACCATGCATAAATTATAAAGGCTTAGGGGGAAAGAATGTCTCAATTCCCCCATGCCTGACGACAGAGATGGGTTTTAAGGAGCTTACGAAAGGCAAGGAGGGTGGGGGCAATTCTAATCTCTGGGGGGAGTTGATTCCAGAGGGTCGGGAGCACCACAGAGAAGGCTTTTCCCCTGGGTCCAGCCAAGCGTCATTGTTTTGTTGACGGGACCTGGAGAAGGCCCACTCTGTGGGACCTAACCGGTCGCTGGGATTCGTGCGGCAGAAGGCGGTCTCGTAGATACCCTGGTCCGGTGCCATGAAGGGCTTTATGGGTAATGACCAACACTTTGAATTGTGACCAGAAACTGATCGGCAACCAATGCAGACTGCGGAGTGTTGGTGTTACATGGGCATTTTTGGGAAAGCCCATGATAGCTCTCGCAGCTGCATTCTGCACGATCTGAAGTTTTCAAAGGTAGCCCCATGTAGAGAGCATTACAGTAGTCGAGCCTCGAGGTGATGAGGGCATGAGTGACTGTGAGCAGTGACTCCCGGTCCAAATAGGGCTGCAACTGGTGCACCAGGCGAACCTGGGCAAACGCCCCCCTCGCCACAGCTGAAAGATGTTTCTCTAATGTGAGCTGTGGATCGAGGAGGACGCCCAAGTTGCGGACCCTCTCCGAGGGGGTCAATATTTCCCCCCCCCCCAGGGTGATGGACGGATAGATGGAATTGTCTTTGGGAGGCAAAACCCACAGCCACTCCGTCTTATCAGTCTAATATTAGTCTGGATTCTATAGACCTCATCTATGTGGTTTCTAACTTCATCTTTGTCTAATTGTAGATTGCCTATTAATATCTTCACCATTTTACATGGTATATCTTCTGCTTGCTCTGGAACATTTTGAAAACGGAGTAAATACAATGGTACCTCGTGATACGAACCCGGGGTTCGGAAATTTTTTGCCTGTTCTTATGAACTTTTTTCAGCTTACGAACCCACCGCAGATCGCAAAATGGTGCTCCGCTGGGCACTGCCACCTGGCTGTCACCTTTTAAAACAACCGGGGGGCTTCTCGGCGTTCTCCCGAAGCCGCCGAGAAGCAGCCTCCCGAACCCGAAAAGTTCGGGTTCGGGTTCAGGAGAACGCCGAGAAGCCCCCCCGGCTGTTTTAAAAGGTGACAGCCGGGCGGCGGCACCCAGCAGAGCGCCATTTTGCAATTTTTTTTCCCTATGGGAAACAATGTTTTGTCTTACGAACTTTTCACCTTACGAACCTACTTCCGGAACCAATTAAGTTCGTAAGATGAGGTATTATTGTACAAAGATTTTTCCATTTCTAAAACCGCAATTGTGCCCTTTAGCTCTTTATTTGCCGCCTTCAGTCTTCCTTCTGTATGTTCAATCTTGTCATCTATTTTAACTGTATTAATTTCCATATTTTTGATCCTTTGTTCATGATTGTTAATAGCTTCTTGGACCCCTTCCATTCTAGCCTCCAATCCCTCAATCTTCCCCGCCATTTTGTCAAAGTTTTTGTTAGTTTCTTCCTGGTTTTTTTTCATTGTTTCTTGTGTTATAGCTGCTGATTCTTGACTTCTTGCCATAAATTCTTGTATAAATTCTATTGAGACCTGTATCAAGTGTAAGGTAGGTAGCTAACCCTGTTTATCTGTGGTTGCCATCTCAGTGTTTAATTTAGAGCTTGAGACGTTCGGGCTTCCAGATGGAGTTGTTTTTTTTTAGTGTTTTAGTAAAAGTTGTTGACATAATTAAAAGGATGTTCCACAATTTCTTAGTATCTTAATCTTAGTACTTAGTGCTTCTGTTTGTTATTGTAACAAGAATTATAAAATAAATAACAGTTAAGTCTAAACTTGATCAGTTATGAATCAATTAGGTATAGATATTTCAAAACAATTATTCTATGCTGTTCTTATCCTATCAAACTAGCTTTGTAATATCATCAAAAATATAAGCACTAAACCTAGGTATAAATAGTATATAAATACTATTATATACTAGTATATAAATAGTATTATATAAATATATAATAAAGTTATTAATGCAAATCAATATCAATTGTAAAGCACTAATATCACATAACATTCACAAATTCATATAAATGTGCTTAATATTAAATATTAATTAAATATTAAATATATTTCTAAATTTATTTAATTATATTTATCATTATTTTTGAGCGATCCCTCAGTACTATCTCAGACCAGTTTTTTTTCTATTTCATCATACTATGGTGTCTAAAAGTATCATAGAAATATACTGTAGTTAATAATAACTGTATGTTATCACTATCCAAATATTGATTTATCAGTCTATCACTTCAAATAATCACTTTATCAGGTAATCAGATTATCAATTTTTCAGTTCATCAAGTAATTAATTTGTCAATTAAATAATTTGTCTATTAAGCAATTTAACCAATTTATCAGCTTATCAATATTATAGGTATATAATGTGAAATATATAATATCTAAACTAACAATATTAGTGAATGTGCTACCTAATATCTATTTTATCTTGAAGTTATAAAATGGGATTTATGCCTTTTCTATTTAAGTAAAGTAACTATAATAAAATAAGATAAGTATAGCAGTCAAGTCGTCAAGTAATCTTATATTAACATATAACAATAAGTAAGAAGTTAATGGATTATAAATTCATTTAAGTCAGCTCTCTAACAGTGAATAAAATTAAGTTATATTTAAGTTTGTAAGAGAAAAAAATCTTCCACTTTCCACTTGACGATGGCATCTCCGATCTTTCCTATGTCACCTCTGTTCTCTCATCGTCGATCGTCTCCATTCGGTCTGTTCATCATTCCCTCTGACTGTCTCCTTACACTCTCAAACCTCTCAAACCTTCTATCATCTTGTCGCTTCATCCAACAAACTCGCTTTCCAATTCCTTGATTTCAAATGGCAAAACCAACAGGCAAATTCCTTCCTTTCACACCGCTGTGTTGGTCTTTCTCTGGCTCCCTTGTCTCCAACCTCCGCACCAATCTCCGTCACTCCGTCTCACTCTGTCTCCCACCTTCTGGTATTGGTCGACGTTCCACCGGTTCCATAGGTCCACACCTCAGGAAACGGGATTTCAGGAATTTGTCGCTTTGTTTTCCTCTCCCCACTCTCCGCTTTCTGCTCTCTCAGCTTTCAACCCTTCTCAACTTTCCTTCTTTTCGCGCCGTCCGTCATTCACTTCCGCTCACCAACTTCAACTTCCTTTTTCCTCTCTCACGTATTTGCTCCGCACACAACGATCGCCGCTTTTCACAATTCAGGAGACTGTTTGTCCATTTTGGGTAAGTGGGTTTCAACTGTTTTTACTGCATTCGCTGATGCTACTGTTTATCCTCTTTTGCTTCCCCGTTGTTTCGCTCAGCGTGTTGGGCCTTTGGGCTGAGGATAAACCTCAGCTTTTTTCCTTGTCTGGTCACAGGGATTATATCTCTTGCCGGGGGTGTTTGCACCTCCACCCACCGCTCGAGACTTCCCCTTAAGTTAGTTCTCTCGACCGTGGAGAACTGTCACCGTTACAACGGCTACAAAACGAAGAATTTCAGGTACAGATCAGGAGCCCCTAATCTGCACGTTGCAACGGCTTCGCCCTGCCCCGGAAGTGTAACATGTTCATCACTCTTTCTCTTAGCATTGGGGGAATAACTACCCTCTCCCTCCACTAAATGCAGCCCCTTAGTGTGGAAAGTTCCATTTGCTTGCTCTTGTAATATTTCAGTTCCTCTCTGGGTGTATTCCCCCCCCTCTTGAGTATACAACTTGTTAATGTGTTGAGTGTTTTGTGTCTTTGTGTTTCCCTGGCCACTTCCTCTGCTGTGACTATGGGGTGATTGTCTAGTTCAATTAAGAGGACATCAGCCGCTGGAGCCATGTTGTTAAGGAGTTTAGTCTCTGGGCAGCGGCTTAAGGCATCTGCATGGCTAGTCTCCCCCCCGATGTTTAAGGGAATAATTGTAGCTTGATAGGAAAATCGACCACCTGGTCATTCTAGGGGACATAAAGGCAGGTGTGGCTTTGTTTTCAGCAAAAATGCCCAATAGGGGTTTATGGTCGGTGATTAGTTCGAATGGCCGCCCATACATGTAATTGTGAAATTTTTTAACATCGGCTACTACTGCTAATGACTCTTTATCAATTTGGCTATAATTTCGCTCTGCATTACATAAGGTTCTGGAAAAGAATGCGATAGGGGTTTCAGTGCCGTCTGGGAAAATGTGGGCTAGAAATGCGCCTACCCAGTATGGTGAGGTGTCACAAGTCAGCCTTAAGGGCATGGTTATGTTGTATTGTACAATTACACTGTTTGAGGATAAGAGACTTTTTATTTGATTAAAAGCAAACCGTTCCTGGTCTCACCATTGCCAGCTGGATCCCTTCTGTAGCAATTTATGCAGGGGTTCTGCTGCCATGGCTTTCTGTTAAAAAAAAAAACTGAATAAAAGTTTAATAGCCCCAAGAATGCTTGTACAGTGGTACCTCGAGATACGAGTTTAATTCGTTCCGGACCTGGGCTCTTAAGTCGAGCAGCTCTTATCTCGAACGACTTTTCCCCATAGGAATTAATGTAAATAATTTAAATTGGTTCCAGCCCTCAAAAAACTCACAAAGTTAGTCTAAATTATGCAGAAAGACATGTTTTTAATGAAGAAATGTACATGTACATATAAATGAATAATGAATGGGTGAATGAATGGACGGAGGGTGGGAAGGAAGGAAGGAAAGAGGGAAGGGACAGGAACAGAGGAAGGAAGCAAGGAAACTTATGAAAGGGGAGAGTAAGAGAGGAATGAGTGAAGGGAGGGAGGGAGGGAAGAAGGTGGAAGGAGAAAGAAAAGAAGAAATAGAGGAAGGGAAGGTAAAAGAGAGAAAGAAAAAGAGCAAGAAAGCAAGCAAGCAAGCAAGAAAGAAAGAAAGAAAGAAAGAAAGAAAGGGGGAAGGGACAGGAACAGAGGAAGGAAGCAAGGAAACTTATGAAAGGGGAGAGTAAGAGAGGAATGAGTGAAGGGAGGGAGGGAAGAAGGTGGGAAGGAGAAAGAAAAGAAGAAATAGAGGAAGGGAAGGTAAAAGAGAGAAAGAAAAAGAAAGAAAGAAAGAAAGGGGGAAGGGACAGGAACAGAGGAAGGAAGCAAGGAAACTTATGAAAGGGGAGAGTAAGAGAGGAATTAGTGAAGGGAGGGAGGGAAGAAGGTGGGAAGGAGAAAGAAAAGAAGAAATAGAGGAAGGGAAGGTAAAAGAGAGAAAGAAAAAGAGCAAGAAAGAAAGAAAGAAAGAAAGGGGGAAGGGACAGGAACAGAGGAAGGAAGCAAGGAAACTTATGAAAGGGGAGAGTAAGAGAGGAATGAGTGAAGGGAGGGAGGGAGGGAAGAAGGTGGGAAGGAGAAAGAAAAGAAGAAATAGAGGAAGGGAAGGTAAAAGAGAAAGAAAAAAAGAAAGAAAGAAAGGGGGAAGGGACAGGAACAGAGGAAGGAAGCAAGGAAACTTATGAAAGGGGAGAGTAAGAGAGGAATGAGTGGAGGGAGGGAGGGAGGGAAGAAGGTGGGAAGGAGAAAGAAAAGAAGAAATAGAGGAAGGGAAGGTAAAAGAGAAAAAGAAAAAGAGCAAGAAAGCAAGCAAGAAAGAAAGAAAGAAAGGGGGAAGGGACAGGAACAGAGGAAGGAAGCAAGGAAACTTATGAAAGGGGAGAGTAAGAGAGGAATGAGTGGAGGGAGGGAGGGAAGAAGGTGGGAAGGAGAAAGAAAAGAAGAAATAGAGGAAGGGAAGGTAAAAGAGAAAGAAAAAGAGAAAGAAAGAAAGAAAGAAAGGGGGAAGGGACAGGAACAGAGGAAGGAAGCAAGGAAACTTATGAAAGGGGAGAGTAAGAGAGGAATGAGTGAAGGGAGGGAGGGAGGGAAGAAGGTGGGAAGGAGAAAGAAAAGAAGAAATAGAGGAAGGGAAGGTAAAAGAGAAAGAAAAAGAGAAAGAAAGAAAGGGGGAAGGGACAGGAACAGAGGAAGGAAGCAAGGAAACTTATGAAAGGGGAGAGTAAGAGAGGAATGAGTGAAGGGAGGGAGGGAAGAAGGTGGGAAGGAGAAAGAAAAGAAGAAATAGAGGAAGGGAAGGTAAAAGAGAGAAAGAAAAAGAGAAAGAAAGAAAGAAAGAAAGAAAGGGGGAAGGGACAGGAACAGAGGAAGGAAGCAAGGAAACCTATGAAAGGGGAGAGTAAGAGAGGAATGAGTGAAGGGAGGGAGGGAGGGAAGAAGGTGGGAAGGAGAAAAGAAGAAATAGAGGAAGGGAAGGTAAAAGAGAGAAAGAAAAAGAGCAAGAAAGAAAGCAAGAAAGAAAGGCAACTTCAAAGAAAGGCTCACTGAGCATCTCTCACTCTCTCTCTCTTTCTAGCCCTCTCTTTCTCTCTCTCCCCCCTCTCTCTTTCTCTGAGGGGCGCGTCAGCGGCTTCCAAAGCACAGGGAAGGGCTTAAGCCGCCCCCTTTTCCCTTCCCCGTGGGAGCAAACATGCTTTGCACCTTCCTAACTCCCTCCCCCCAGCCAAACTCCCAAAGCATGTTTGCTGCCACACGATTTAGCCAGGACAGGAGCGAAGTAACGTGGCGGGGGCTTGCCAGCACCCACGAAACCGCTGCTTATGCCGGGCGGCTCGCCAGGAACGCCAGCAATGCCGTCAGAGGGGCGCGTCAGCGGCGGGAGCCGGACTCGGCCGCCGCCCCCCTCCCCACGTAGAAGCCAAGCCCCCCCCAGCCAAGCCTGGTGGCAAGCTCACCCCCAACCCCCGACATCTAGCGCACGAAGAGGCATCTCTCGCCTTCTGCCGCTGGCTGCCCGCTCTCTTTCGCCCAGCGCTGCTTTGGAAGGCACGACGGGAAGGAAAGTGGTAGTGCTGCCCAGCGCTCCGGCGTTGTCCGGGCTTCTCCCGCCACGCGCAGCCCAGCAGCGGCGGAGGAAGGCGAATGCGGCTTGGAAGCTGGGAGGGGGGCGGAAGAGCTAAGTGGCCAAAGACGTTCCGCCCCCCTCCCAGCTTCCAAGCCGCATTCGCCTTCCTCCGCCACCGCCAGCCGCGGTTCCGAGTTGGGGGGTGGGGGGTGGGTGCTGGCAAGCCCCCCAGGTCGGCTGCAGTCTTTTAAAACAGCCCCGCCGCTTCTCAGCTGACTCCTGAAGCGCGGAAGTTCGCCTTTGGCTTTTGGCTTCAGGAGTCAGCGGAGAAGCAGCCGGCCTGGGGGGCTCGGGGGCTTCCCCCTGAGCCCGCCCAGGCCGGCTCTGACGTTTTAAAACACGCGCGCCGCTTTGCAGCTGTCTTCTGAAGCCGGAACGCTAACTTCCGCGTTCGGTTTCAGAAGACAGCTGCAAAGCGGTGCGCGTGTTTTAAAACGTGGCAGCCGGCCTGGGGGGCTCGGGGGCTTCCCCCCGAGCCCCCCAGGCCGGCTCTGACGTTTTAAAACACGCGCACCGCTTTGCAGCTGTCTTCTAAAGCCGAACGCGGAAGTTAGCGTTCCGGCTTCAGGAGACAGCTGCAAAGCGGCGCGCATGTTTTAAAAGGTTGCAGCCGGCCTGGGGGGCTTGCCAGCACCCCCCCAGCCCCCCAGGCCGGCTGCAACCTTTTAAAACACGCGGGATACGAGCGCCAAGGAGCTGTCTCCTGAAGCCGAGACAGTTCCTTGGTGCTCGTATCCCGAATGTGAGCTCGGGAGGCGAACAAAAATGTCGCTCCCCTCCCAGCTCTTATCTCGAGTAGCTCGTAAGTAGAGCTGCTCGTATGTCGAGGTTCCACTGTAATTCTGTTTTACTTTGCAGTTTGGGAGCTTCCTTTATTGCCCTCACTTTCTCTTCTGTTGGATGAATTTTAGTCCCGTCTATTTTAAAACCAAGGAATTTGATGCTCGGGACTCCCCATGAACATTTATCAACCCTTAAACGGAGTCCTTCTTGAAATTTTTAAAGAACTGCTCTAATTCTTTGATCTAATTGGTCTTGAGATTCCCCTGAGATTAAGACATCATCAAAATAAGGGACAACACCTGGGAGACCGTTTAGCAATCTCTCCATAAGGCTTTGAAAAATGCCGGGGGGCTATGCTTACTCCGAATTGGAGCCATGTACATTTAAAGGCCCCCCTATGTGTTATAGTGGTTTGTGCTAGGGCTATGGTTTTGTCTACTGGTAATTGTTGGCAAGCCTGAGCTAGATCCAACTTCACAAAAAAAATTATGTTCCCCAATGAATGCAGATGCTGGACTATTGGGATTGGGTATGCGTTGTGCTGGAGGGCTTTGTTGAGTGTTGACTTGTAGTCAGCGCAAACTCTTATGAACCCATTGGGTTTAAGCGGGGTTACTATTGGGTTCTCCCATGGGGCATAATCTATCGGCACCAAGATTCCCTGGGAAATTAATTTGACCAGATAGGTATCTAGTTTGGTAAGAGTGGCAGGGGGACTCTCCAAGGTTTGAGGCGCAAAGGGGCGATATTTGAATGAGATCAGGGGCCCTTTATATGTACCCAAATCCATTGCAAAAACTTCTGGAAATTCTCTTGTAAAGTTGGTACCCTGTTGTATTTGGATTTCATGGATACCCGTTACCTCTATACCTAGTGGAGCCATCCATTCCATTCCCAATAATGTGTGTCTGGCCACATCTACTACAATCACAGGAAAGGTCATTCTCATATTCTTAAAAGGTTACTTGTACTCTCACCCGCCCCAAAATCGGAATCCCATTTCCCTGACAATCCCTCACAGTCAGTGTTCCCTCTAATTTTTTTGGTGGGTGGGTGGAAAAGTATAGTGTCTGAGCGGCAGTCCCTTTGGGACTGGGCGGCACAGAAATAATAAATAAATAAATAAATAAATAAACAAACAAACAAACAAACAAAAAACCCACCCTGTTTTGCCTCAGAGAATTTCAAAATAAAATACTGTACTGTGTGTCTATAACAGTGAGCTCATAATAGGGCAACTCTATCAATATCAAAATGCCACTTAAATAGTTGAGCTAGTTTCAAACTAGATTTTGATTTTCTTTCTCTCTTCCTTACTCCCATTCTTTTTCTTTCTCTTTTCCTTCCTCTCTTTTTTCTATCTGTTTTTCTCTCTTCCTCTCTTCCTCTCTCTCTCCTTCCCTCTCACTCTTTCCCTCTCGGCTTCTGGGCAGGTTTGGAAAACTCTGAGTTGATGATGATTTTTAAGTGAGCGATTGCTCACTGCTCAGCTTAGAGGGAACTATGCTCACAGTTGTTGATTAGGTTTGGCATATGTAGTTTAAGTTTGTGCCACAGAATGATGGTTTATTTTGACCCAGTGTCCAACTCCCTCTTATAGGGGTGCCCATTTAGTAATAGGGACACCGAGATTTTGCTTTCAGATTCGGGCCCGGTGTAATTTACTGTGGGGTAGTGGTTACCTCGGTTCATTTTTTGTCCGTATCCTTCTATTCTCTGCGGGTAGTTTCTAGACAAGTTGGTGGGTGGGCGGTTGGCTCTGAAGCCGCTGTTTCCAAAAGGTCGTTGGTTTCTGGGTTGCAGTGTGAAGTTGTCTTGCAAGATGGCTTGGGAAGCCATGGTGATATGACCGCGTTTGTTGCAGCGGTGGCAGATCGTGTCTCTGAAGGGGCACCTTGCTCTCGGATGGGGACCTCTGCATCCTTGGCACTGTATTGAGCTTCCCGGGTATCTGCTGTTCATGGATGCTGTTTGTAAGCAGCTTTGCTCTATCTGGTCAGCGATTCCTTCTTTGGGGTCAGCTGGCTCCAGTGCTTCTTTTATTTTGGCTTTCAGGAGGTTTACAGTTGTGGCGCTTCTCCTTAGCTCTTCGGCGGCTTGTTGGGAGACCTCAACCTCATACTTGGGCTTGTTTGAGGACGTCCTGTAGCATGGTGTCCTCTTCGGTGATCAGTTTATTTCAGAGGGCTTCGTTCCGCATCCTGATGATCAGCCTGTCCAGCAGACTAGATTCTGGGCTCTCATATTTGCACTTGGCGAAGAGTGCTCTGCACCAGCTTGCGAACCGGCTTATCATTTATCACTCAGCTTTTTGGAGTACTTGAATTTGTGCCTGTATACTCTGGACAGCTGGGTCAGTTTGAAGTGGATCTTCAATTTGGCTGTTAAGGTGGTACCTAGCTTACTGGATCAGGATTTGTGAGCATTTTAGCGTTTTAGTGAGCTCGTAGATGAATAGACCACAGTGATTGAGGAATATCACACGCTTCATGTTGTCACTGGCATCCTCGTGGCCGGATGCTTCCAGGAAGTTTTCAAACTTCTCCGTATAAGTGTCCCAGGTGGTTTTCTCTGGGTCGAAGAATTCTGGTGCCTGGGCAACTGAGGATGCTTCCATGACTTCATTGGTGTTGGTTTGAGTTTTCTTAGTCACCAATGTTAAGTTCAGAAAAAATTGCAAGACACGTGCCTGCTTGATTCTTCTTTATTAGGAATCGGCTCATGTGTAACAGAACATGAAACAATGTATACAATTGAGATTTGCGGCAAAAGACAAAGCACGTGGCTTGGGTCTGCATTTTTAAAGTAATTTTTCCTGTAGGCGTGGCTTTGACAGCTGCTTGAATTTCCCAGCCGCGGTTTAACCAATCTGCGGTCGGTATGTAAACGAGGTAGATTAGCATATGGTATTAACATAACATATTTACATACTGAGTATTTACATAGGAACACAACACTACTCAAGTGCAGAAAACTACTTTCTCCATTATCAGTACTACTCTTACTTTCTCCAGAAATACAATGGAATCAGCAGTGGATTGCTACCAGTTCAGACCAGTTCTTGGAACTGGTAGTACCAGCAGTGGGAGGCTCTGCCCGCCTGCTCAGGACACTCTTGTGCATGTACTGATGTATTGAAGCAGTGGCGAAATTATTTAGAACCCACCACTGAATTAAATATATTGAGTAGCAAATTTTCAGTTTCTGCTTCCTTAAACTATTAAGGTCTCTTTAGTAGAGACTATGTTGGATACCATTCTTTAGTTTTCTGTTCACTCAAGCTTTCTCAATATGTCAATTTCAATTTTTTATTCATTTTGGAATGGTATGAATTTTATATTGCATAATTTTTGTTTATAACTGCAATTTTTTAAAAAAAACAAACTTTTCTGTTTATTTTAACACTGCACAAAGTTCTCTTTATATTAACTAATATATGTTCCTACTTAGTTTATACCAGTGACAACATAGCATATTAAACTAAAACAGTTGTAGCAGATCTATAGTTTAAATCACTTTAATTATACATTGTAAAATTATTCCTTAATTTTAAAATTATTACAGATAGGTACTGTATTATCAGTTGCCCTCTCACAGCATTCTCCGTACTGAGAGAGCAGGTCCAACAGTCACGTGGGTTGCTCGCTGTCCAATCCGTTGGGGACCAAGCCTAGTCTTTAAAAAGCCTGCTGGATCCGCCCTTTCCCCAGAATTCGCTCGGTCCCGCAGTACAGCGGGTCTCGTGGTGGCTTGTTCCTCTCACAAAACACCTTCCCTTGGTCTTCTTTCTACCAGATAAATAAAATTCCTTTTCTGTCTTTTACTTGCCTTAGTTGCGCGCCAGCCTTACTGTGCTCGGTGGCGAGGGAGAAGCCTTGGCGTGGCTCCCTGCGGTTTTTTTGCAAATGCCTTGCTCGCGCTGCTGCCAGATTGCATTTACAAGTAAATCTACTTGGCTAGGAGGTTTCAGGCAAGCTAAGGATTGTTTTAAAAAGGAAACAAAGGGCTCTTTCTTTACCTCCTGCGGTGTGGGACTGTTAGCAACTTCCCTTGATTGTCCCCCGGACTTTAGTCTCCCCTCCATATTTAAATCTTCGGTTTATTTGGCACGAAGGCCCTCAGCACCCAGTAATTGTAGGCCCTTGCGGATCGCCCATGTGTGTCCCATCTGGCGCCAGTAAGTCCACTGCTTGGCCCTGGAGTAAGCTTTGAGTCCCTCAGGCCTTTTCTCCCTGGCTAGGTCTCCAAACCAGTGTGCCTTGGTTTACTTTTTTGATTAAGGTTAGTGAGGCCTGCCCTTCTGCACTCTCTGGCACAAACTCTGGTACCATCCAGATTGACTTTGAGTCGCAGACGCTCCTGGGCCTAGGAGCAGGGCCCCCTTCCTCTTGGGAACGCTACCCTTATAGCTTCTCCCATCAGATTTTTGGCTCAAGTCTTGTCCCTGTAATTTGTTCAGGCCATGACTTCATTTCCCAAGAGAGGCAAAACTAAAGGTCACAGAGAGGTTAGGCCTACTGGCGATGAAATTGATAGTATCCCCCAGGCCTCTTCCTCCTCTTCCTTGGGAGCCCATACAATGGCTAGACCCACCAGGGCTGAGAAGAGAAGGGACCTAGCCCTGCAGAGAATCCATGAAAAATCTGCTAAACATTTAAAGGTATAGGCCCAAGTGCACCTTAGCCCTGACCCCCCCAGAGGCTTCTAACCTGCCTCCCTCTGGGGTCCCTGTGCTCTCTCTGGATGAGCCAAACCTAAACAGACCCCAACCTAACCTATGGGGCTTAGGTCCAGAGGAGCCAGATATCATGGAAGATCCCTTCCAGCCAGAATCATCCCAGGCCTTCAGGGAATCTCCAGCCTTACCTGCAAACATTACTAATCTGCCTCCAGAGTTTCAGTCTATGTTTTCTGTACTGTCTAAAGCCATTGATGCCAAGCTTTTGGCTATCAATGTGCCTTCTCACTCTCATCCCCTTCTACGCGACCCCGGCCCGTGAGTTCCCTCTCATCCTACAGAGTTCCAATTAATGAGGATTTGGATTCTTCCCAGGATGAGAACGAGGACGTGGACGTAGAGGATGATGATGACCAATTTCATCGCCTGTCGGAAGATGAGGAATCTCAAATTAAGATTCCAGCCCCGGCTGCCATCTTTCCATTCCAACTCTTCAAATCTCTTCTTTTCAAGGCAAGAGTTTCTACAAGCTTAGCCGGGCAAGATAAACAGTCTACTCCTTCCACAGATCCTCCTGAGGAGAATTTACCATACTTCATGGAGGAGCAGGAAGACAAAGAGGTAATTCCAATGCCCAAATTGTTTAAAGATGCCTTACTTAAGCAGTGGAACTGTCCAGCCTTTGGCTTTAAACCCACAACCAAAGACAAGAAGTTATATAAGCTTTCCCCTTCTTATGAAGATCTTCTTGTTATGCTATTTGGATGACATATTAATTCATTGGGCCTCTAAAGAGGGCACCTGTTCAGACCTCAACATTACCATGTCTATCCTACAGGATCATGGTTTCTCCATTAATCTCAAGAAAAGTCAGCTCCATCCATCTACTTCTATTCAACACCTGGGAGCCATCATTAACTCAGATCTCTCAGGTTTTTCTCTACTGAGAGAAAAGTCAGCATTAAAGAGCTTATTTCCCAGCTACGATCTCAGAGAAGGACTTCCATCGTTACCCTGTCTTCTCTACTGGGAAAGATGGTATCCTGCATTGGCATTATCCCCTGGGCCCGTCTTCACACCAGGGATCTCCAATGGCTTCTATTACCGTTCCAGAGATCGGGGAACAGCAACTCGACACGCCTCATCACTGTTCCATCCACGGTTTTAAGATCCCTTACGTGGTGGACCTCCCCTGCTTGGGACACGGGATCCCCCTTCAGATGTCCAGACCAATTCACCATTACCACAGATGCTGGGGAGCCCATGCCCAGGGCCTGATAGCCCAAGGCATGTGGTCAGTGGAGGAGGCTTCCAGACCCATCAATTGACTGTAATTGAGAGCAGTGTCTCTGGCCCTCAAACAATTCAAACCGCACATCATCAATCAACATGTTTTATTTATTTATTAATTAAATTAATATGCCGCCCCTCTCTGCAGACTCGGGGCAGCTCACAACAGCAACAGAAAACAATATATAATACAAATTCAATAATTACAAAGCTACAACCCCATAATTTTTTTTAAAATGTTGTGATTCTTACGGACAATATAGCCACAAAGAGCCATATTTGCAGACAAGGGGGCACCAGGTCCAAGGCCCTGATGAGGGAAGCCCTGAAGTTGGGCCTCTGGGCAGAAAGGCATCTTCAGTCATTAAAAACTGACCACATATAGGGAGTCCTCAATGTACAAGCGGACTGGCTCTCCCGATCGACTCTAGACCCAGGAGAGTGGAGCCTTCTTCCGGCTCTGTTTCAGCAAATCTGCCTTAGGTTCGGTCACCCATTGCTAGACCTATTTGCGACCGAGGCCAATGCTCAACTCCCTCGATTCTTCTCCAGGTTTCCATCCCCAATGCACTCAGAATCCCTTGGCCTCGAGGGCTACTTTACACCTTCCCTCCAATTCCAATTCTCCCAGATGTGATCCACAAGATCATCCTCGAGAAGGCCCAGGTGATTCTGATAGCTCCTCACTGGCCACGCCGGCCTTGGTTCGCAGACCTTCAATGTCTGTCCATCCAGGACCCCTGACGACTCCCCGTTTCGGAGGATACATTGCAGCAGGGCGCCTCTCTCCATCCAGATCCGGAGTGGTTCCACCTCACCGCTTGTCTATTATCCAGCGCAATTTAGACCTGCGAGGATACAACCCGGACACTGTAGAAATAATCCTAAAAGCCAGAAGAATGTCCTCCAACAGGATTTACGACAATACCTGGTCCAAATTCCACCAATGGTGCTCACAAGAGGATCTATCCCCCCTGTGTCTTCCCATCCACAGGATTAATATAAAAAATAGTCATACATCTCAGACAAACCATATATAAAACGGAAATGGCCCACGGGAATCAATTTCCCCATGCCTTCGGCAAAGGTGGATTTTAAGGAGTTTGAAAAAGACAAGGAGGGTGGGGGCAATTGCAATCTCCGGGGAAGCTGATTCCAGAGGCCGGGGCCACCACAGAGAAGGCTCTTCCTCTGGGTCCTGCCAGACGACAGGACCAGAAACTGATCAGCAACCAATGCAGACTGCGGACATGGGCATACCTGGGGAAGCCCATGATTGCTCTCACAGCTGCATTCTGCACGATCTGACGTTTCTGAACACTCTTCAAAGGTAGCCCCATGTAGAGAGCATTACAGTAGTCGAACTTCGAGGTGATGAGGGCATGAGTGACTGAGCAGTGACTCCCAGTCCAGGTAGGGCCGCAACTGGTGCACCAGGTGAACCTGGTCAAACGCTTCCCCCTCGCCACAGCTGAAAGATGGTTCTCTAATTTGAGCTGTGGGTCGAGCAGGATGCCCAAGTTGCGGATCCTCTCTGAGTCCATCCACCCCCAGGGTGATGGATGGACAGATGGAATTGTGCTTGGGAGGCAAAACGCACAGCCATTCCATCTTATCAGGGTTGAGTTTTAGTCTGTTGACACTCATCCAGACAGTAACAGCCTCCAGGCACCGGCCCATCACTTCCACTGCTTCGTTGACTGGACATGGGGTGGAGATGTACAGCTGGGTATCATCAGCATACTGATGATACCTCACCCCATGCCCCTGGATGATCTCGCCCAGCGGTTTCATATAGAGGACCAACCCCTGAGGCACCCCACAAGGGAGAAACCTAGAGGTTGACCTCTAACCTCCACTAACAGCGACTGCAACCGACCAGAGAGGTAGGAGAAGTACCACTGAAGGACAGTGCCTTCCACTCCCAACCCCTCCAGCCGGCGCAGAAGGATACCATTGTCAATGGTATCGAAAGCCACTGAGAGGTCAAGAAGCATCAGGACAGAGGATAAACCCCTGTCCCGGGCTCGCCAGAGATCATCCATCAACGCGAGTAAAGCAGTTTCCGTTCTGTAGCCGGGCCTGAAACCCAACTGTTGAGGGCCTAGATAATCGGCTTCTTCCAAGGACTGCTGGAGCTGGAGCACCACCACCTTCTCAACAATCTTCCCTATAAAGGGAAGTTTGGAGACTGGACGATAGTTGTTGAGAATGGCTGGGTCCACGGAATACTCGAATGTATACAGTAATTAGATTTCTACATATATATTATTTGTGTTTATTATGTTGTAAGTTGCTTTGTGTCACTTTGAGAAGAGCGGCATAGAAGTCAAACAAACAAACAAATAAATGCCTTCTGTCCAGCAGATAGTATTGTTGTTACTCCAGGATAGTGTTGTCCCTCTTAACTGAATCCCTAGATAGTATCATTCAGAGTAGAGGTCCCCAATCCTTGAACCAGCACTGTTCCATGGTATTACAGAAATTTCCATGCAGGACTTCCGGTGGTGACATGGGGCATAGCAGCTGGAAAGAGCGATCCTCGTTCTCCAAAGCTGTTTTATTTTCCGTTTCTTGAAGACCCTTCAAGGCATGGAGACTGTAGGTTGGAGTGGGAAAAGAGGAGCAACCCAGGCGATAGCGGGGATGAAAGTATTTGCTTGCTGACGCATAGGGTATCCTTTCTATCCAGGATGGAACATCTGCCAGATTTGACATGGCAGCCTAAAGCCATACAGCTCCACATAAGGAGGAAGCTTATCGCATCGGAGAATGTTTTTAAAAGCATTTTAGTCAACTGCTGGGGAGACTGATCTGTAGCCACAAGAGAAAACTCCAAATTTTGAAATAAAGGTGTCAAAGCCATCACGGATCCACTGTTAGACCCCCTGCAATTTGCATACCGAGCAAATAGATCAACAGATGATGCTGTTAATATGGCTCTACACTACATCCTTCAACATCTTGAATCTCCAGTGACCTATGCCAGGGTCCTCTTTGTGGACTTCAGTTCAGCATTCAATACCATCGTACCGGACATTCTCTTAACCAAACTAAATCAGCTAGCGGTACCTGAACACATTTGTAAGTGGATCACAAGCTTCATAACAGACAGGAAGCAGCAGGTGAAGCTAGGAAAAATCACATCAGATATATGTACAATTAGCACAGGTGCCCCCCAAGGCTGTGTACTCTCACCACTTCTCTTCTCTCTATACACTAATGACTGCATCTCATACGATCCATCTGTTAAACTACTGAAGTTTGCAGATGATACAACAGTGATCGGACTCATTCGAGACAATGATGAATCCGCATACAGACGGGAAGTTGAACAACTATCCTTGTGGTGTGACCAGAACAATCTAGAACTGAACACACTCAAAACCGTAGAAATGGTGGTAGACTTTAAGAGAAACCCTTCCACCCTTCCACCTCTCACAATACTAGACAACACAGTATCAACAGTAGAGACCTTCAAATTTCTAGGTTCTATCATATCTCAAGACCTAAAATGGTCACCTAACATCAAAAACATCATCAAAAAAGCACAACAAAGAATGTTCTTTCTGCGCCAGCTCAGGAAGCTCAAACTGCCCAAGGAGCTGCTGATTCAGTTCTACAGAAGAATCGTTGAGTCTGTCATCTGCACCTCTATAACTGTCTGGTTTGGTGCTGCAACCCAACAGGACCGACACAGACTTCAGAGGATAATCAGAATTGCAGAAAAAACAATTGCTGCCAATCTGCCTTCCATTGAGGACCTGTATACTGCACGAGCCAAAAAGAGGGCGGGTAAAATATTTACTGACCCCTCGCATCCTGGACACAAATTGTTTCAACTCCTACCCTCAAAACGTCGCTACAGAGTACTGCACACCAAGACAACTAGACACAAGAACAGTTTTTTTCCAAACGCCATCACTCTACTAAACAAATAATTCCCTCAAAACTGTCAGACTTTCTACTAAATCTGCACTTCTATTCTACTAGTTTTTCTCATTATTCCTATCACCCATTTCCTCCCATGTTGACTGTATGACTGTAACCTGTTGCGTATATCCTAAGATTTTTATTAATATTGCTTCTTCATTGCTTATTTGACCCCTATGACAATCATTAAGTGTTGTATCACATGATTCTTGACAAATGTATATTTTATTTTATGTACGTTGAGAGCATATGCATCAAGACAAATTCCTTGTGTGTCCAATCACACTTGGCCAATAAAAATTCTGTTCTATTCTATTCTATTGTGAGGAGGAGGTGAGAAGACGCGACGGAGTGTTGAAAGTCCAAGGTCGAAAGGGAAAGGCAAGTGAAAGTTACTTTAAAGAGCCCGGGATCTCGGATGGAGAAACCACTTTGCGAGTGATTTTAATGCTTTAAATTGCTGTAGAAGGTGCTGAAGATACAGTTTTGTCCAGATTTGCTTAAATTTACAAATCAAAGACCTCAACAATGTAGTGTTTTGAAGAAATACTTTCTTGAGAAAAAGAGGAAGTGACTTAACAGAAAGAAAGACAGCGGACATCTTAACAAGAGAAGTAAATGCTGAATAATTAGTAATTTCCAAGATGTGAGGAATACGATCCTTGTTCTTATCTTATAAATTCAAAACAAGATGTTCTAATTTTCATTAACTATCATTGAAATCTTTATTAAAAATCATTGATACGCTATACCTCAGATCTTTACATAACTTTAAGAGACAGTAAAAGAGGATATTTGACACCTGTCAGATTTTTTAAAAAAATATCTGCAAGAACTTTCAACTCGCATGCCGATTTAACTTTTATTATATAAGATTACTTATTCATACAAATACATAGATACCTATTTAGATACTTGCTTAGATACTTGTCATTATATATTGTAAGTTTAACTTTAACTGAAAATTTTATTTATTTTATTCTAAACTATACCATAAATACCACAAATAGATAAGTATTATTATTACTGTTATTACTATTACTATCAACTCAATTTAAGTTACTACAATATTATAAGATAATTCAATTTACTTCAATTTAATACTAATATAGTATGTGATATAGTATTGATATGGTATTGATTTTATAAAGCTATATGTATTTTCCCCCTTGAATTTCTTTCTTTTCCTTTTCTTTCTTTTTCTTCATGTAGACTCCATATATATTCCATATATACTCTTAAGAATATTAATATTTTTGTTCTTTCCTCTCTTCCTTCTTGCCTTAATATTTGTTTATAACTTCTACCCCTCAAGGCAAAATATATCTATAGAACTATATAAGTACTAAGTTCACTATTTTGTTATATTATTGATTGAATATATTTTCTTCTTACAATTTAAATATATAGTTTAGATAGTTTTGGATTATAAAATTATAAGATTAGATTATAATTTATAGGCTATTAGAGATTAGATAATATTTAACAATATTTAATAAATATAATAGATTTAATAGTGTTAATAGAGTTGACATACTTACAAACAGTGCTTGAATTTAAGAATTTACAAGTTGTAATCCTTACTCCCTAAATTTCTAATTTTCTAATTGTGTATGTATTTACAAATTTATTTATATATTTACAGCTACTAGATTGAAATGAATATTATTGCTTATTGCTTATTGCATACTGAAAATCATTGTTTATATTAAGTTGATATTAATACAAGAAGAAACTTTATCCTAAACTGTTTAGTTACAAATATATATAGACTTCCAAATATAAAAATATTGATAGTTATAAGTTGAAAAATAACAGAATATTGTGGGGAGGATTTGGTGAATGGTGGCCTGGGATAGAATTTTTGATATATTGGAAAAGCAAAACAAAATATTGAAAGAAATGTCAACCACCAGTACAACCTCAATGACTATAAAAGAAGGCAAAAAACAGCATGTAACGGGCAACTGGGGGTTCATTCCCAGCAAGCCAAAGATCTGTTGAAGATCTATTTACAATAGAGAAAGCAGGGAAAACAGAGAATACAACATTGCTACAAACTATGAATTTAACACTAAATATGGTACAAGAAACAATGGTTAAATTACAGAAAATGATGCAGAATCATGCTGAGTTAAAATCCGATATCTTAAAGTTAATACTAGTATGGAATTGATGAGAGGGGATATCAAGAAACACGAAGATCAAATCAAAACAGTAGAACTCAAGACAGAATGCAATTAAAAAAAATAGAAAAAGTAGAACAAAAAACAATCAAATCTCATAAAGATCTTGAATATCAATTAATAAATCTGAAAATGGACAGGGCATCGTATTTCCTAAGATTCCAAAACATTACAGAAATAAGAGAGGAAGATATAGAAGATAGAATAGCGGAGTTGATAGGAGAAATACTCCAAAAATATAAAAATGAAGTTAAAAATGAAATTGATGAAGCCTATAGGATACAGATGAATTATGCCCAGCGCCACCATCTGCCCAGGGAAGTACACGTTAGATTTGCAAGAAAAAAGATAAGGGATAGCATTTTTATGGCCACAAGAAGGAAGATTTGGTCATACAAAGGAAGGGATATTAACATACTCAAGCAGGTACCTAGAAGAGTTAGGGACCAAAGGAATTATTACAAATTTTTGGCAGCTACTCTAAATAAAAAACACTTAAACTTTAGATGGATCATTCCAGAAGGAATGGTAATAACCTGGGAGGGAAGGAAGATTAAGGTAGATACCTTAGAAAGAGCACATGAAATAAATGAACAACTACAAGGCATAGAGGAAATAACGGAGACAGAAAGTGAGGATAGATTAGAAGGAATGACCCAAGAGGACAGGCAGGAAGAGAAGGAAGAGGAAGGAAAGGAAAGATCCAAAGAAGTGGAAGACCAAGTTCAGAAAGAGGAGGGAGTAAGGACTAGAACGCAGACAGCAGCAAAAGCTAACAAGTAAAAATAAAAAGAAGGAAAACAATTAAAAGAAACAACAAACTAAACAAATGAATAAAGAAATTAAATTAATTTTGATAAATATTAAAGGATTAAATTCCCCAGAGAAAAGAAGAAAAATATATACAAAATTAATTAAAGAAAAAGCGGATATTATATATCTTCAGGAGACGCATATAAAAGAAACAGAAAAAAAATACCTAGAGAACCCAAAATTGGGGGTATTATATGTCAGAAAATAGGCGATAAATTACAGCCCGAGTGGACTATAATAAATCATTTCTGGAGGTCAATGGATTGAAGAAAGAATCTGCTTTCAAACAAGGTTTCTTTATTATAAAAGTAGAAAAATAAAGAATGCCGTAGGAGGCATATAAAATGCGTCTTTACATTATGGCAGCTAACAAAGGATTAACAATATAAAATGGAGAATCTGGAGGGGACGGATGTGATGCATTAATGATGTGGCAGGATTTTACATCATAATAGGTGGAGCTAATAAAACACACATACTGTTAACTATTTAATTACTGAATAACCCTGAATGTCTCTGGGGCTATCAATACTCAGCGTGATACCCCTTCTTTGGCAGTCATCAGGGACATTGGTTCACATAAGGCACATTTTCTTGGATAGGTATTTGTGTTGTTCAGCTGGCAATGGTTTATTCAGCAAGTCAGTAATTTGTTCAGTTGTGGGCACATAGTGCAATTTCACGAATCCTTGTTTTACGTATTCTCTTGCATTCTTATATCTTATGTCGATGTGCCGTGAACAAACTCCAACATATTCAGTTTCAGATATGAACGTAACTGAAACATTGTCCTCCATAATAACAATTGGTTTCATGGGATCGCCCCAAATACTATCAACAAGAGTAGAAACACAGGTTAATGCATTACAACAATCAGAAACACAGGCATATTCAGCTTCAGTGGAAGAACAAGAAATAAAATTCTGCTTTCTAACTTTCCAATAAATTGGACAACCATTCAAAAACATTATATAACCAGAAGTACTTTTACGTGTTTCTTTATCACCTGCCCAGTCAGCATCTGCATAACAAATGAATTCAGGATACTTGTCGTGTTTCGGCTCTAGGAACAACTTCATGTCCTTCGTATGCTTCATGTATCTCAGCAGCCTCTTTATGCATGTCCAATGAAATGTAGTTGCTTTGCCAACATACCTTGACAAAAGATTCACACTTAGTGAAATGTCGGGTCTTGTCCAACTGCTAATGTATAATAGTGACCCAATTACTGACCGATAAAGCGTTTGGTCTTCAAATTGAGGACAATCTTGTGTCAACCTGTAAAAATCAGTTTGCATAGGAGAACGACATGGATGTGCGTTAGACATGTTACAATTTTGCAAAAGTTGATCAACCTTGTTCTCTTGAGAAAGGCAAAACCCCTTCTCAGTTTTTTCAATTTGAACTCCTAGATAATCATGAATATGCCCTAAACTTTTCAATGTGAAATGTCTTTCTAAACCTTTTGCAAAAACTTCACTCATACGTTTGTTAGGACCAATGTAAGCAATATCATCAACATAAACAAGTACAATTTCATAAACATTACCTTGCCCTTTTGTAAACACACATTCATCAGAATTGGACTTAATAAAGCCCATTGAATTTAGCTTCTCAATGAGGCAGCAATGCTACATGAGGGCAGACTGTTTCAAACCATAAAGACTCCTTTGCAGGTACCAGACATCACATTCTCGATCCTGGAACCCGAGTGCGTTCTTCACATAGATTTCTTCATTTAGATCAGCATTCAGATAAGCGGTTTCAACATCAAACTGGAAAACTTCTAAATTCAAGGCAATAGCTGTGGTTAGGACAATTTTGACACTTTCATTTTTATCTGTAGGTGAAAATGTATCTGTGTAGTCTTCAGGATACACCTGAGAGTATCCCTGTGCTACTAGTCTTGCTTTGTATATTTTCTCATCATTTGGTTTTTGTTTAATTCTGTAGATCCATCATGTGCCAATAATCTTCTTATTCGTTGGAGGCTCAACATATTGAAACACATTAAGTTTCTTTAAACTGTTCAGTTCATTTTCCATAGCCTCATACCATTTTTCTTGTTCAGACTCAGGCAAATGTTTTATTTGAGAAAAGTTCTCAGGAGGAAGTGTAACATTGTTACATAGAAAAGGAAGAGGTTTGTGTAATACTTGCTGTTGGTATCTCTTTGGAGGAATTCCTTTCGTGGTTCTCTCCGAACGTCTTGGAACTGTGATCCATCCATCATCTTGGTCATCTCTGTCTCCAATTGCATCGCTAGGAACATCATCTGCAACTGTTGAAGAATGTTTATCATCTCTTGTAGAAACATCATCTGGAACAGCTGCCTGTGGATCAGGTTGTGCTGTACCTTGAACATCATCTTTAGGATAATAAACTGAAGTATCATTATTGTGTATTCTGGATCAATTTGTATCTTCCTCAAATTTAGCTGAATTAGAAATAACAGCTCTGTGATTAGTATCAGCAAATTTGTAGTACTTGGAACTTTCATCAAAACCTAGAAATCTCAGTCTTTCTGATACTGGACCTCTTTTCTTTCTTTGAACCAGTGGAATGTTAACCATAGCATACGAGCCAAAAATGTGGAGGTTTTGAATATCAGGCTTCTTTGCATGAAGCATGTAGTAAGGTGTTTGATCTAAAACACTGCTCCAAGTGCGGTTAACAATGTAATTAGCATACCTGAGTGCTTCACCCCAATAGAGATTGTCCACATCAGTGTCTTCTAGAAGGCAACGGAACATAGTCTGTAGAACCCCCTTTCTTCGTTCTGCAATCCCGTTAAGCTGGGGGGAATAAGGTGCTCTCGCTTGATGATGGATTCCATTTCGCCTCATCCATCCTTGGAATTGTTGCGACATGAATTCTCCACCACGGTCACTTTGTATTCTTCTGATATGGACACCATGTTGAGTGAGTACCTCTGCAGCAAAGTCTTTAAAGATCTGAAAGGTCTCAGATTTTTGTTTCATTAGGTACACATACCCATATCTAGAATAACTATCAACAATAGTCAAAAAATACTTACAGTTACTTTTACTAGGCCGAAATGGACCGACAATGTCGGTATGAACCAAATCAAAAATGCGTGTAGACAAACGTGTGGCATGCTTAGCAATAGGCGTGGCCTTTGACTTGGAGGAGTTACAGACCGAACAGTCTAAATGAACTTTGCAATTACTAGCAACCTTAAATCCATTTACAAAATCAGGCATCTTGGATAAGACTGGGTAAGATGCATGGCCCAAATGATGGTGCCATCTGTGAACACACCTGAAATGAAAAGATTTGTTTGTTAATACAGGTTTAACATTCAAAATATCATTTGGAACCTCTTGAACCTCATTGGCTTTAGGAGCTTTTGTATATATAGTGGCAACAGGTTTTCTCTCTGGACCTGTGCTTTCGCCCTTTGGAACTTTTATACTTACATCAACCTTTGCAGGAGGATTTGGCTTTAAGTAGTAGACACCTCTAATTGGAAAACCAGTAGCAATGACTTTTTCATTCTTAATAATGTAAGCTTCTTTTAGTTTAAAGTTCACTTCAGAACCTAAGTCTTCATTCAGGCGATATGTGCTGAGTAAGTTGCTTGTAGCGCATGGAACGTATAAAACACGTCGGATCGTTTGATCCAATTCTTTTATGTAGACTGTTCCTTCTCCTTCAACTTTGCATAAGTGGTCTGATACAGCATGCAATTCTTTGATGTCAGTCTTATGAAATTCTGTGAAAAGTTCTTTCTGGTAGGTGAAGTGAAAAGCTGCTCCGTTGCCTAATGTCCATAAATGTCGAATGTCGTACTGTGGACTCTTTTGTGGAACATTGTTCAGGATTAAAGAATTGACATAAGGACGTGGCTCACCTCTCGAAACTCGTTGAGATGATCTGTAGTTGGTGGAGCCTCTGCTTCTGGAATCCCTAGGATCTGTTCCTCTGGGCTGAACAGGATATTGGGAGCATTGAGAATCACCAGATTAAGGGGTTTGAAAATCTGTTCTCCTGGGCTGATTGTGCCGTGAATATCTTGAAGTGTAGCCCCTTTGTTGATAGCCTCTACTCATTGTAGGTTTGTAGTTTTGAGTCTACTTTGCATGATCCCTTCTTCTGTTAACAGTTTGCATAATCTCGGAGTTGTATGTTGAGCTAAAGGTATGTTATTATATTTTGTAATAGCATCTTTCCATTCATGATTGAGGGAGGCGATTATTGCTGTATTGACCTGCATTTGATCAATTTGATAGCCTCCCTCATTAGATCCTTTTGCATTGCTAGCATCTTGGATAAGTGTGGAGCAATTTTCTCTCCAGGCTTTAATTTTGTAGTGTAAAATTCAGTGAACAACAAGCATGTTCCTTCTTCTGAAACTGGTCTATAAAGTTCATCTAGAGATATGATTAAATCATTTGCAGTAATATCATGTGAAAATCTGACAAATCGGTATCGAGAGACATAAGTATCAACAGTGTGGCACGTGTATTAGAATCTCTTTCTTCCTCAGTCCACTGTCTATTTGAAGGATCAAAAGCCATATGATCCACTCTTTCAGCAATTAAAATCAGTCTTATTTCATGCAACCAAGTTTTTTAATTTTGTCCATTATTCTTTAATCTTGACTCACCTTTCAATGTTGCTAAGGTGACAGATTGTCTTTGAATTGCAGCTGGCATGGCTGCTTGTTGTGGCATCTGGGGTGCATGGACCGGTGGCGGTACTTGGACCGGTGGTGGTGCTTGGACCGGTGGCAGTTGAACTTGAAGAACTGGAGCTTGTGGTCGTTGGTCCTGTTGCATCTGCACACCTTGGCTTTCTTGCAATACTTGTGGCTTAATTGAAGGCTGATTATGAGCAATGTTGTGCCTGTGTTTCCATTCATCTGCAAAAGACTTTGGGATTTCTGTTAAATTAGAACTTGTCTTAAATTTAATATCTTTTACTCCGCCAGATGTCGCTGCAGGATAACTTTTAAAATCTTGTGACACAAAATAGTGAACCGGCTGCGAAATTTTTGTTTGGCCACCAGATGGTGCTGCAGGATAACATTTGAGATTTTCTGAAATCTCTTTGTTTCCGGTCATAACATGATGAGTTTCCATTTCTTTGTTCACATACTGAGTTTCGATTTCGTTTCCTTGCTGCTGGATAGAAATATTACCCAGCTCTCTCTCTAAAAGGTTCATTTGAATTTCTCTCAGTCTACTTAATTGTTTCCTGCATTTAAAAATATCATCCAAGCAAACATTATTTATCATTCTTTGCTTTTCACTTAAAGCAGTCCCAATATCATAAAAATGTGCAGAATAAGCTTGCGAGTCCTGAAGGGTTTGTTCTAGATGGGC
The DNA here is from genome assembly GCF_031021105.1 of Erythrolamprus reginae. NCBI lineage: Eukaryota > Metazoa > Chordata > Lepidosauria > Squamata > Dipsadidae > Erythrolamprus > Erythrolamprus reginae. The sequence goes on from NW_027248497.1 coordinate 217,573, forward strand.
TATCATGCTATTTATTCTGTCTATATCATTTATTGAATCCAGGTTACCAGCTGAACTTCTAAGAGACTGTCTGTCTTCGCAATGCTTTAACTTTTGCTTAGCCATTACCGAGGGGCCATATTGGGTAAACCCACTGCTTTCGGAGATTGCCTGGCTGGCTGATTCAGAGGGGACTATTGTACTTCTTCTAAATTACTTGGGTCATAAATCGGCTGGCTTGGAGCTTCTAAAGGTTTTATTGCTTGTGCATCATAAATCACTTGCTGGCTTTCAACATCTAGAAAAGTATCGGCACTCACGGTTTGTTGCTGTTTGTCACGGCTCAGCTCTTCTCTTGTAAGGAGAAATTCTTCTGCTTGATTATTTTTCTCATGAGGGATTTGTTCTTCCATCTTTGTAGCTTTCTTCTCCTTGGAATTATTTATAAGAGCCAGCAGATCATCTATCTGATCACTGGACATTTGATCAATAAAAGACTGAGAGAATAATTTTTTATTTTTACGTTTAGCCGGCATTACAAAAGTATAATTGCTTTTAGATTTATTGTTAGGAACCGACCTCTGCTGCCATGTTAGAAAATAGGCGATAAATTACAGCCCACGTGGACTATAATAAATCATTTCTGGAGGTTGATGGATTGAAGAAAGAATCTGCTTTCAAACAATGTTTCTTTTTATTATAAAAGTAGAAAAATAAAGAATGCCGTAGGAGGCATATAAAATGTGTCTTTACATCATGGCAGCTAACAAAGGATTAACAATATAAAATGGAGAATCTGGAGGGGACGGATGTAATGCACTAATGATGTGGCAGGATTTTACATCATAATAGGAGGAGCTAATAAAACACATACTGTTAACTATTTAATTACTGAATAACTGAATGTCTCGGGCTGTCAGTACTCAGCGTGACATTATATACATCATTAAGAAACACAAAAAGAGAAAAAAATAGCAACATATATCAAAAAAGAAATAACAGCAAAAGAAACCTATTCAGACCCGAAAGGAAGATTTTTGATTATGGAAATCAAATTAAATGAATAATAAATATATTTAAATATATTTATTTAAACATATAAATAAATATATTTACCTCAAACAAAAAACAAAAAGAATACAGTATTATAAGAAACTACACGACAAAATACTAACTTTAGAGAACAAAAATACTTGTATAATGGGAGATTATAATGGAATTATAGATAAAAATAAAGATCACAGGAAAGGTAAAAATAAAAATACAAATAACACATTTAAAGATATGGTAGAAGAATTAAATTTGACAGACTTATGGAGGTTAACACACCTGGAAAAAAAGCAATACATATTCTACTTAGTGCCACATGGATCTTATTCAAGGATAGATATGATATGGGCAAGTAGTGAAATGTTACAAGACAGTGAAATAGTCAAAATAGATACAAATATTTGGGCGGATCATAACCCATTAGATGTGACCTGGAAAGGGACTAAAAATCATAATAAAAGATGGAAATTAAATCTACATATATTACTAGAGGAAGAATATACTAAAAGAATTACAAAAGAGATTGAATTCTTTATGGAAGAAAATCAAAAACAACCATCAACCACCCAAAACCCGTGGGATACTCTTAAAGCCTACATAAAAGGTATTACCATAGCATATAACATAGAAAGGAATAAAAAGAGAAGACAGAAATACAGTATGGTAATAAGAGAACATTAAAAAATTAGAAAAGCAACACCAGGAATTACAGGGAAAAAAGGAAATATATGAATCTTTAATGGGTTATAAACATGAGTTAAACCTATTAGATCAAGAATATAGCCAGAATATCAAATTAGCCAGGCAAACGTTCTTCGAAAATGCAAACAAACCGGGCAGATGGCTGACATATAACATTTAAAAAGAAAAGGAAAATAGGATACCTCAATTAACTGACGCAGAAGGGAGATTACAACATAATGAACAAAAATTAGAAGAAATCATTCTACAATATTATGAGAAATTATATTCAGAAGAGGGAATCAACACAACTAAAATAGATAAATACTTGCTACAAAATAACATGATGGAAATTAATGAAGAAGATAGGGAAATGTTAAATAGAGAGATCACTCCAATATAACTTCAAAATGCAATTAAAAAACAGAAAGGTAACAAATTGCCAGGTCCGGATGGCTATCTGGGGGAATATTATAAATACTTTGGAAAGACTATAGAACAACTACAATTAGAAATTTACAATGAAGCATTGTTGGAAGCTAAAATACCCGAAACATGGAAAGAGACATATATCACCATGATACCGAAAGAAGGTGCCAATACAAAGCAGGTCAGTGACCAATTGCTCTCCTAAACACAGATTACAAAATTTTCATCTCAATACTAGCTGAAAGATTTAAAAAAATATTAAATAAAACTATACACATTGATCAGAATGGTTTTCTACCAACAAGACAAATTAGGAATAATACAAGAATTGTATTAGATATAATTGAATAATACGAAGCACACCTGGATAAACAAACTGCATTGATCTTTCTGGATGCACAGAAAGCTTTCGACAAAGTGAATTGGCAATATATGAAAAGACTAATACAGCAAATGAAATTCGGCTCCAAATTTGAACAACTAATAGACAATATATACACCACTCAGAAAGCCAAAGTAATTGTCAACAATGGAACAACTAAAACATTCCAAATAAATAAAGGAGTTACACAAGGATGCCCGCTATCTCCCCTACTTTTTTATACTACTACTGTACTTGAAACTCTTTTAAATGAGATCTGTAAAGATAATAACATCAAAGGAACAAAAATTAAAAAAGAGGAATACAAATTACAGGCCTTTGCGGATGACTTAGTTTTCTTCTTAGAAGAACCATTAGAGTCAGGGCAGCATTTAATCGGGAAAATAGAAAAATATAAAGAGATAGCAGGCCTAAAAATCAATAAACAAAAACCAAAATTTATGACCAGAAATATGACGAATAAACAAAGTAAGGAATTAGAAACTAAACTAGGATTCACTAACACGAAAAAAATTAAATATTTAGGAATAAATTTAACCAATAGATGCTCAACAATAAAAGAAGATAATTTCATAAAATTAGTAAATCAAACTAAAGCAGAATTAGGAAAATGGGGCAATCTGCAACTGTCATTGATGAGAAGAATAGCATATATTAAAATGAGCATACTTCCAAAATTTCTATACCTATTTCAAAGCATCCCAATAAAACTGAACTCCAAATTTTTTACTGAATTAAATAAAATAATATCTAAATTTATATGGCAAGGTAAAAAATCAAGAATAAAGATAGTAGATTTACAAGATATAAAGAGCAGAGGGGGATTCGGAATGCCAGACTGGAAAATGTACTATAAAGCAGCTTCATTGATGTAGATAAAGGAATGGATCAACCTTGATAACAAAACAAATTTTACAATTGGAAGGTCATGATTTAGAGAAAGGTTGGCATGCTTATTTATGGGACATAGGAGATAAAACACCAAAATACTTTAATAGACATCTAATTAGACAATCTTTATTTAAAACATGGAAAGAGATAAGACATAAACACTATAGAAAAATACCAAATTGGATATCCACAATGGAAGCTCTTATATATCCAAATACAATAGAAACGACAAAAAATATCAAATACAAAGAAATATTAAATACGAACTGTAAACTTAAAAGTAGGGAAGAATTAATAATACAAAACATAAATATAGATTGGTGGACATATCTTCAAATTCAATCATGATATAAAAAGGATATGGAACAAACAGGTATAGAAAGAACTACCCAACCACTAGATAAACTACTGACAGACCCAGAAGAAAAAGCAATATCAAAAATATATAAATATTTGATGGAATATGAAAGACCAGAGGAGATAGTTAAAGGTACAATGATTGCTTGGGCGAAGACCTTTGGCCATAATGTATATTTAGAGGAATGGGAACAAATTTGGAAGAGAAATATTAAATTAACAAAATCCACAACATACAAAGAAAACCAATATAAAATGTTATACCGTTGGCATCTCCCGCCCAAAAGACTAGCCAAAATGCACAAAAATTACAGCCCAACGTGTTGGAAATATAATAAGACTCAAGGCAACTTCTTTCATCTATGGTGGTTATGTCCAGAGACAAGAAAATATTGGAAAAAAAATAAATAATTGCTTGTGTCAAAAAACAAACACAAAAATAGAATATACACCAGAGTTTTTTCTACTGGGCATTATGAGAAGGTCTTATTCTAAAAATGTAAAATACTTAAGCTTGCATATAACAATAGCGGGAAGGATCGTATTTGCACAGAACTGGGAAAACCCACAAATACCTGAAGACAACGAGATCATCAAGAAAATATACGACTGCGCAGAGATGGACAGATTGACAATGGAACTTAATAATCAAAAAGATTCGAACTACTATGAAATCTGGACAAAATGGTACCAATGGACAAAAAAAAAGAAACTCAAACTAAACATTGAAATAAACATCAAGAAATCTAAAAGCAATCAAAAGATAACGTTGATAGAAATATATATATGATGTGGATTCACCTCTAAATATGATTATGTATTGTTTTTAAAACGGAAAAAAATTAATAAATACATTTAAAATTAAAAAAGAAATTTCCATGCAAACAATTGAAACCCAATATGCTGATGTCAAATTTTTGGTAAGCCTGAAATGATTACTTTGCTATACATTCTTCACTATAGTGAAGAAATTCAAATGACAACACTTTACAGTTATGAAAATGTATGATGGAAGCTTAAACATTTAATTCTTAAACTCTTAATTTTGTTTTGCTTTATAGTCATGAGATGCAGACTACTTGCTGGGATCATCCCAAAATGACAGAGCTCTACCAATCTTTAGGTAAGAAGATGTTATTAAATCCTTGAAATATTAAAAATATTTTATTGATGGATAATTAATTAGATTTTAAAAGAAATGGATGGATAGCATCATATTTTACTTACTACCTTTATTGTTATTATTATTTCTGCTTTCTGCTGTAAGAAAATATTCACAAGTAAATTGACCTTGAATGACGACAGGGAGAGGACAATCAGGAACCTGTGATATAATGAACCTGTCAGATATGCTCCCCTTCAGAATCCAGGAAAGTAAGACTCCATGTGAGTTAGAAAGAATACCTGTACTAGTGGTTGCATCAGAAGCAAAGCAAGATCTGAAGGAAAAGGCGCATAGAATGCCAATGTCCCCAAACTCTCCCAGGTGACCTCCCTTTGTCCACCCATCCAATCCCCATGTCTATTTGGTGCCAGGTGGGTACATCTTCCATTGGACCTTACACATCTGGTATGTGTAGCCATTGACCTTGACAATGGCTACACATAAACATGTCCATGGTGCATAGCTGTGCCAGGAAGGGAATGGTGGAACTGCCTTCCTTTATATTCACATCTCGATGTTAATACTTCTCACAGGGTATCCTCCAGCCAACTTCCTTCCCAATGTTCCTATTCAATTTTCCTCCTCCTCCCACCATTACTATGAAAGCTAATGCAAGCAGAGATGCGGAGAGAAAAGGCAGAGGCTGACATTCGGAGCTCCTGCAACTGGGACATTAGTCCTATAAAAGAAAACACGAAACGTAAAATAGCAGCAATAACATTTTAAGACTTATTAGCGTACTTCGAGTGAAATAGATCAATCAATGTTTTTGCTTTCACATCTTTTTCCTTCACCCATTCAGCATGAAACATGGGGAAATGTTTCCAAGCTACTAAGTACGGTACTGTAATTTTTCTCTTTGCCTCCTCGAATCTAAGATTTCTTTAAATCCAATATCGGACTTATGATGTTAATTATTGAGACCTGTCCTACATATTTGGGCCCCAGTTTCTTTGACTTCTGTGTTGTTTGCAAGAACTTAGTTGATAGGAAGACCCAGTCTCCTATTTGGTATTCCTTGGGCTTGACCCTTTTCTTGCCTGCTTGGGTTTTGTGAGCCTGGTGGGCCTCATTGAAGGCTTTACGAGCCACAGGCTAGTTTACTTGTAATTGATCAATCCACTCATTTAACGAAGGGATTTTGGGCTCTTCCTGGGGTAATTCGGGGATGGGTACAGAGTCTTGGCCATAGACCAGTTGGAATGGGGGTGAAACCAGTGCTGCTGTGCACCGAATTATTATAGGCAACAGGTTGCTCCAATTATTCTGCTGATAGTTTATATAGCAATGGAGGTACTGTTCTAACACAGAATTCGTCCTCTTGCATTCCCCATACATCTGAGGATGTTGGGCGGAGTTTAACCCCTGGGTGGACCCTATCAGGGAAAGGAACTCCTTCCGAAACCTGGATGTGTGGTTTGGTGCATAGGAAGCTTTTTGAGAGGTGATTTTAAGAGTGATTTGGGGTGGCGTAGGAAGCTTTTGGAGAGGTGATTTTGGGAGCAATTTGGGGCGGCATTAGCCTTCGTTAGGACCTCCATTCCTTGCTTCTCCTCGCTGTCCGTCTCCACTCGATTAGCCTTCACTTTGTCTGCCCGCCCTTTTTTTTAAGCTTTAACGTTTGGATTTTCCTAATGGATTTGCACGCATTATTTGCTTTTACATTGATTCCTATGGGAAACAGTGTTTCATCTTACAAAATTTTCTACTTACAAACCTCGTCACGGAATGAATTAAGTTCATAAGATGAGGTATCACTGTATATATTATTTGGATTGAAAAGCTGAAAACTTAAAAAACAACACCAAGTGATTTAAGGACAGTATGGTTACCATCTATTGGTAGAGACTGTATTTGTGAGAAAGTTTTCGAGTTGGAATTTTTTGTTTACTTAGACTCGACTTTCATGAAACGTGCTATCTGGATTAATTAAACCTGTTGTTGCTTCTGCGCACACACAAAAAAGCGCCTTGTTGGCTTTTTTGTAGGCTGTTTGTTTAAGCAGCTGGACAAAATTAGCCATTTTTTATGTAAAGGAGAAGGAGATGGAGGAATTAAGAGAAATAAGAGACTTGTTGGGTAAGCTTTGCATGGAGATTACTGAGGACATTAAAGGTTTCCACCATGAAATGAGATTAATAATTGACATTGGAATTGGAACTGGAATAGGATTACAAATTGGAGATGGCAAAGAGGACATTGACAACTGTTATAATGGACTTGATGAATTTGGAATTGGAATAGAAAAAGCAGAAGAACATGAAGTGGGAGTAGAAGATGTACCAGAACAAGATGGACTTGAAACATATAAAGAGACAATTACTGAATGTGGAAATAAAAATAATTTTGGGATTAAGGATGAATTAATTGGGGAATATATTACATATTTTTTGATGGTGTATGGTTACATGCTGAGGTGGAACAAGAGAAATCTGGGGGTAAAATTATAGAAACTTCTGGAAAAGGTTTGTTGGATGATGATATCAATGCCCATGTCTTAAATGATGAGTATATTAAGTTAAGCACTGTTAAGAGAAGATAAAAGCAAGGTTATCAGATTTTGCCAATTTGAAAAGGAATGGGAATTAAAGAGTGGGAATTTGCAAAGAGGGGATTTTTAAAGGGGGCTTTTTATTTAAAGAAGAGATGCATGAGGCCAGCATGTCCTTCATGAGTGGCAGGGGGTGTACGTTTTCGGGTAGGAATTTTTAAATTTTTCTCTCTCCTCATACATTAATCAATTCAATACATCTTCTATTTTAATACAATAAAATACAAATATTTTGTTGATAAATAGTTCATTCTTCCCTCCACATACTATTTCAGTTTTGTCATCCAGTTGAACCAATTGTCATGTAATTAAAATCATTAATATTTCTTCTGATATTTAATAGAAACAATATTTATAACTTATTGAACACTCAGCCAAATTGCCTTCATTCTCTCTTTATACATTTTATTCAAAGCTAAATACTCCTATTAATACTAAAAAGTGAAAGAAAAAACAAACAAATCGAATTACAAACTTCCTCCATCTTCCTCTTAGTAATGTATATTTGATACTCCCCAAGTTTTTTTTAAAAAAAATTAAGCCCAGTTTAATGGTTAACATCTACATTTAATATGACTGAAAAGAAAACTTTAAAAGTTCTAATATAATTTAAAAACATTCATTACGACTTCTGGTGGCCGCTCGAGGTACAGCAGCCGCAAGGTACAGCAGCCACTATCTCCCTCCTGAGGCTGCTTTTTCCTTTGTTTTCTGAGATCCTTCGAGACACAGATCGTCTGGAGTAAGACATGGGCAAAGAGGGGACAACCAGGCATTGTGGGGTTAAAGGCATTTACCCTCGATGCGAAGGGAACCCTCCCTATTAGGATTCAAAGGCGTCCGCTGCCACTGAAAAGTATGGTGGACTCGAAGCTTTGACAGCCACGAAAAGAGGAAGCAACCCAGATTGACAGATCAATCCGTTTTATTGTAAGCTGAAAGCTGTATTGTATTTATGGGATTCTTACATAACAGAACAATCTGTATATCCTAATAATCTAATAAGCGAAAGAATTATAATAGATATAACAGATGGATTCTGATGGATTTTTAAGAAAGCTGGACCAGGATACAGGAAGAAGGGACCCAAACACTACTTAGCTGGCGATAGTGAGTGGTGTGAGAAAGATAACACTCCGATCAAATAGATAGGAGTTGTGTAGCAATCTGATCTAGACATTTATGTTACTCGTCCCTTCAGAATCCAGAAATTTAATTGTTGGTTCCGATTTGACTGAAAGATGGACTGAATGAGCGGAGGATTTCCTTTATTTACCTTGATTGATTGATTGATTGGGCAGTTCATACCAAACTCCGGGGCTGATTGAGTGCGAATTCTAACAGGCTGCAATCGTCCTATGGTTTTTTGTACTTGGTGATTTGGTGGATTGCTATCGGGCTATTAATTGTTAAACTAGAAGAGAGAATGGTAATCCAGGAGGAAGACAATTCTGTGATTCCCTGTGCTGACTGGAGGAGGAATTAGACAGAGGAGTTGAAGGACAATAGGTCTTGCTGTGATACCGGAGGAGTGCAATCCCCCCCATAGATCGAAAAAGAAAAGTAATGAGGATCGAGGAGGTGGCGTACTTGTGTAAGCGATGTGGAGTGGAGAGCGGAGACCAGAGGGTCGGGTGATTTGAGGTGTGGTTGGTGGAGATTTTGAGACTCGTTTGTGCTTAGGACTGCCAGCTTTTTTTCAGCTTTGACTGTCTTTGACTTCCGGCTTCTTCACCAACAATTTCTGTGTCGAGCAAACCTAAACAAATCTGGAAATGACGCAACGGGAGCATTAGACCAAGAAATCATAGAGAAACCATAGAGAAACCACAGAGACTAGAGACTATAGAAGTTAGCAATCATAGAGACATCAGACCATAGATTTTAGACCATAGATCATAGAATCTGATAAGTGGAGAAAGACTAAAGCAACGTAAACTAGGAAAAGCCTCTTGGAACTTTTTGCCTTCTCTAACTGATGGATAAGAGAATTGAATTGAACTGATCCCTAAAGGAATTAAGTAAAAAAGAATTTTAAAAAAATTTAAAGGAAAAAAAATATCCAACATTATAGGAAGAGAGGATTTATACTTATATTATATTTAGCATTTATACTTATATTTACAATAATATTTCATATGTATATTTTTATTTAACAATTAGAGTTAACACATAACAAATAGTATTTATTGCTTAGTAATTAGTAATTAGACTTGTATTATTATCATAGCTTATATTATTATATTATTATAGCTAATTAAATACCATATTATTATAGCTAATGAAATACTAAATATTAAATGTTTAAAAATAATAATTAAGTATTGTGATTTTGAAGGTATTAATATACCATAAGTAACATTATATATCCAGACATTTTCTATAATCTTTTGCAGTTTTGCAGCTTTGACAATCAGTATTATAACAAGTCATATAGAGTTTGTTAAAAGTATAATGTAATAAGATAAGTATTGCCTTCCCTTTCCTTTTCTCTATCCTTCCTTTTTGCTTCTCCTTCTTCTCTGAATTGTACTTGATATATATTATATTATATTTGATATACATTATATTTTGAATTATATTTGATATATAGCACATGAGTGAAAAATTATATATTTAGAATATATACAGTGATACCTCATCTTACGAACTTAATTGGTTCCGGGAGGAGGTTCGTAAGGTGAAAAGTTCGTAAGATGAAACAATGTTTCCCATAGGAAACAATGGAAAAGCAAATAATGCGTGCAAGCCCAAAACTCACCCCTTTTGCACATTATTGCCGGCATTTGGATCCTTGTTTGGGGGCAGGGGACGGAGGGGGGGGTGGACATGACATTCCTGGTGCTGCTGCTGCCTCTCAAAGGGAAACCGCCGCCACCGCCACTATCCTGTTGTCCTAGCTAGAGGGATGGAATTCGCCGGGACATGGCAGCCCCATCCTTTAAGAGGATGGGACTGGAGCAGAGGGGCAGCTACAAAGGGGCTGGCTCGGTGAAAGGGCTCCCAGTGAAGGGGCTGTGAGAAGGTTTTCTCCGAGCGCTTTGGGAACGCCCGCCTGCCCCTCGCGTGTGGGCTCTCTGACTGCTGCAGGGATTTCCCTGCCTTGTGATGTCACTGCCAGGCTTTCCCATTCGATTACAGCCCCCGCCGGGATTCCGTACTCAGAGAAAGCAGCCACTTCCCTGGGAGCACTTTCTCTGAGCACTTCGGGACCTCCTGCTCCGCCCCTCTTTAGGAGAGGTGGGGTGGGCATTCCCGAAGCACTTGGAGAAAGCACTCCCAGCAAACCGTGCTCTGGGTTCCCAAGATCGCAGTCCAAAATCCCTTCTGCCTTGGTGGTTTTTTTGCCTGTTGCCATGAGATTCCTCCGGCGGCAAGCAAGGCTCGATGTCCTGACTCCTGAGGAGCTGGTTCGCCTGTGTTCCCAGTCCTGAAATCGCCTTGCAAGGAAAGGAGGCAACGACATCCCTGTCATTTCCCCATTCTGCCAGAGATCTGTGTTTTGATGTGGTCTTGACATTGAAGGCAGGTTGGGGGGTTTGCGTTGGGAAGGTGGAAAAAAAATGTGAAGGTTTAAAACCACCGGCTCTCTTGTCTTTGCTGAAGGGAACAGGGCTCCGGACTCAGTTTTGTGATTCAACTCTCACTTTGTTTTGCTTTGGAACAGGGTCATTTTTTAAATCTCTGGGGGTTTTTTTGCCTCTGCAGTTATCCAAAAGAAGCCAGGAGGCTGGAGATAAGAGACAACAGGGACCCTGCTCCCCCCCCCCCTCTGCCTGCCTGCGCTTCCCCGATTCTCCCGGCTTATTTTGGATAACGAGGGGAACACGTCAATCACAAGCCAGCATTCAATCACGGGGAGGGTCCTAAGAAGTTAAACTTAAGAAATAGAAAACTGCTTTCCCCCCTCTGTACACACACACAAGGTGAAGCTGTTGGGTTTTTATTTATTTATTTTTAAATTTTCTTTTCCATAAATCTTCACGATCCTCTATCAGACACTTGTCAATGCAACCCTACAGTGAGAAGAGTCTCTGCAGGCAGGCAGGCACAACTCTCGCTCTTTCCCTCTCCTTCCCATGAAACTAATAACTAAACCACACAGCATTTCTTTCGGCCAGGCAGAAATAAGATCGTGCTGCTGGTAAACCAAATGCTTGCTTCTCCCCTTCAGCTAAAACTAATGACCAACACAGAGAGAGAGAATGCCCCATCCTTTCTCCAAGTAGCAAAGCTGAGAGCTTGGCGGGCAGATTGGGGGGACGGTTCTCCTTGCACATCCATCCCATTTGCCAAGTCAGCCCCATCTTTCACCGGGCATAAATCATAAGCTCTTGGGTTCTCCCTCTGGGCGCGCGCACACCTTGGACTTTTCCTCCACAGTTCTCTCACACCCCCACCTCCCCTAACAGCAGAGGAGAAAAGCAGCGTTGGCCCAAACCACGGACGCAGTGAATGCATTGTCATGGCAACTGGCAGAGACAGGTGGGCAGGCCAGCCCCAGCCCCCTCAGCTTTTGTACTGAGAGAACTGAGCTGGCTTCGGGCAATGCATTCATTGCGCCCGTGGCTTGGGCTGCCGCCGCTTTTCTTCTCTACTGTTAGGGGAGGCGGGGGGGAGAGCTTTGCGCCGGGCTTCTCCAGGCTCCAAAGCGGCACAAAGCTCTCACTGCTTCCTCTGCAGATGGGAGGCTCCTTGGGGAAAGCAGCCGCAGGAGGAGGAGGAGGAGGAGGAGAAAGCCCGAGAGAGAGACGGATAGGGTGGGCGAGCGGGCGGGCGGCAGCGGCAGAGCTCCTTGGGGAAGGCGGCCACAGGAGGAGGAGGAGGAAGAGGAGGAGAAGCCGCAGCTGTCACAACCACTGTGGCCACCCTTTCCTTTGGAGCCGCACTGGGCTCTGAAGCGGCGCAAAGCTATCCCCGCCTCCTGTGAAGCCGGAAGGCTCTTTGGGGAAGGCAACCACAGGAGGTGGAGGAGGAAGAGGAGGAGAAGCTGCAGCAGCCCCCGCCGCTGTGCCCCCCTTTTCTTTGGAGCAGTGCTGGGCTCCGAAGCGGTGCAAAGCTATCCCCACCTTCTCTGCGGATGGGAGGCTCCTTGGGGAAGGCAGCCACAGAAAGAGGAGGAGAAGAAAGCCAGAGAGAGAGAGCCGGATGGGGTGGGCGAGTGTGCGGGGGCAGCCGCAGGAGGAGGAGGAGGAGGAAGAGAGGAGGAGAAGCTGCAGCTGTCACCTCCGCTGCGGCCACCCTTTTCTTCAGAGCCACGCTGGGCTCCAAAGCAGCGCAAAGCTCTCCGTGCCTCCTCTGCAGCTGGAAGACTCCTTGGGGAAGGCGGCTGCAGGAGTAGTAGTAGGAGAAGGGGACCGGGAAGTGAGTGGGGGGGGAAAGTCCTAGGCAAGCCTCCTCTAGCGGTCCCGCTCCAGCCCCGTATTGGCCCTTCCTTGCGCTGGGCTCACTTCTTCGGCATCAAACTTTTGACGGGGGAGGGGGGAGACGTGGTGCGGTTGCCGGGTTTGCCTGCTCTGCCTGCTGCGGCAGCGGCAGCGGCTGCTCTGGGCGCGGTGTGCGGCTGCTCCCGCGGCGGCTGTTGGGACTGAGGGAATCCCCCTCTCCCTCCGGCTTTCATTTTATTTCCAGTCACGTGAAAAGAGCGGGGGAGAGGCTCCCCCCCAAAAAATCCCCGCCGTCAGCCGGAGTTCCTTTTTGTTGGCAGGGCGGGCTGGCGGGAACGAAGGGGTTGGGTTGGTTTTGTTTTGTTTTTCTCCTCAGGAAGGCAGGCGACGCTCCGGTTAGAAAAGTCCATAGACGGGGAGGAGGAGGAAAGGGGACCGCGCAACCTCGTCCTCGTCGTCCGCGCCAACCTGCCCTTCTTCCACGTTGGGTGGCTTGTTCTCCTCATATAAGACCGCAGCGGCGGTGGAAAGCTTCGCCGCGCTCCCCTCGCGCTCTCGCCGTGGCTGTGAAAGGAGCTGGCAAACTTAAAGGATGGGGCATGATTAATTGGGGAGGGCTGGGGACGGGTGGAAGGAAAGAAGTGAGCGCGGGAGGGGCGGCCCCGCCGATTCACTTCAAAGCGATCTTCTGCCCAAACTGCCAGGAGAGTAAGGAGAGACTGCGGAGCTTAAGACTAACCTCCCGAGCGGGAAAGCGCTCCAAGCGGTCCTAAAGCCCAGGGTCTCCTGTGCGAGGTAGCTCCTATCCGCCCCCCCTCCCCTGTCAAAAGTTTGATGCCGAAGAAGTGAGCCCGGCGCAAGGAAGGGCCAAGGCGGGGCTGGAGCGGGACCGCTAGAGGAGGCTTGCCTAGGACTCCCCCCCCTCACTTCCTGGTCCCCATGTCCAGCGCCCGAACATGGTTGTCCTCCCCTCGGAGCCTCCCCGCTGCACAAGAGGTGGGGAGAGCTTTGTGGCGCTTCAGAGCCCGGCGCGTCACCGAAGGAAACAGTGGCCACAGCGGCTTCTCCTCTGAGCAGGCAGCGGCTCCTAAGCCGGCTCCATGTTCCGGCACAGCTTTACCCCCCCCCCACGGAATCCCGGTGGGGGTGGCAATCAAATGGAAAATCCCAACTCTGACAGTCACAAGGCAGGGAAATCCCTGTGGCAATCAGAGAGCGCACATACAGTAAGGGACCGGGCTCGGGTTCGTAAGACGGAAATGGTTCTCAAGACGAGATAAACAAATAGTAAACCCCGGGTTCGTATTACGAAAAGTTCGTGTGACGAGGCGTTCGTAAGATGAGGTATCACTGTATTTTATTTAGAAAGCATCTTAGAAATTCAGCTTGCTTGTATAATCATTGAAGGGCTTTTAAGATAATTATTAATTAACTGTAATTTAAATTTAAATCTCAGATATCTAAACCGATTGATACTAGTTAATAGTTGATATTTTATTGTTATGGCATAGTCATTTGGAATAGAATTTTTAACATTCTCGTGGCACAACGACAAATTGATGAGATGCTAGTGGCTGACAAAGAAAAAAGTGATATGAACCTCATGCAAAATATGAATAAAACCGTAGCCCTAATGCAGGAGATGATGGTCAAACTACAGGATTCAATTACCAACAACCACACTGAACTGAAAGCAGATATCGCCAGGCTTGAAAACAGACTAGAAATGTCACAGATGGCTACACAGAAAAATGAACAACAGATCATAAAAGTAGAAAAAAGGACTGAGCAGAATGGAAAAAAATAGATAACAAAAATCTCAAGAAATTCATTAATCCATCTCAAAATGGAGAGGTCCGCCAACTTTTTGAGATTCCAAAATATAGCGGAATCAGAAGGGGAAAATATAGGTGAAATGTTGACAATTGTAGCCGGTATCTTGCAAAAAAGCCATGAGGAGGTGGTCAATGAAATCAATGAAATTTTTAGAATCCAAATTAATTATGCTAGAAGACACCATCTCCCCAGAGAGGTCCATTTAAGATTCCTAAAGAAGAACATAAGGGATAATGTATATGTTGCCTCAAGAGAAGGAAAACTTACATATAGGGGCTCAGAACTTAACATCTTGAAACAAATCCCTAGGAGACTTAAGGAAAGACAAAGAAAATACAAACCTCTGGCAAAATTGCTAAATAAAAAAGGAATAAATTTCAGATGGAATATACCATAGGGCATGACAATCACCTTGGAAGGAAGAAGGATTAAAGTAGAGAACATAGAACAAGCCCAAGAAGTGCTTGAACAGGTTGCAAGACTAGAACTAGAATCAGAAAGTGGAGACAGGCTAAAATCAAGTAAGGAAGAAGATTACGGCACAAGACAAATAAATGAGAAGAGAGAGAGAGAGGGTGAGCAGAGAATCGGAAGAAGAAACAAACAAAGAAAAGGAAGAAGGAGCAAGAACCAGATCTCGGACTGCGGCAACAGACAACAAGTAAAGAAACAACAACAACAAATCATTAAATTTTATTTTTATCTCTTTTTTTACAACTGGAATGCAACATGAAATGGCAGGTAAACAAAAAAAAGAAAAGACCAACCCTCCCTGAAACATTTAATAATCTAACAGATGAATTAGACCTATTAATCCGACACCCCAAAACATTCAATTTACATTTCACTCGATCCCACATAATACTTTCTCAAGGATCGATATGGTATGGATTGACGAAGGACTAAGCCACAAAGTAAAAACTTTAGAAATTGAACTGAATCATTGGGCAGACCACAATCCACTCCATATAACCTTCCTTGGAGAAAATAAAAGCTTCAATACTAAATTACTTACAGACGAAAATTATATTGATCTGATTAAAAAAGAGAGAATTTTTTCTAACAGAAAATAAAAAACAACCTACAAGGATACAAATAATTTGGGATACCCTTAAGGCATACATCAGAAGAATAACAATTTCATAGACTGCAAATAAACTTAAAGAAGAAAGGAAAGAATATAATTATAACTTAAATAAAATTACAAAATTAGAAGCATTATTACAACAGGATACCCCCCAAAAAAATCATATATTCCCTGATGGATGCTAAACATAAAACTAACCTGATCCACGAACAGGAACATGCCAGAAAGATAAAATAAGCTAGACAAACTTATTTTGAATCGGCCAATAAGCCAAGCCGATGGCTAGCCCCCAAAATAAAAAAAAGCAGAAGTGAAAAAATAGTTTATCAGCTTGTAGATGAGCAGGGTGCATTACAACATACAGAAGAAGGGAAGAAAAAGATAATATATGATTACTACAAAGGGTTATATATACAAGAACAGATTGACATAACGAAAATAACGAGTTATTTGTCAGAAAACAACTCTTTGCTAATCAGTGATCAAGATAGAACAATAATAAACAGTGAAATAACAACCCAGGAAGTACAACAAGTTCTAAACAATCAGAAGAAGAATAAATCACCAGGTCCAGACGGCTTTCCAGCGGAATTTTATAAAAAGCTAAGTCATGTTTTTGAACCTGTACTATTAGAATTGTATAATGAAACGTTCCAACAAGCAGACATACCTGACACTTGGAGGGAATCTTACATAACAATTATCCCGAAGAATGAAACAGAAAGAGATAAAATTCAAAATTATAGGCCTATATCATTATTAAATGCGGATTACAAAATTCTAATGACAATCATGGCAGATAGGTTAAGGAACATTTTAAATAAAATTATTAACCAAGATCAAAACGGGTTTCTTCCATACCGTCAAATCAAAAATTGTACCAGAACAGTTTTAGATATTTTAGAATATTGTGATGTACACCCAGGCAAAAAAGTAACATTGGCTTTCCTAGACGCACAAAAGGCCTTCGACAATCTTAATTGGCAATATCTCTTACAATTAATTCAAAAATTAGACTTCGGGAACAATTTTATAAAGATTATGCAAAACATATACTCACAACAAGCCACTAGAGTGATGGTTAACAATGACTTTACAGAAAAATACCATATAAACAAAAGGGTCCGCCAAGGGTGCCCATTATCTCCCCTACGTTTTATAACAGCCCAACAAATTTTGTTAAACAGGATTAGAGGTAATAATGAGATACAGGGCATCAGAATTAAAGACCAAGAATACAAGGTCCAGGCATATGCTGACGACATGGCATTCTTTTTCAAAGACCCATCAAAATCCAGATTGAAATTACTTAGGGATATAGAAATGTTTGGGGAGTTTTCGGGGTTAAAAATTAATAAACAAAAAACTAAAATCATCACTAAAAACACGACCGAAAAGGATAGAATTGGAGAAAAATTTTAATTTTCAGGTAACAAAAAATATCAAATATTTGGGCTTAAATTTAACTAATAAAATTTCATCGATTAAAAAAGACAGCTATGACAAACTACTCATAGAGAAAAATGGGGAAATCTTCAATTATCTTTTTTAGGAAGAATTGTGGCAATTAAAATGAATATCTTCCTGAAGTATTTATATCTATTCCAAATAGCTCCTATTTATTTAGACACAAAATTTTTCAGAGAACTTAATAAAATTATTTTAAAATTTATATGGCAAAAAGCCAAACCTAGAATCAGGTTAAAATATATTCAAGACAATAAAAGACGAGGCAGACTAGGGCACCTAGATTTTAAATATTACTATGTAGCAGCTTCTATAATTTGGATAAAAGACTGGATTCAACTAGCAAATAAAAAAAATATTAACATTAGAAGGCCATGACCTGCAAATAGGGTGGCATGCTCATTTGTGGAAAAATGATAGCAAAATATCAACCATTTTTAATAAAATAAGAAAATCCCTATTAAAATCATGGTATGAGATTAAAAGGAAATATTATATAAAAATCCCCCTTTGGCTTTCAACAATGGAGGCCATTATATATCCTAATTTAATCGACCCGACAAAATCTGCAACATATAAGGACATTCTACACCAGGATGGACAAATAAAATCTAGAGAAGATTTGGAAACTCAACACAGTAAAATGGACTGGTGGACATACAACCAGATATACGAAAGATACAAATGGAATAGGTGTAGAAAAATCCCTCAACACACTAGACAAAATTCTTTTGGGTCCAGATCAAAAAATATAACAAAAATATACAATTACCTTTTGGAAAATGATAATCCGGAAGAAATAATAAAAGAACCAATGTTAGCATGGGCCAAAAACATAGGCCGAAACGTCTATTTCGCAGAATGGGAGAAAACTTGGAACATTACCAGCAAAATTACTCTATCTCTGGCCTACAAGGAGAACTTCTATAAAATTTTCTATAGATGATACTTGCCTCCCTCAAGAATCGCCAAAATGTTCCCAAAATATGCCCCAACGTGCTGGAAATGCAATAAAGTAATTGGCTCTTTTTACCACATGTGGTGGATGTGCCCCAAAGTACAATCGATGTGGAAGACCATACACAATTGGCTAGTTGAAATTACCGATAAAGAAATAGAATTTACCCCAGAGGGATTTTTACTTGGCATCTGGGGAAAAAAACCCCCAAACATATACTGTATCTAATTACAGACAAAATCACTTCTACTAGAATAGCTTACACCCAAATTTGGAAAAGTAAAAACATACCCTCGGAATCTCAAATCATAGAAAAAATATATAGATGTGCGGAAGTAGATGAGATGACTAGAGATATTAAGGGAACAAAAGAAAATGAATCAATTAAAATATGGGAGAATTGGCATAAATGGATTAAAAAAAGATACATGACAGAAGGAATGTAAACCTCAGGTTTACATTCAAATGAACTACTCATCATACCGTTAATTATGTAATAGGGGTATATGTTAACAACTTTTCCTCTCTTTTTTACCTCCTGCTCTTTTTTCTTTCTTATTAACACATATCAACTGAGATTGACGTAAGCTCCCCGTTTTTTCCATTAATTGCTTTAAAATTTAATGTGCTATAAAATAAGATCTGCACTTTCAGATCACAGAGAAGGAGAGAGAAAGGTAGTGCTTTTTACATTTTGTATTTTTTGAATTCAAGGAGGTGGGGCAGATATTACTGGCTGTAAGGGACAATTTTATAATCATATAACTATAAACCAAAATCAGCAAAGTTTGGTAGCAATAGGGGTTGTTGATTTTCTTGCTAAGTACTTGTATTTCAATACATTGTTAAGATGACTGGCTTCGTGCAGTGTAACCCTTGTTTGGCTGTTGTGTTTCGTAGTACCTTGTGGAACTTGGGGTGCTGCCCTCTTTGCATAAGGACATAGTTTATATGGCGAGATCTCTAGATTGTAGCCCTTAGTTTGTAGCTTGCAGTCAGAAGTGGAAAGATTGTCCCAGCCACGTGCTGTAATGCAGTCATGTGTGCAGCCTCCACTTCCACAACGCACCCCGAGGGGGAGGGCTGTGTGGACAAGTGTCAGTTCAGGAAGATTATGTACAGTTGAGCAAAAACATAGCAATTTTGGTCTCTCTGTATCAAATTCCTATAATGTTCTTGCAGATTTAAATAGTAAGGATGTTGTAGATATTAGCAAGGCCCCTCAGGCGGAGAATGAGGGGATGTTCAAAGGGGAAGTTGTTGTAAGTGAGGTGCCTGGTGTCACCAAAACATCAAGTGCAGTTAGTAGAAATAAAAAGAGGACACATTTTCTTGTGGGTGACTCGACTGTTAGAGGTGTTGATTTGGGACAGAATAAGGATGTGGTAAAGGTGCTGAGGTGTCTCCCAGGGGCCACTACCAGCAGGGACAGGAGGTGGATTACAAACATTATCAAGGCTGTGAGTAAAGGTAATAACATTGATGTGGTGGTGCATCTTGGCACAAATGATTTGTCCCAGAGAAATGTTAATCTAGTAAAAAGAGATTTCCAATGTCTTAGCGCGGAATAACTGATTCAGTGACATTCCCAGAGGTGTTACCGGTTTGTGGCCAGGAGGATAAAACAACTTGTATCAGAGAGTTTAATGTGTGGTTAAGGCAGTGGTGTAAAGCTGAAGGTTTTGGCTATGTAAGTCATGATGTCAGTAGGTGGTCTAATAGGGAGTTGTTTAAGAGGGATAATTTGCATCCATCATACAGAGGTACCCAGGTGCTCGGTGAGGAGTTCAGAACTTTTTTGGACAGGCATTTAAACTAGGTAAAGGGGACAGAGATGTAACTGATGTGGATGATTTCTGTCCCCGACCAATGAGGATAAATCAGTTTCTGGAAGCTTATGAAAAGGGAGCTGCAAATAAAATAGATGTAGTTGTTGATGATAAGGGGCAAACTAATAATGAAAATAATGTTCTTTGGGTAATGTGCACGAATGTTTGAAACTTGAGCAACAGGTTCTATGAGTTAATGGCCATAATATCTAGAGATAATTTGGATCTGGTTGCCATAATTGAGACATGGTTTAAGGATTCTAATGAATGGGAAATATCCATACCAGGATATACACTGTATAGGAAGGATAGAATAGAGAGAAGGGAAGGGGGAGTAGCCATTTATGTTAAAGAAAGTCTAAAAACAACACTAATTGAAAATACATGTAAAGATCTGGAGACTCTCTGGATTTGCAAAATAAAGAAGGTTCTGTCATTACAATTAACTACAGGCCAGTTAGATTGACATCAGCTATAGTTAAAATGATAGAGACTCTACTCAAAAAGAGGATAAATCAGCACCTAAAAAACAATAACTTATTGGAACCAAATCAGCATGGCTTTACTGAAGGCAAATCATGTCAGACTAATCTCATTGATTTCTTTGACTATGTCACAAAGGTGTTGGATGAAGGTGGTGCCATGGATATTGCCTATCTGGACTTCAGCAAAGCCTTTGATACGGTTCCACATAAAGAGCTGATAGATAAATTAGTGAAGATTGGACTTAATCCCTGGATAGTTCAATGGATTTGCAGCTATCTGAAGTGTAGACATCAGACAGTTATTGTTAATGGCGAGTATTCTGAGCAGAGACAGGTTACAAGCGGTGTGCCACAAGGGTCTGTTCTGGGTCCTATTATTTTTAATATATTTGTGATCTCAGAGAAGGAATTCCATCGTTACCCTGTCTTGCTTACTGGGAAAGATGGTGTCCTGCATTGGCATTATCCCCTGGGCCCGTCTTCACACGAGGGATCTCCAATGGCTTCTGTTACCCTTCCAGAGATCGGGTAACAGCAACTCGGCACGCCTCATCACCGTCCCAACCACAGTTTTAAGATCCCTTACATGGTGGACCTTCCCCGCTCTGGACAAGGGATCCCCCTTCAGGTGTCCAGATCAATTCACCATCACCATAGATGCCAGTTTAACGGACTGGGGAGCCCATGCCTAGGGCCTGATAGCCCAAGGAACGTGGTCAGTGGAAAAGGCTTCCAGACCTATCAACTGGCTGGAATTGAGAGCAGTGTCTTTGGCCCTCAAACAAATCAAATCGCACATTATCAATCAACATGTCCTGAATCTCACGGACAATATAGCTGCAAAGAGTCATATTTGCAGACAAAGGGGCACCAGGTCCAAGGCCCTGATGAGAGAAGCCCTGAAGTTGGATCTCTGGGCAGAGGGGCATCTACAGTCATTAGGGGCCGATCACATATTCTGAATCCTCAATGTACAGGCGGATTGGCTTTCCCGGTCGACTCTGGATCCAGGAGAGTGGAGCCTTCATCCGGTTCTGTTTCAGCAAACCTGCCTCAGATTCGGTCACCCATTGCTAGACCTATTTGCGACCGAGGCCAATGCTCAACTCCCTCAATTCTACTCCAGGTTCCCATCTCCGGGAGCGGAGGCGACAAATGCATTCAGAATCCCTTGGCCTTGAGGGCTGCTTTACGCCTTCCCTCCAATTCCAATTCTTCCAGATGTGATCCACAAGATCATCCTCGAGAAGGCCCAGGTGATTGTGATAGCCCCTCACTGGCCACGCCGGCCCTGGTTTAGGGAGCTTCAACGTCTGTCCGTCCAGGACCCCTGGCAACTTCCCATTTTGGAGGATATGTTGCAGCAGGGGGCCTCTCTCCACCCAGATCCGGAGTGGTTCCACCTCACCACTTGGCTATTATCCAGTGCGACTTAGATCTGCAAGGATACGACCCGGATACTGTAGAAATAATCCTAAAAGCCAGAAGGGTGTCCACCAACAGGATTTACGACCATACCTGGTCCAAATTCTACCAATGGTGCTCACAGGAGCATCTATCCCCCCTGTGTATTCCCATTCACAGGATAGTAGCTTTCCTCATGAAAGAGTTCCAGCAAGGCCTTTCATCCAGCACCATCCGTCGCCATCTGGCAGCCCTATCTTCGGTCTTAGCAGGGCCTCACAGACAACCACTCCGCTCCTTTCCGGAAATTCAAGAATTTCTAAGAGGTATTTCGAGCCTTCCAGGATTCAGAGATACCTGTCCTGGGACTTACCACGGGTTTTCCATTCCCTCACTCAGGCACCATACAAACCCCTAAGGTCAGCATCCTTCAGGTACCTATCTTACAAGGTAGCATTCCTGGTGGCGATAACATCTGCCTGATGCATCTCAGAATGGGCAGCCCTTTCCATTAGGCAGGATCTATGCCAGTTTCATTTGGACAAAGTAGTCCTGCGCTTGGACCCCACCTTTCTACCCAAGGTCAGTTTCCATGTTCCACAGATCCCAGGACATTGTGTTGCCTTTTGTTCCAAGCAGAACCATCATCTTGCGGTCAGATGGCACACCTTAGATCTCACCAGAGCGCTGAGAATCTATATCCAATGGACGAGACCCATTCGAAGGTCTGAAGCCCTATTCGTGGCCTACCATCCCAGGTCCATGGGATCCAAGGTATCCTCAACCGTAATAGGTCGTTGGATCCGAGGGACTATCTCAAAGGCTTATGAGTCAGCTTCCCTCACCATACCTAGAAGTATCGCAGCACATTCCACAAGAAGTGAAGGCACATCTGCCGCATGGGCAACTCAAGCTCCATTGGAAGAAGTCTGCAAAGCAGCCACTTGGGCCTCTCCAAACTCTTTCATAAGGCATTACAAAATTGACTCTTATGCTTCAGCGGATGCTGCCTTCGGCAGAAGAGTCCTTCAATCTGTTATCTCTCACGATAGTGAATTAATCCCTCCCTAGGGACTCATCTATTGGGTATGTCCCACGTGACTGCTGGACCCGCTCGCTCAGTACGGAGAATAGCCATTGATTGCTTACCTGAACGCCTCTTCTGGTACGATGAGCAGGTACAGCAGTCACTTCCCTACCTGTTTTTCATTCTAACTATGGTTATTCCTTTAACTTGTATCTTTTCTATCATGAGAGTTTAACACTATTGTGCCACCACAATTGAGCCTAAGTCTACGGATTAATGAATTCTGGGGAAGGGGCGGATCGAGCAAACTTTTTAAAGACTAGGCTTGGTCCCGAACAGATTGGACAGTGAGAAACCTACGTGACTGGTGTACCTGCTCATTGTATGAGAAGAGGCATTCAGGTAAGCTATCAATGCCTATTCTCATCTGTGCTGCTGCTCAGACATATTTCTCCCATTCTATATGTGCTGTTTTCATAATTTTTGCCCAGATGTAAGATCTTGCATTTCTCTGTTAAATATGATTCTTTTAGTTTCAGCCCATTGTTCAAGCTTGTCTAGATCTTTTTGAATCCTATCTCTATCTTGTTTAGTATTAGCAACACCACCTAGTGTTGTGTCATCAGCAAATTTGGTAACTTTTCCTTCAATTCCTTCATCTAGATCATTTATAAATATGTTAAATAGCACTGGGCCTAGGACAGACCCTTGTGGCACTCCACTTGAAACATTCTTCCAATTGGATGTGCAACCATTTATTACCACTCTTTGAGTATGATCACTAAGCCAGTTTTGAATCCATGTAACTGTTCTTTTGTCAATCCCATACGTGACCATTTTTTCAATAAGGATGGAATGAGATAATTTGTCAAATGCTTTACTGAAGTCAAAATATACCACATCTACTGCATTTCCCTGATCAACCCGTTTGGTAATTCTATAATAGAAAGAAATTAGATTAGTCTGCCATGACTTGTTTGTTACAAATCCATGTTGGCTCTGGTTAATTACTGCATTCCTATCCAAGTGCTGGCATACATGCTGCTTTATAACTTGTTCAAGGAGCTTTCCTGGTATTGAAGTCACAGACCTGTAGTTTCCTGGTTCCACCTTTTTACCCTTTTTGAAGATAGGGACAATATTTGCCCTTCTCCATTCTACAGGGACTTCTCCTATTGTCCATGAATTTTCAAAGATCACTGCAAGTGGTTCCGCTATTACTTCTGCTAGTTCTTTCAGTACCCCGGGATGTAGTTCATCTGGGCCTGGAGATTTGAATTCATTTTAATTAGCTAAGGGTTCCCTCACCTTTTCTCTGTCTATTAAGAGTTTATCCCCCTTCTTTACAGATTTGGCAATTTCTTCCTCTTTTGAGGCTTTAGCAGCATATATTATCTTTTTGGCCTCCTTCTGTCTCATTTTATACACCTCTCTGTCAGCTCTACTTCCAGACTCTTTATACTTCCTATAGGCACACTTTTTTCATTGACTATAGCCCTTACATCATTACTAAACCATAGTGGTTTCCTCTTCCTTTTACCTTTAGTTATTCGCCTTACATATAGTCCAGGGGCTTTTAAGATGGCCTTTTTTAATAGAGTCCACTGGGCACCCACTCCTGCCATTGCATCCCTCCCCTTTAATTCATTATTTAAATATTCCCCCATTTCATTTAAATTTGTTTTTCTGAAATCCAGTACTTTGGTTGTAGTATAGGATTGCTGACAATCACTTTTTACATCAAACCATAAACATAGGTGGTCACTGCAACTTAAATTTTCTCCTACCTTTACCTCTGAAACCCAATTCCCATTTGTAAAAACTAAATCTAGAATATTCTCCCCCCTAGTCGGTGTCTTAACCAGCTGTGCCAGAGCTGCTCCTGTAAGGGCCTCTACTATATTCTTACTTTTGCATATAGGAGCACTAGGGATATTCCAGTCAATGTCAGGCATGTTGAAATCACCCATAACCACAATATCTCCCCTTACTGCCATTTGGGTAATTTCATCCACCATCTTGTTGTCATAATCCTTAGATTGCCCTGGAGGCTTATAGATCACTCCAATTCTAATGACAGAACCCTCTTTAGTTTGCATGCAAACCCAGAGTCTCTAGCTCTTTACATGTATTTGAATTACTGTTGCTTTTAGACTTTCTTTAACATAAATGGCTACTCCACCTCCCCTTCTCTCTACTCTGTCTTTCCTATACAATGTACTGTATATCCAGGTAGGGATATTTCTCATTTATTGGAGACCTTCAACTATATCTCAGTTTTGGCAACCAGATCCAAATTATCTCTAGATATTATGGCCATTAACTCACAGAGCTTGTTGCTCAAGCTTCGAGCATTCATTTGTGCACATTACACAAAAAACATTATTATTATTTGTCTGCCCCTTATCATCAACAACTACATCTATTTTATTTACAGCTGCCTTTTCATAAACTTCAACAAACTGATTTATCCTCGTTGGTTGGGGACAGAAATCATTGACCCCCTCAGAGAGGGTTCGCAACTTGGGCGTCCTCCTTGATCCACAGCTGACATTGGAACATCGTCTTTCGGCTGTGGTGAGGAGGACGTTTGCCCAGGTTCGCCTGGTGCACCAGTTGCGGCCCTATTTGAACAGGGAGTCATTGCTCACAGTCGCTCATGCCCTCATCACCTCGAGGTTCGATTACTGCAATGCTCTCTACATGGGGCTACCTCTGAAAAGTGTTCGGAAACTTCAGATTGTTCAGAACACGGCCGCGAGAGCCATCGTGGGGCTTCCCAGATTCGCCCACGTTTCTACAACACTCTGTGGCCTGCATTTAAATGGAGAGTGATAAGGAGCAGAAGGAGGAGAATATTATTTCAATGGTCATGGTACTGCAGATGAGAAGGAAAGGCAAAGGGAGCAGCAGTTGAAGGAGTTGTTGGTGCAGGTGGAGGCTATCAGAAAGGAGCAGAGGAGAAAACCAAGAGTGCAGCCCGAGATGAGAGCAAAGAAGTGAAGAGTTGAAATTGACTCCTCTTTTTGGATATGCTTTTGAAAATCATTGTCAATTTTATTCTCTTTTATGGGGGGAGAGTTGGGTTAAAAGTAAAAGAATGGTAGGGTGGGGGAGGGATTTTTCCAAAATATATAAAAAAGCGATTGTAGGGGGAGTTCAGTGATGTAGCAACGTAATCAGGAAAGGTGCCTCATGATAGGACGGGGAATTCTTGTCTTCCCCCTCTCTTAGGGGGGAGCATGGGAGGAGGCACTTTGGGGGGTGATTGGGGTGAGGAGGGGGAAAATAAATAAACCAAGAGCAAAACAAGGAGGAGGAGGGGGATTATTTTTGTATATTATGAGTGATTATATTATAATAGTTTTAAATGTGAATGGTTTGGGATTGGATTTAAAATGTTATAGAATATTAAGGATGGCCAAGCAAAACAAGGTGGATATTATGATTTTGACAGAAACGCATAAAAGATGAGGAGGAAGGGATAAATTGGTTAATAAAAATTGGAAATGGGTATATGAATCTCGAGGAACGCAAAATAGTAGAGGCACTGCGATTCTTATTCATCAAAGGATTTTATTTGAGGAGGTTGGAGTTCAGAAAGATAGAGAAGGGAGGTGTTTGTTTGTTAAAGGGAAAATAAATCAAAAGAAATAGACACTGGTGGCAATTTATGCCCCAAATGCAAAAACAAAACAATTTATAATAAATACAAAGAGGAAGTTGGATAACTTTATGGAGGGCACAATGTTTTTGGCAGGAGATTTCCATATGCAATTAGCAAATGGGATTGGAAATAGCAGGATGTTACATTTAAATAGACTTAATATGGTGGATCTCTATGCAGACATACCAAATAGAGGTACTTATTATTCAGCAAGACATCATACATTTAGTTGCATTGATTATATATTAATGAATACGGTGAGCAATATACAAGTTAAAAAAGTAGATATAAAAATTATTTGGTTGTCAGATCATGCCCCACTATTGGCAGAATTGGAAATAGGTCAGGAATGTAATTAAAGAATTTGGAGATATAATGCAGTGGTAACTTCTAACAAACAAGATAAAGATAAACTGCAGACAGTGTTATGTAGACAGCGTTATCTACATGAAACCGCTGGGTGAGATCATCCAAGGGCATGGGGTGAGGTATCATCAGTACGCTGCTGATACCCAGCTTTACATCTCCCCATGTCCAGTCAACGAAGCAGTGGAAGTGATGTGCCGGTGTCTGGAGGCTGTTGGGGCCTGGATGGGTGTCCATTACCCTGGGGGGGGGAATTATTGACCCCCTCAGAGAGGGTCCCCAACTTGGGCGTCCTCCTCGATCCACAGCTCACATTAGAGAAACATCTTTCAGCTGTGGTGAGGGGGGTGTTTGCCCAGGTTCGCCTGGTGCACCAGTTGCAGCCTTCTTTGGACTGGGAGTCACTGCTCACAGTCACTCATGCCCTCATCACCTCGAGGTTCGACTACAATAATGCTCTCTACATGGGGTTACCTTTGTAGAGTGTTCGGAAACTTCAGATCGTGCAGAATGCATCTGCGAGAGCAATCATGGACTTTCCCAAATATGCCCATGTTACTCCAACACTCTGCAGTCTGCATTGGTTGTCGATCAGTTTCCGGTCACAATTCAAAGTGTTGATCATTACCTATAAAGCCCTTCATGGCACTGGACCATGATATCTGCGAGACCGCCTTCTGCCGCACGAATCCCAGTGGCCGGTTAGGTCCCGCAGAGTTGGTCTTCTCCGGGTCCCGTCGACTAAACAATGTCATCTGGCGGGACCCAGGGGAAGAGCCTTCTCTATGGCGGCTCCGACCCTCTGGAATCAGCTCCCTCCAGAGATTAGAACTGCCCCCACCCTCCTTGCCTTTTGCAAACTCCTTAAAACCCACCTCTGTCATCAAGCGTGGGGGAACTGAGACATCTCCCCCTACCTATGTAGTTTTTATGCATGATATGACTATATGTATGTTTTTATATTGGGGTTCCTTGCTTTTTAGACTTTTTAAATGTACTTGTTATTTTAGATTCTAATTATTAGATTTGTCATTATGTATTGTTTTTATCACTGTTGTGAGCCACCCCGAGTCTACGGAGAGGGGTGGCATACAAATATAATAATAATAATAATAATAATAATAATAATAATAATAATAATAATAATGTGAATATTTTAGAATTAATGATGTAAGCGATATTCAACAATCAATTGTTTGGGATACATGTAAGGCTTATATGAGGAGGCAATGTATATGTATGAAATTAGATATCAGAAAGAGGTGGGGTAGAGAAAGGGAGAGGAAGATAAGGGAAATAGACTTGATACAAGAACATTTGAGATTAACTAAGAGCAGCGAATGGCATATCCTATTGAAATTGAAAAGGAAACAATTGAAATTGTTTGATGAGATCCAATGGAACAAAATGAGAATGACAATGCAACAAAAATAATGAGTTGGGGGACAAAATCAATGCAACAAATGGCAAGATATTTGAAGAAGAGGAAAGAAAAATCATGTACATTAGCATTGAGAGACCCTAGGGGAGTGGTTAGATATGGTAAACAGCAGCTAGAGAAGATAATGAGAAAATATTATGAGGATTTGTATAAAGAGGAGCAGTTAAATATAAGAGCCTTCAATGTTGGGAAAATAGTAAGTGGAGGAGATAAACAAATATTGAATACAGAAGTTACACAAGATGAAATTGCTAGACTAATTAAAGGGTTAAAACAAGCCAAAGCACCGGGCCTGGATGGGTTTACAGGAGAATTTTGTAAAACCTATATGAATGAATTGTTGTCGCATTTGGGGAAATTGGTTAATAATATATTGCAAACTCATGATATTCCGCAGACATGGAAGAACTCAGAGATTGTTATCATCCCGAAGACCAATAGAAATTTAAGAGAGCCAGGGTCCTACTATCCTATCAGTTTGGCAAATCAACATTATAATATATTAATGAACATTTGGCGAACAGACTTGAAAATGTTTTACCAAAAATAATTGAAGAAGATTAATATGGTTTTGTGAAGGGTAGGAAGATAAGTGAACCAATCAGAAATGTAACAAATGTGATGCACCATGCTACGATTACTAAAAGGAAATTGAGAATTTTGAAATTAGATGTCTATAAAGCTTTTGATAAAGTTAACCACAGTTATTTATATAAATTATGTAAGGAATTAAATATGGGGGACAAATTTTGTGGAACTATAAAAGAGATTTATAAAGGGAATGAAGCATACATAAGAGTGAATGGACAAAGAACACAGAGAATTAAAATTCAAAACGGCACCAAGCAGGGATGCCCATTATCTCCAATGTTATTTGTAATAGCAATAGAGACATTAGATAATAAAATAAGACAAGATAATACTTGGGTAGAATATAAATTAGGGGAATTAGAAATGAAATTAAGCCTATTTGCAGATGACACAATTATACTGACCCCGACTCAGATGATTAAATGTATAAGAAATATTTTGCAAGAGTTTAAACAGGAATCGGGATTATCGGTCAATATGGAAAAATCTGAGATTATGTGTTTAAATACAGGTCTGAGAGAGCAGATAGAAATTAGAAAGAAATCAGGGTTGATGTTAGGACTAAAGAAAATTAAATGCTTGGGAATTTGGTTATTGAGTAATCCGGTGAAAATTGAGGAGGTTAATTATAGACAAATATGGAGAAAAATGTTAAAACAGATGAGGAGTTGGAAAGAAAAAGCTAAGGAGAATGGCCAAAATAAGAGCATTAAAATTATGTACCTTTTACAGCTATTGCCAGGAGGTTTATCAGCATCAAAGTTCAGTGAGTGGGACAAAAAACTTAACTATTGTGTTGAAGAAGATAAAAGACCGAGAGTAAGGAAAAAGTGGTTAATAGCTAATAAAAAAGAGGGTGGATAGGAAGTCCCTGTTTGGAGCTGTATAGAGATACATTTCAAATTGAAAGATTAATGGAGTTACAATTACAGTGATACCTCGTCTTAGGAAATTAATTCGTGCGGTGACGAGGTTCATAAGAAGAAAAGTTCTTAACATGAAACAATGTTTCCCATAGGAATCAATGTAAAAGCGAATAATGCATGCAAGCCCATTAGGAAAATCCGAATCATTAAGGCTTTAAAAAAAGCGGCAGGCGGATGAGTTGGAGGTGAACGGAGTGGGGACAGAGGCAAGCCGAAGAAGTGGTGGGCAAGACCATCTCACTGCCAAAATGTGTCTGTGAGAGTCCCGGACATCCATCATCCACCGCCCCCTCCTGCCAGAAGCCCGCGAGGGGCTAAAGCTGGGTGTGGGAAAGGGCAGAACTTTTGGCTTCTGGATGGACAGGAGAGCCTGGAGCCACCACCTTCCCTCCCGCCGGCCCGGCTGGTCGCCCCCACCTTGCCTAAGGTGCCCATCCCACCCGCTCCAAGAGCTGCACCGTGGCCACCTGGGAGCCACCGCTGCCAGGACGGGATCCCCTCACTGCTCATGCCCCGCACCAGCAACAAAGCGGTGGTAACTGCTGAGGTGACTTTTCCCTTTGGCTGCCTTTCCATGGCGGGAGCAGTGGTGGCGGCTAATGGAGTGGGGACACGGGCAGCGAGGGGATCCCGTCCTAGCAGTGGTGGCTCCAAAGATTCCTGGGATCCTTAATGAATGTTCAGAGCTTCTTAGATTGCTGAGGGGAAGGGGGAGAGAACGTGTGACAGAAGCTATCCCCATCTCCCCCCTTTTCTTAGCAATAGGCTAAAGGGAGCCATTGGAGAGGTAGGGGCCAGGAATTATTATAAAGGGATAGCCAGGACACAACACAAAAAGGCAAGGAAAACCTTTTAACGCATGCAAATCTACAGAAAACAGCAAGAGAATTTCACAGTCATGGCAGTCGCCACCTTGAGCCACTTGTAGGTGCTGTAGGCAGGCAGCAGCTTTGGAGGCACAGCTGCCTAAGGACTCCATGGGCATCACTCTCTTCTGGCTGCCCCAGAAGAAGTGTGGGAGGGGGCTAGGTGAATTGCACGCTCTCTCCCTGAAGGGAAACTACTGGTAGCTGTCTCTTAAAGTCGTTCACAAGAAAGAAAAAGTGACAATGAGGCCGCCTCGCATTTTTGTAAATCCTGGTGCATCGACCAGGCTGCCTAGGACGCTTCTAGTTGCAAGCAGAGCAGAGACAGACACCTTCTGCTCATTTCTCCAGCAGATAATCCCTCCGTCCGCTTGCTCCTGAGTAAAGGTCCTTGGCTCTTTCTCTCTCCTTCCCCATCCCAAACGGCAGCTCTCCCTTGGCGGCGGCGGCATTCAGCGGGCTACCTGTTTTTTTTTACCCAGACTCTACAGGGACAGGGCTGGAGAGGAGAGGAGTCGTGGGAGGCTGCGGTTTGAGTTGGGGCCCCTTCAGGTTTCCGAATTGGACTGTTGAATCATTGTCCTTATCCTTAAAAGCCAGGTAGCTTGTCCAGGTCTGGCTGGGCCACCCAGACGTTTAAAAGAGGAGTAATTTGAAACACCAGGGCGGGAGGATGGCTGCCGTTTGGGACGGGGAGCGAGAGAGAAAGAGCCAAAAACCTTTACTTGGGAGCAAGTGGACGGAGGGAGGAAGCTTTGGCGAAGCTAAAGGATTTTGCCGAGTCCTTGGAAAGGAAGGGCCCGTCTGAAAACTCACCTTGCCTGTTTCCTGGCAGGTAAAAATGTCGGGTAGCCTGCCAAATGCCGCCGCCATGCCAGGAGGAAGAGAGAAAGGGAAGAAGCTCCCTCCATCTTCGCCCTCAGCTCTCTTTTCCGCTCTCGGCCATGCAGTTAGGAAGGGTTTGGAGAATTGGGCCTGGGGGACAGTGCCGTGGTCCTGGCTGCCGGTGTTCATTCTGTCTCCTCCTTCTTCTCCCCACCCACTCACGTGCACCCTCACCCCCAGCAGCTGCGCTCACCGATCAAGAAGTCTTTTCACTTTTTTTGGCCTTATGTTTGTTCCATGGGGAGCGGGATCAAAAGGAGGAGGAGGGCACTCTCCTCCTCGCTTCCGCTTCTCCTTCCACTGCTGCTTCCAAATAAGACAGTTCTCGAACCTGGGGGGGGGGGAGTGGGGAGTTAAAGACAGCTGCTTTGGGCGCCTTGAAGAGCCAGGTAGCCTTGTCTGAGGCCAAAGCACCAGTCCTTGCCATGGCTGGGATTCCCCTCTGCCTGCCACCGCCACCAAAAACACTTTCAAGGAGGGTGGAAGTCCCACCACCTGACAAGCCACCAGGTAGCTTCCTGCATGTGTTAATCCACCCAGGAGGCACCTTCCAGGCAGCCTGCACTTTCTCCCCCCCCTCTGCCCCCTCCAAACAAGGATCAAAAGCCAGTGGTAATGAGGCAAAAGGGGTGAGTTTTGGGATTGCACTCATTATTCACTTTTACATTGATTCCTATGGGAAACATTGTTTCATCTTACAAACATTTCTTCTTACGAACCTGGTCAAGGAATGAATTAAGTTCGTAAGATGAGGTACCACTGTATTACATAAGTGGTATCACACACCTGTTCAACTTGCATATTTCCAGCAGAATGTTAAAAATACTTGTTGGCATGGGTGTCAAGATAAAGGAGTGTTTATGCATATGTTTTGGGAATGCCCAGTGGTGCAGAACTTTTGGAAAAAAGTGCAAGAGGATAATGGCTCGGAAAATGGTGACTGCTAGCATTTTTTGAGTCGCCAGAGCCATGGAACCACCAGACCGCCTGCCGCTTGCCATTACCTGCCTGCCTGCTGCAGCCGTGGAAATAAGTCTCTGAGATAACTGGATAACTGCTGGAATTGGAGTCCTGGGACGCCAGGGTGTCGAATGGTGGGGGCACCAGGCCTCAGAAGGGCTACTGATGAAGTGGAAACTTGGACTTTCTGCTACCATGGGGCGGAGGGTTGTGGCAGAGGAGGAGAGAGAGAATGAGACGGACTGCACTAGAACTAAGCGGAGATTGTCCAGAGACAGGTTAGACATTGTTCGGGGGTGCGAAAGATGGGAGGCTCTGGAGATGTTGCCCAAGAGCGATAACTTCTAGAGGGTGACCAGAGCAACTGATGAGAACCGTCATTGTCCAAGCGAGGTAAAGAGACAGGACCTCAGAATGCTGACCAATGATAGGGGCCAGCACTGAGGGGACTACCTATCATTATTTCCAGAGACCTGGATATCAGCATTGGACTTTCTAGAACTTGCCAGACTGTACTCTGGTGCCATCTTACTGTTGTTGCTGTTTTTTAATGACTTTCTAGCTGACTTATGACCAAGAACTATTAATTAATAACCGATTCCTTATTTTATATATTTTATATACTCTATATATTTTTTTGCATATTTTATATATTTTATAGCCAAAATTTTATGTTTATTGTTTTTAGCTAAATTTATCTGGGGATTTTAATTGATAGATAATTGGGATGGATGTACATTAACTCTTTTTTAACTAATTTAAGGGGTTAACGTATATATGTTATGAGTGAATGGACTATTTTATTAATGTTCTAATTAATTTGCATTTTAAATTAATTATTAGGGTCACCTAACAATGGATGTCTATAACTACTGAAATGAATGGAATGGTGTGAATGGGAGTGGATGGGAGGGGGATGGTAGATGGAATGGGGTGGATGGATGGGATTATAATATGTATGAAGTGAAATAATATGATATGAATGAAATTCTTGGCACACCTGACGCTGAAGAGGCAGGAGGGGAGGGGGCACTTATCTCTGGGGTGGCAGAGGGTCAAAATATCCCGGTCTTGCTGGGGAGAGGCAGATATGGCGGGGGCCATGGAGCTAGCCGTTCCAGGGGAAGGAGGGATCGCTGCTTATTAGTGATCCCTTCTTCTGGCTCCATGAGCTCAATTCAAGGCACTGGTGATGAGTGTAATTCTGGCCCTGGGCTCAGGCTACTGCTACTCAATGTCAGGTCGGTGGTAAATAAAGCTCTCCTCATCCGGGATTTGATCCTGGATGAGGAGGCCGACCTGGCTTGTGTGACCGAAACCTGGCTGAGCCCGGAGGGAAGAGTTCCTCTCTCTGAAATTTGCCCAGCCGAGTTTCAGATGTCTCTTTTGAAGTGTGGTAACCAGAACTGGATGCAGTACTCCAGATGTGGTCTGACCAGGGCGCAGTAGAGTGGTATTAATACTTCCCTGGTCTTTCAGTGTATTCCCTATTGATGCAGCTTAGGATAGTGTTGGCTTTTTTGGCCGCTGCTGCACATTGCTGGCTCATGTTTAGTTGATTATCCACCAAGATTCTGAGATCTCTTTCACAATCACTATTGCTAAGTGGGGTTTCTCCCAGGCTGTATGTGTGTCTAGGTTTTTTTTCCCCTAGGTGAAGGACTTTGCTCTTGTCGATGTTGAATACCATTTTGTTCATATGGGCCCACAGTGTTAGTCTGTCTAGGTCTTTCTGTATTTTGAGCCTGTCCTCTAGGGTGTTGGCTACCCCCGCCAGCTTGGTGTCATCTGCAAATTTGATTAGTTCCCCTTCTATTCCCTCGTCAAGGTCATTAATAAAATGTTGAAGAGCACTGGGCCCAGGATAGAACCCTGTGGTACCCCACTGCCGACCTTCTTCCATGTGGATTTAGAACCGTTGAGGACAGCTCGTTGGGTGCGGTTGCTCAGCCAACTGTTTATCCATCTGCATGTATTGTAATCTACCCCGCTTTTTTCTAATTTGTGGATTAGGAGATTGTGGTAAACTTTATCAAAAGCTTTGCTGAAGCCCAAGTATATGAGGTCAACTGTGTAGAGTGTTGGACATTTAGCCTGTGGTTTATTAGGCTTTGTTGCTGAGAGTGTGTAGATATTTTGCAGGAGTGTGGGAGAATGGTGGAGTTATATCTTGGTTGGGAGGGGTTGAGTGTCTAGTTGAGTCCAGTGGTGTTCAGATGAGTGCTCTTTGTGTTATTTTTAGGATGAATTATGTTATTGTTTTGTTGATTTGTTTGTTGCTTGTTTTTTTTAAAAACAATTGTTATTATTTTTTGTTTTTTCCTTGCTCTTTTCTTTAGGGGAACGTGCTGGTGTGCCGCAAAGCTCCTAGGGGAGCTCCAGCTGGGCGGGGCGCTGCCGGTGCCTCCGACCTGGACCTCCCACTTGCAGCTGTCCCCCGGCTCCTGCCTGATGCCGCTGTTTCCGGCGCTCTCCTGCTGGGCCCCAAAGAAGGAAGGCAGGAAAAAGGAGAGCTTCATTCTTCGCGCCTCCTTTTTCCCGCCTTCCTTCTTTGGGGCCCAGCAGGGGAGCACCGGAAACAGCAGCATCGGGCAGGAGCCGGGGGACAGCTGTGAGTGGGAGCTCCAGGTCGGAGGCACCGGCAGCACCCCGCCCAGCTGGAGCTTCCCTGGCGTCGGCGGCAAGTGTCCTTTGGGGCCCGGCGGGAGGGCACTGGCGGTGGAAGCGGGAAGGTGCCGGCTGCAGCGGTCCCAGGCAGTCGCGGGGAGATGGCAGCGGTGAGAGGGAGCTCCAGGGTGGAGGCACCGACGGTGGCCGTTGGACGTGCTGCTGGAGACGTACATGCTGGTGCTGCGGGGCTGGTACTGGCTCGCTGGCTGGGGCGGAGGTGCCAGCCCCACGCCCATGCCCAACGCAGCGCCAGCATATACGGCGTCCAGCAGCACGTCCAGCTGCCGCCGTCAGGGCTCCCGCTCGCAGTCAGCCGCTCTGCCGCCACCCTTGGCTACTGCCTGATGCCCTGTTGTCGGTGTGGTAGAAAGAGAGAGAGAGAGAGAAAGAAAGAAAGAGAGACATAGCAAGAGAGACAAAGAGAGAGAAAGAAAGCTAGCAAGAGAGACAGAGAGAGAGAAAGAAAGAGAGACATAGCAAGAGAGGCAGAGAGAGAGAGGGAGAGAGAAAGAGAGATAGCAAGAGAGACAGAGAGAGAAAGAGAGACACAGACAGAGAGAGAGAGAAAGAGAGACATAGCAAGAGAGGCAGAGAGAGAGAGAAAAAGAGATAGCAAGAGAGATAGAGAAAGAGAAAGAAAGATAGCAAGAGAGAGAGAGAGAAAGAAAGATAGCAGGAGAGACAGAGAGAGAGAGAAAGAAAGAGAGACATAGCAAGACAGGCAGAGAGAGAGTGAGAGAGAAAGAAAGATAGCAAGAGATACAGAGAGAAAGAAAGAGAGACAGAGAGAGAGAGAGACATAGCAAGACAGGCAGAGAGAGAGAGAAAAAGAGATAACAAGAGAGACAGAGAAAGAGAAAGAAAGAGAGATAGCAAGAGAGACACAGAGAGAGAGAGAGCAAGAGAGAGAGAGCAAGAGAGGGGGAAGGAGGGAGAGAAAGACATAGAGGGAGGGAAGGAGGGAGAGAGAAAGAGAGCAAAAAAGAGAGGAAGAAAGAAAGAGGGATGGAGAGAAAGAAGGGAAGGAAGAGAGAGAAAGAGGGACGGAGAAATAGAGCGAAAGGGAGGAAGAGAGAGATTTTTTTTTGTCGAAACTTTTTTCCCCCCCCCGTCAATATTTCCCAGGATTTTGAAAATATGAATAATGTGCCGCGGCTCAAAAAAGGTGGGGAAACACTGCTCTAGAGGATACAGAGCTGAGAGACTTACCAGCACTGGAACAGGCCCCTGCTCTGAGGAGTATTGCCTGCAACATTTGCCCCAGTCGGAGCCTCTTCCCTGTGAGGGTACAGCTCCAAAGACCGGGAGTCGCAAACGGGCAGGGGGAGACCCGGCCTGTGTGACCACACCCCAGACCCGGCGACCACCGAGACCTTCCAGACCAGGAGGTGGAAGACAAGAGACTCGGCGGCGAAAACGTAGACTCAGAAAAACCGTAGGTTTCAAATCTCCTGCCCAAACTACGCCCCGACGATTGGAGCGACGAGGGGGCGAAAGAACTAACCAGGAGTCTCTTTCTGAGTGCTGAGAACCCCACAGACTAGGCGCGACAGAAATAACACGTGCCAAATACAGAAAGCCGACGGTCGTAGCTACGGGGCAGGCAGCATCTCACAGGCAGTCGCCATTTTGGGCAAAATAACCTCTGCCCGCCATTTTGGAACGTCATGATTGACACTTCGGTAGACCAATCAGACCTACAAGTAGCGGTCGCCATTTTGAATGAGTCATTCTATATCTAATTGTGGCTAGAAAACAGATCCCTTCGCATTTCTCAGCAAATTATGACTTTTCAATAATGGCTGAGGTACCACAATGGGACAACGGAACCCCCAACAAAGACCAAGGAAAAATAACACTCCTCCAGGTCCAAACCTAAAAGTTTGCAATCATCTTCTGCCTTGAAAGCAGCAGAAAAATGCATCAAGGCCTTAGAAGACCAACTTGAAGCTGCGAAAAAACAGGCACCAATGCCTCAAGCTCTCGCAATTCCAACACCAGGTCAGAATTCGGGGTTAATGACCACTGCTACACCCCCTAGACTCCCAGAGGGAACTGGATCCCCAGATAGGTTTGGGGAGCGAGCCCAAACTACAGAGATTCCAGTGAGGCCCGAAATGGTCATGCCACCCAATTCACCGTGGCACATGGCAGCACAACCTCTACCATCAGCCACGTTCACCCCTACAGATGCAGGACTCCGTTCCTCCCCAGATACCTGACAACGCATGCCCCCAGTCTTACAGGATATGATTGCCTCAGCGTACTCACATGGCATTGCAGCAGGGGTTCAACAATATGCAACATCTACAGTTCCCACACCCACACCTCGTCCTTCACCTTCCATACACAGGAATATATGGGCAGCACCAGCACCCCCATCACCTGTGTATGATTCCTTCCATGAGGACTCAGACCTAAGAGATCCTGGTATGGAGCCAGATGATGGCCTATAGGAGGACAAAGGGGCCCTTCCAGAACCACCAGCTTTTGCAGGTCTCTTCAGACCATCCCTCTTTCGCCTTCTACTCAAAAACAGGTGGTTGCATTGGGCACGGCCGACAAGCCTGCAGACCCAGCAGCAGATACACAGCCTGCCACTAGACTGTTTACCGAACCTCAAAAGGAGTCGGACTACATACCTTCCCCACAAATGTTCTGTGACAACATTAAAAGGCCATGGAATCACCCAGCAGCAGCTGTAGGCCCAACAGCCTCAGAACGCAAATTCTATGCCTTCAATCCAGAGATGGAAGACCTATTACAATTTCCTTCCATTAACACTCCCGTCGCAAGCCTAGTGTCCAACACACTAGTACCGTCAGAGATGGCAGACGGCTTAAAACCGGATGACCGGCGAGCCGAAGCACTAATTAAAAAATCACACCAAGTGGCGGCATGGGCACTCAAGGCATTGACAGCCACGTCATTCTTCAACAGAGCCTCAATCTTGTGGCTTCAAGAGATGCTCA
Source organism: Erythrolamprus reginae (assembly GCF_031021105.1). Classification (NCBI taxonomy): domain Eukaryota; kingdom Metazoa; phylum Chordata; class Lepidosauria; order Squamata; family Dipsadidae; genus Erythrolamprus; species Erythrolamprus reginae. Next base: position 255,882 of record NW_027248497.1, read on the forward strand.
CAAAACTAGGCCGGGAGGATGGCCGGTTGAGGCAAGATATCAACAAATTGTTGGCAGTAGCCGAATTCTCGGCTGATGCCACATTATCATCAGTAAGATTTTCCTCACGAGCTTTGACAGCAAACCTATCATCCTGTCGGCTGCTTTGGCTCTGCACTTGGCAAGCAGATGCCAAGTCCAAATGGCGTCTAGCTTCAGCACCTTTCGATAGGGCAAAATTGTTCGGGGAGTCCCTTGACAAAGTCCTTATAGAGGACAAGGACAAAAAGAAGATTTTGCCCAGAACCTATAGACGTCAGGACAGACGTCCTACCCCTTATTTTAGACAACAGCCCTTTCGGGCAGAGACTTCTTTGGCTACACCCACAGTCAACAGGTCATACACCCAAGGGTCATTTACACAACCTGCCTATAGAACAGACAGGAACAACTACGGAGACAGAAATACACAATTTCAGCAACCCAGAAAGCCCTTTAGAGGTTCTAACAGGGGTGGCTACCGTAGAAGTAAGTGACTCCAGAGACCTTTTCCCCATAGGAGGCCGGCTTCAACATTTCACCAACTCCTGGGAGGCAGACACCTGGGCGTTAAATACACTTACCCATGGGCTCACTATAGAATTCCTACAGTGACCTCCAAACCGTTTTCTCCAATGTCCAGTGATTCTCAACCAGCACAAAAGGGAACTTCTGCACCAGGAAATCTACCATCTCCTCAAGATAGGTGCAATCGAGAAGGTTCCCCTACATCAAGAAGGTCAAGGGTACTACTCAGTAGTATTCATAGTACCCAAGGCTTCTGGCGGCAATACGTCAGAACGATTGGCTGACATCAATAGATCTAAAAGAGGCGTACCTGCACATACTGGTACATCCGGAATACAGGAAGTTCCTTCGTTTTTGCTTTGAGGATCACCATTTTCAGTACAAGGCCGTGCCCTTCGGCCTGACGTCAGCCCCATGAATGTTCACAAAGATACTGGACAAAGCGGTTCACCTGGCACTTCGACACTTCGCACCACAAGTCAGACACCAACATGTGCTGATCCTGACGGACAATGTGGCTACACGAGCACATATCAACCACTAAGGGGGCACGAGATCAGACTGTCTCATGCTGGAGGCACACTCCCTATTCAGATGGGCGGAACAACACCTTGCATCCCTGAGAGCCGAACATATCTCCGGCATCTCGAACGTCAAAGCAGATTGGCTAAGCCGGACGACCGTCGATCCAGCAGAATGGAGTCTGGAACCATCACTTTTCCAGGAAATAACCCACAGATACGAGAGACCAGAGGTGGATCTATTCGCCACCCACCTCAACAATCAGCTCCCCAGATTCTTCTCCCACTTCCCGACACCGGGAGCGGAACAGGTCAATGCACTGCTTTGTCCCTGGCCGGAAGGCCTCCTATACGCCTTTCCACCAGTATGCCTGATCCCGAGAGTGATAAACAAGCTCCTACAGGAAAGAGCAGAAATACTCTTAATCACGCCATACTGGCCCAGACGCCCGTGGTTCGCGAATTTGAAGGAGTTATCGATCTCCCCTCCTTGGCGCATACTGCATCACAGGATAGTATTAACACAGGGATCCGTGATTCACCCAGAACCACATTGGTGGAAACTTGCCGTGTGGCACTTGAGCTTGACAGATTAAAGAGACTCCAAGTGCTGGAAAAAGTCATTAACTCCATTCAGGCATCAGGCCGTCCATCTTACCAAGCCACAAGGACAGCATACTGCACTTTCTGCAGGAAACAGAACCTGGACCCACAGTCCCCCTCTGTGATTCAACTTCTAGCCTTTCTGCAGACCGGTCTAGACAGAGGACTAACACCAAACACCTTACGCAGACAGGTAGCAATCATAGCCACCATTCTCAAAACAGAATTTGCGCAACCAATTTCACAACATCCATGGGTACGTGATTTCATTAGAGGAGCAGCGAACATTCGAACCCCCCCCCCGGTCCACCACTTCCCAACTTGGGACCTACTCCTAGTGCTGCAGGCCCTCACTAAGCCTCCTTTTAAACCAATACGGGACATTCCACTACGACTATTATCTGTTAAGACAGCCTTCTTGACAGCTATTACATCAGCGAGAAGGGTCTCAGAACTGTCAGCACTCTCAGTCAGACAGGACTTATGTATCTTCCACTCAGACAGAGTGGCCCTACGATTAGACCCCTCCTTCTTGCCTAAGGTAAACACGGTTTTCCATCGAGCACAAGAGATTATACTGCCAGACTTCTGCACCCATGGGTCACATCCACTGGAACTTAAATGGCATGAAATTGATGTAAGACGCGCATTGAAAATTTACATCAGACGCACGAGTACATTTTGGAAGACGGAATCCCTATTTGTGTCCTACTTTTCTGCCTCCATGGGGTCCAGGGTCTCACCTAAGACTATTAGTCGCTGGATACGTTCTTGCATAATTACAGCGTACAAGCTAAGCCCCACTCCAATACCTAAGGGCATCATGGTACACTCCACGCGAAGTGCGGCCACATCAGTGGCATGGGCAACTCAAGCACCAATTGAGGATATTTGCCGGGAAGCAACTTGGGCGGCCTCAAATACGTTTATTAAACATTACCGCCTAGATACATACGCTTCAGCTGAAGCAGCCTTCGGACGTAGAGTGCTGCAATTGTGTGCAATGCCCCTGCCCACCTGGTCCAGCCTCATCCCGCCCCGGATAATTAAGCTTGGGTATATCCCACCTTGGACTCTCCGTAGCAGTGCAGTGGAGAAGAACCGTTGCACTTACCTGAACGGTCTTCTCGATGCACTGCAAGGAGTGTCCAAACCCAACCCGGCTATTTGGCCCAGGAGCACAGGTCTTATGGCTACAGTTGATTTTAAATTCTCATTTGTTCTCATTTAACAATAGTTAATAAAGTTCATGGTTGATTAACACTATGACTTCGTTTTTATTATAGATTGACCCAGTTAGGGCAGTATGGGGGCGGGACCCGTTATTTATGATAATATTTAACTCAGTCCCTTCCAATAAGGCTGAAGTATCACCCACCTTGGACTCTCCTTGCAGTGCATTGAGAAGACCGTTCAGGTAAGTGCAACGGTTCTTCTGTCGCTTGTCCTACCTCTATCTAGGGTATTTTTTACTTTTTCCTGACAGGAAAAGGAGCTCACTGAGAGAAATCAGCCCGCTAGAGCTGAAATGAGGTTTCCCGGAGGTCGATGGCATTAAGCTACAAGCAGGCATTTCAGAACGAAGTTAACTTTATTAGAAAAGTAAAAATCATTATAATGCCTGGAGCGGTATAAAAACATGTCTTCAGATCTTAACAACTAAGAAGAGAAGAATGGCTGCTCCTTCTTTTCCTGCGTGAGGGAGGAAGTGAGCAAAGCAGTGTTACATCATAGAAAGGGAGGAGCTACATTAACAAACAGAGTTAACCATTTAACTACAGGATGTTTCTTAATGTCTTTGGAGGCTGTCAACCCACAGTGTGACACCCCTTCTTTGGCAGTCATCAGAGACATGAGGGACATCAAGACATCAGTTCACTTAAGGCACATTTTCTTGGAGAGGTATTCATGTTGGTCAGCTGACAACGGCTTATTCAGCAAGTTAGCGATCTGTTCAGTAGTAGGCACATACTGTATTTTCACGAATCCTTCTTTCACACTCTCTCTGGTAATTCTATACCGGATGTCAATGTGCCATGAATGAGCTCCAACACATTCAGCTTCAGCAATGTATGTAACTGAAACATTATCTTCCATGATAACAATTGGTTTCTTTGGACATTCCCAAATACTATCAATGAGAGCAGAAACAGAGGTTAATGTATTACAACAATCAGAAACACATCCATATTCAGCCTCAGTTGAAGAGCAAGAAATAAACTTCTGTTTCCTAACTTTCCAAAAGATAGGACAACCATTTAAAAACAGTATGTAACCAGAAGTACTTTTTCGTGTTTCTACATCACCTGCCCAGTCAGCATCTGCGTAGCAAATCACTTGAGGGTACTTATCATGTTTCGGCTCAAGGAACAACTTCATGTCCTTTGTAAGCTTCATGTATCTCAACAGTCTCTTTATGCAAGACCAATGAAACATAGTTGCTTTGCCAACGTATCTGGACAGTAGATTCACGCTCAGTGAAATGTCAGGTCTTGTCCAACTGCTGATGTACAATAGCGATCCAATCACTGACCGATACAGCGTTTGGTTCTCAAACTCAGGATGTTCTTCTCGGGCTAACCTGTAAAAATCAGTCTGCATAGGAGAACGACAAGTGTTCGCATCAGACATATTACAATTCTGCAAAAGCTGGTCAACCTTGCTTTCTTGTGAAAGAGAGAACCCCTTCTCAGTTTTCTCACTCTGAACACCTAGATAATCATTAATATGCCCTAGGCTCTTTAAAGTGAAATGTTTCTCAAGACCCCTAGCAAAAGTTTCACTCATGCGTTTGTTGGGACCAATGTAAATAATATCATCAACATAAACAAGAACAATTTCATAAACCTTACCTTGCCCTTTTGTGAACACACATTCATCTGAGACGGACTTAATAAAGCCCGTTAAATTTAGCTTTTGAATGAGGCAGCGGTACCACATGAGGGTGCTCTGTTTCAGGCCATAAAGACTCTTGTGCAGGTACCAGACCTGGAACCTGGGAGCACTCTTGACGTAGATCTCTTCATTCAGATCAGTGTTCAGGTAGGCAGTCTCTACATTGAAGTGAAAAACCTCTAGGTTCAAAGCAATAGCAGTGATCAGGGCAATTTTGACACTTTCATTTCTGACGGTGGGTGAAAATGTATCAGTGTAGTCATCTGGATAAATCTGGGAAAATCCTTGAGCTACGAGTCTAGCTTTGTACAGCTTTCCTTCATTAGGTTTTTGTTTGACTCTGTACACCTAACATGTGCCAATAACTTTCTTGTCTGTTGGAGGCTCCACCTGTTGGAACACCTTAAGTTTCTTTAAACAGTCCAGTTCACGTTCCATAGCCTCATACCACTTCTCTTGTTCAGATTCAGGCAAAAGTCTTATCTGATGAAAATGTTCAGATGGAAGTGTAAGATAGTTACACAAGAAAGAAAAAGGAGATTGAGATACTTGCTGTGCATATCTCTTTGGAGGAGTTCCTTTGGTTGTTCTCTTTGAATGCCTGGGAACCTTGGTCCATTTTTCATCATCATCTCCGTCTCCAAGTTCATCGTCAGGGATTTCCTCTGCGACTGTTGAAGACTGTTCATCATCTGGAACATCAGGATCATCTGGAACAGCTGCCTGGGAATCAGGTTTCGCCGCACCGTCTGTGTCATCCTTAGGAAAATAAACTGAAGTATCATTACTATGTATACTGGACCAATTAGTGTCTTCCTCAAATTTGGCTGAATTGGAAATAACAGCTCTATGGTAAGTGTCAGCAAATTTGTAGTACTTAGAGCTTTCATCAAAGCTGATGAATCTCATTCTTTCTGACACAGGACCTCCTTTTCTTCTTTGGTCAAGTGGAATGTTAACAGTGGCATAACAACCAAAAATGTGGATGATTTGAACATCAGGCTTCTTTGCATGAAGCAAGTAATAAGGAGTCTCTTGTATAATGCTACTCCATGTTCTGTTAACAATGTAATTAGCATACCTTAATGCTTCGCCCCAATATGAAAAGTCCATGCCTGCATCCTCAAGGAGACAACGAAACATTGTCTGCAAAACGCCATTCCTTCTCTCAGAAATTCCATTCTGAGCAGGCGTTGAGGGTGCTGATGTTTGTTGACGGATTCCATTCCTTTTCATCCATCCATGGAATTGCTGGGACATAAATTCTCCACCACAATCACTTTGAATTCGCTTGATCCAGACATCGTATTGGGTAAGTACCTCTGCAGCAAAGTCTTTAAAGACCTGAAACGCCTCAGATTTCTGTTTCATTAGAAACACAAAACCATATCGTGAGTAACTGTCAACAATAGTTAAGAAATACTTACTGTTGCCTTTAGTAGGCCGAAATGGACCGACAACGTCGGTATGGACCAATTAAAAAATGCGTGTGGACAATGGAAGGGCAAACTTTGCGACCGGAGCCGCACAAGTTTTTGCTGAGTTGCACACCTTACAGTCAAGATGAACTTTGCAATCACCATCAACTTTAAAACCATTCACAAACTCAGGCATCTTTGCTAAAACTGGATAAGATGCATGGCCCAAGCGACGGTGCCATCTGTGAATACACCTGGAATGAAAAGATTTGTTTGTTAATACAGGTTTAACATTAGAAATAGCATTAGGAACCTCGGAGACTTCATTGGCTTTATGAGCCTCTGGATCTATAGTGGCACCAGGTTTTCTCTCTGGACCTGTGCTTTCGCCCTTTGAAACTTTTATACTTACATCACCCTTAGGTGGAGGTTTAGGTTTTAAATAGTAAACACCTCTAATAGGGATACCAGTGGCAAGGATTTTGCCATCCCTCATAATGTAAGCTTCTGAGAGTTCTTGGGTTACTGTAGTTCCTAATTCTTCATTCAGGCGGTACACGCTGAGAATGTTGTTCTTGGCACTTGGAACTTAGAAAACACGTGAGATGTGTCTGTCCAGTTCTTTGATGTAGACAGTTCCTTCTCCTTCCACTTTGCAGAGATATTCTGCTACTCCAATCACCTCTTTGACATCTGTCTTGTGGAGCTCGGTGAAGAATCCCTTCTGGTATGCGATGTGCACGGCTGCTCCGCTGTCCAATGTCCATAAGTGACGAATGTCGTACTGTGGACTCTTGTCAGGAACAGTGTTGAGGAGGAGAGTGTTAACATAAACACGTTTCTCACCTTTTGAGTCTTTTAGAGTTGACTTGGCAGCTCCGGAGGCTCTTCCTCTGGATCCTTTCTTTTGCGCCCCTTTGGGTTGAGTTGGATATGTGAGAGATTCAGATTCGCCAGATTGAACAGTTGCAAATCACTGGATTGGGATTTCTGAGTGTCATCTTTCTTAGACTGCTTCTGGCGTGTGTATCTCGATGTGTTACTTTTCTGTTGACCGCTCTTGGCCAAGGTAGGTTTGTATGCAGCTGACATTGGTCTGAGCCTAGTGTGCAGAAAACCTTCTTCTTCAATTAGCATGTTACAGAGTCTCTGTGTTGTTCTTTGGGCCAATGGGAAGCTGTTAAATTTGAAAACTGCCTCCTTCCATTCAGGGCCAAGGGAATTTATGATGGCAGCATTGACTTGCAAAAAGTCCATGTTGTAGCCCCACTCTGTTAAGTCCTTGTGCATTGATAACATCTTGGACAGATGTGGAGCAATTTCATCCCCAGACTTAAATTTGGCACTATGGAATTGAGATAGCAAAATAGCCTATTTCTTCTGAAATAGGCCTGAACAATCCTTCAAGTGACTCAAGTAACTCAGCAGAAGTAATGTCAGGTGAGTACCTCACTGACAAATCAGTGTCCATAGACATAAGAATGAGGAGCGTGGCTTTTATGTCCGCCTCTCTTTCTTCTTCAGTCCACTGCCTTACTGGTGGATTAAAAACCATATGGTCTATCTGATGTGTGAGTAAGAGCAGTCTCATCTTATGAAGCCATATCCTACAATTGTGTCCATTCCCCTTCAACATTGACTCACCTTTCAGAACTGATGAGGTGATAGCTTGCCTTGTAGATGCAGCTGGCATGGCTGCTGGTGGCTGTTGCACTTGAGGCACAATAGCTGGTGGCAAGACAGCAGGTTGAGGAGCCTGGGCCGGTTGTGGCAGATGAGGAGTAAGGACTGGTGGTCTCTGTTGCGGTACAGAGGTTGCTGGAACTTGTGGAGGTCTGTTCCGTTGCATCTGGGCAGCCTGGGATGCCTGTGAGAATCTTGGCTTAATAAAAGATTGATTAAGCATCTCATTTGTAAAAGATTGAGAAAAATCTTTAACTTCAGGAATTGGCTTTGATTTGTGGCCATACCATCCACTAGAGGCCGCTGCTGCACTGTAAGTTTCTGCAGCTGCTTGGGTGAGGGGGATTGCCCCCCTTCTCTCATATTCCAGCATGGAGTTATCTTGCTGAGGTGCAGCGGGGAAATAATGAGAGATGGACGCATGCTCAGTTTGGATTGGATCAGACAAAGGCATTTCTGAGCTAGCATATGTGGCAAAATTCTGATCAGACTGCGCATGATCGCTTTGAACTACAGAGGACAAAGGCATTCCAATGCTATCAGCTTTCTTGGTTTGCGCATGCTCAGAGTTTGCAATAGAAACAAATCCCATTTGATCAGTTAAAAGTTTAAACTGCAATTTTTTAAAGTCTCTCAATTCCTTTCTAGAAGCTGTTACTTCTTGCAAATAACATTCATAAGAAGCTTGCTGCTGCACAGTTTTTCTCCAGCTAGATTATCCAAATGAATACAAAATGTTTCCAGATCATGGATTTCATTCTGAAGCTTAGCAATCGTTCCCTCTACCCTTTCGAGATCTGAGAGATTTTGCCTACTTTTGTTGGAAGTTTGAGACACATCATCATCAAGGTGCTTTGTTTTAGCAGTTGCCTTTAACGGAAGGCTTGATGATTGAAAGCTCAGGGATTGGGAGCCAACAAGGGTTTCCTCTCCTTCTTCCTCACTTTGTTGGGCAGAAGAACTTTCTATGGGGATTCCCATGACAGTTTTTCCTTCTTTATCCCCTTTCTCAATCATGTAAGAAATATGACTTACAGTTTGATTAGAATTAGCCGCTTCAGGAGCTTCCAGCAAATGCTGTTCAGACATGATGAGGTTTCTTTTCTCTTCCGAACTGTGGATGAGGAATTTGAGGTCAGGTAGCTGATCTTCAGAAATTTCATCAATGAAGCTCTGGGAGAAAAGTCTATTTTTCTTCCTTTTAGCCGGCATTTGGGTGGGCCCAGTAGCTTAGGGAAGTATAAACCACCCTCGGCTTACCATGACGGGAAAAGGAGCTCACTGAGAGAAATCAGCCCGCTAGAGCTGAAATGAGGTTTCCCGGAGGTCGATGGCATTAAGCTACAAGCAGGCATTTCAGAACGAAGTTAACTTTATTAGAAAAGTAAAAATGATTATAATGCCTGGAGCGGCATAAAAACATGTCTTCACATCTTAACAACTAAGAAGAAAAGAATGGCTGCTTCTTCTTTTCCTGCGTGAGGGAGGTGAGCAAAGCAGTGTTACATCATAGAAAGGGAGGAGCTACTTTAACAAACAGAGTTAACCATTTAACTACAGGATGTTTCTTAATGTCTTTGGAGGCTGTCAACCCACAGCGTGACACTCCTGTGATGTGGTTAGGCTTCTGCCCCGGTCGCCATCTTGGAGTTTATTGAGGTTAGCTGAGGGCAGTGTGGGGTGGCTGCAGGGCTGGTGTTAATGGCAGAGTGCATAGTGGCCAAAGGGAAATAAAGGCAGCGGAATAGGGTGGGGTGAGTTGGAGCATACACTACGGTCATAAATGTGGGGGGGTTGCCAAATGTCCAAATTTTGATAGTGTGATTATGAGGATACTGAAGCATATTTAACTTGAAGGACCAATTATATATATTATTTATTCAATTTCATAATAATTTTAAACAATTCCTCAGTAATGGTTGTTGAATGAGGACTACCTGTAATCAGCAGTGCAGTTACAGTTCTCCCATTCAAAAATCTTGTTTAGAAAATGTGAGGATTCCATGAAGTGGAGATTTATTTGCGGTAAAATGGGAATACAGGACATAAGGCTCGCTGAGAGTAAATTAGAGGTAGTTTTAGTTTTCTCTTCCTTTTAAATAAGATTCCTGTGTTGGCACTAATTGCAATGCCACATTCTAAACCTTTTAATATATAGTTTAATATAAGTTATTTTTCTCCCAGTTCTAAAAACGATAAAAAATAGATGGAAGCCAAAATAATATTGTATAAACTTCCCCCCCCCCCCTGTTGTTGGGTTGGTTTTTTGCATTACATCTGAATGAAGAAATTGAATGTCATGTTGTATATGGGGACAACAATTGTTTTCTTCCTGTATAGATACATAACTGCATACAGTTATGTTTCCTGCATAAGCCTAAAGGAATGGTATCATGTGTCTTGCAGCTCTTTTATAAAAAAATGATGGTGATTGGTATAAATCTTTAGGCAAGGCATGACATTTATTCTTGATTTGTATAAAATCCATTCTCCGTGCTAAAGGAGCGGGTCCAGCAGTCACGTGGGTTGCTCATGTCCAATCCGGTGGAACTGAGCCTTGTATTAAAAAAGCCTGCTGGATCTGCCCCTTCCCAGAATTCGCTCAGTTCTCGTATCCACGGTACGGTGAAACGCTCGTTCAACATAGCACCTTCCCTTGACTCCTTCTGCTTAGAACAGTAAGCATATTTCTCTATTTTTTACTTAGTATATAGCCAACCGTAACCGGCTTGGCTCCTTTAAGAGAGAAGCCTGCAGCCCGGCCCCCCGCGGCTTTCCCTTCGCCGCTAGCCGGCTGCTGCTGCCGGCTTGGATTGTTTCCCCTCAATCCTTTCGGCCTGGAGGTTTTATTTTTCTTTATAAACAAGAGGCTTTTACTTAGAGGGCTTTACCTCCTGCGGTGTGAGACGTTCTCAAGTTTCTCTTGTCAGTCTCCTGGACTTAGTCATCGCTTCTTTAAACTTCGGAGCGTTATTTTTTTTTTGGCGCGAAGGCCTTCGTGTCCCCTTAATTGCGCACTTTCGTTTTTGGCTTTCTGCCATCCGTTTAGTGCTTACAGTCCACCGCTGGGTTCCTGGAGTGGGCTTTGAGTCTCTCAGGCTAAATTCTCCACCGGCTAAGCCTTTAACCTGTGTGCCTTGGTTAATTAATTATCTTTAGGGAGGCTAGCCGCGCTGCATTTGAGGACACGAACTCTGGTCTCGCCCAGATTGCTCTCAAGTCGCAGCAGCTCCTAGGCCTAGGAGCAGGATCCCATTCCTCTTGGGAATAAACCCTTTTAAAGTGCTTCTCCCTCCTAGGTTCTTTGGCTCAAGCCTGGTTTCTGCTAATTTCAGACTATGGCTTCTTTTCCCAAGAGAGGCACAGCTAAAGGTCCCAGAGAGGCCAGGCCTACAGGTGATGAGATTACTATTTTACCCCAGGCCTCTGTTTCCTCTCCTGCTGGAGCTCACCATGTGGCTAAATCCACCAGAGCTGAAAAGAGAAGGGACCTAGCCCTCCAAAAAATTCATGACAAATCAGCTAAACGCTTAAAGGTGCAGGCCCAAGTGCACCCTAATCCTGACCCCTCAGAAGCATCTATCCTGCCTCCCCCTGGGTCATCTTTTTTATCTCTGGATGAGCCAAACCTAAACTTACCCCAACCTAACCTGTGGGGTCTAGGGCCAGAGGAACCAGATTTAGTGGAAGACTCCTCCCAGCCAGAAACCTCTCAGGCTCCCAAGGACTCTTCTAACATTCCTGCTGATATTTCTTCTCTACCACCAGAATTTCGATCTATTTTCTCTGTCTTATCCAAGGCCATTGATGCTAAGCTCTCTGCCATCAATGTGCCATCTGTGTCACACCCACCTGTGCGTCCTTCCCGCCCCCATGGTTCTCCCTCAACCTTTAGGGCTCCAATGGAGGAGGTCTCAGACTCCTCCCAGGACGAAGATGAGGATGAATACCCGGCAGAGGAGGAGGACCCTTTTCAGGGTCTCTCAGAGGACAAAGAATCTCAAGTCAAAACACCTACTCCAGCTACTATTTTTCCTTCTCAACTTTTCAAATCTCTCCTTCTCAAGGCAAGAGTATCCACAGGTTTAGCTGGACAGGAGAAGCAGACTGCTTCCTCCACTGACCCCCCAGAGGAAAATTTGCCATACTTCTCAGAAGAGCAGGAAGATAATGAGGCAATTCCTATGCCAAAATTATTTAAGGATGCCTTACTCAAACAGTGGGATCATCCAGCCTCGGGCCTCAACCCCACTACCAAAGACAAGAAATTGTACAAGCTCTCTCCTTCATACGAAGAGCTTCTATCATGCCCTAAACCTGATGAACCTGTCAAAACTCTCCATTCTGCTGCAGCCATGCCTGGTGAGGCAGAGGAGGTGCTTCGCCCAGAAGATAAGCGACTTGAGCAAATGCTCAAGAGGGGATTCACCGCTGACTCCTGGGCAATTAAGAGTGCTGCAGCTGCATCCTTCTTCTCCAGGGCTATGCTTCTTTGGCTTCGTCAACTTCAACAGCATATTCCTCCCGATGATCTGAGGGGTCAACAGGACTTCAACAAGGTTTTTGCTGCTGCCCAGTACGTGGCGGATGCCACTCTTCAATCCTCCAGATTTGCAGCCAGATCTATAGCGGCCTCCACAACGGCCAGAAGACTCCTATGGCTCCGTCCTTGGCAGGCAGGAGTACGCCAAAAGTGGCAACTTTCCATGGGGCCATTGAAACGTGACCTCCTCTTCGGAGATCTCCTGGATCCCCTGCTCACGGAGACCACAGACAAGAAGAAGATTTTGGGCCCCACCATCAAGAAGGCGTCCAAAACACAGCCTTTTCGTCGCCCAGGGCGCCAACAGGAGCAGGGGTCTACCTTTCAAAGACAGCCAGGTCAGTATTCCCCCCGCTTTCGTTCCCAAGCTAGAGGCGCCAGGGGCAGAGGCTTCCGGTTCCAAAGAGGAGCCTCTTCCAATAGGGCTTCAAAGAAACCCAGATGGTAATCTCCCCTCACATCCGATAGGCGGCCGCCTGGCCCTTTTCTCCTCCGCTTGGCGCCGCTCCTCCAAGGACCCCTGGGTCATTGACACTGTAGAAAGGGGTCTCTGTTTAGAGTTTATTTCCTTGCCCCCTAAACGTTACATTTCATGTCCCTCCCCTAGATCCTCCTCATCCAGTTCCCGAATGGAGGAAGCTATTTCTCATTTACTATCTATTAAAGCCATTCAACCAGTCCCCCCCGACCAAAGGGGCCGGGGTTTTTATTCCATCCTCTTTATGGTCCCTAAGACGTCTGGAGGCTGGAGAGCCATTCTAGATCTCAAAAAGTTGAATCTATTCATCAAGTATAGAAAATTCAAGATGCACTCCTTGGCATCCATTTTAGCTTCCATTCATCCGGGGGATTTCATGGTCTCGCTGGACCTCACAGAAGCGTACCTCCATATTCCCATTGCCAAACACCACAGGAAATATTTACGTTTTGCCTTCCAGGGCAGACACTTTCAATATAGAGCTATGCCCTTTGGGCTCTTCTCAGCCCCAAGAGTCTTTACCAAGCTTTTGGGAGCTCTAGCGGCTCACATCCGGTCCACGCCCATTCACATATTATGTTATTTAGATGACATTTTAGTTCACGGGAACTCTAGAGATGGAGTGGCCGCAGATCTTTCTATCACCATGTCAGTTCTACAGAACCATGGTTTCTCCATAAACTTCGATAAAAGTCACCTTCGACCATCTACTGCCATTCTGCATCTGGGATCCATTATTAATACTGAGATATCTCAGGTATTTCTCTCTCCTGAGAGGAAGCAGAGCATAGATGACCTGATTTTCTGTGTGTTGTCCCATCAATCAGTCCCCATAGTTTCCCTATCTTCCTTGCTGGGGAAAATGGTATCATGCATTGGGATTGTTCCCTGGGCTCGCCTTCACGCCAGGGAACTACAGTGGCTTCTGTTACCTTTCCAGAGATCGGGACGCAGCAGTTCGCAGATCTCTCAAATGGTGGATTTCTCCAGCCATGGACAGGGGCTCCCCCTTCAGGTGCCCAGACCAGTTTGTGGTCACCACAGATGCCAGTCTCCTGGGCTGGGGAGCCCATGCTCAAGGATTGATAGCCCAGGGCACTTGGTCTCTGGAGGAGGCCTCCAGGCCCATCAACTGGCTGGAGTTAAGGGCCGTCTCTCTAGCATTAAAGCAATTCTATCCTCACATCTCCAACCAACATGTTCTGGTCCTGACCGACAACATAGCCACCAAAAGCCATATTTGCAGACAGGGAGGCACGAGATCCAAGGCTCTCATGAGGGAGGCCCTAAAGTTAGGCCTTTGGGCGGAGAAACATCTCCAGTCGCTCTTAGCCGATCACATCTCGGGAAGCCTCAATGTCCAGGCGGACTGGCTCTCACGAGCGACCATAGATCCAGGAGAGTGGAACCTCCATCAGACACTGTTCCACCAAATTTGCCTCAGGTTCGGGTTTCCAGTACCCAGCTCCCTCGCTTCATCTCCAGATTTCCAGCCCCGGGAGCGGAGGCAACCAATGCCCTCAGGAGCCCCTGGCCTCCAGGCCTCCTTTATGCTTTTCCTCCAATTCCGATCTTACCGGAGGTGATTCACAAAATCATCCTAGAAAGAGCTCGAGTGATCTTGATCGCCCCCCACTGGCCTCGCCGGCCCTGGTTCGCAGACCTTCAACAACTATCCGTCCAGGACCCTTGGCGACTCCCCGTTTTGGAGGATATGTTACGGCAGGGGGCCTCATTCCATCCAGACCCGGAGTGGTTCCACCTCACCGCCTGGCTGTTATCCGGAGAGACTTAGACCTGTGAGGGTACGATCCGGATACAGTGGAAATCATCCTGAAGGCCAGAAGGGGATCGACCAATAGGATATACGACCATACCTGGTCAAAATTTCATCAGTGGTGCTCGCAGGAGGGTTTATCCCCCCTGTGTCTTCCCATCCACAAGATACTTACCTTTCTCATGAAAGGTTTCCATCAAGGTCTCTCCACCAGCACTATCCGTCGGCACTTAGCAGCCATCTGTACGGTTTTGGCAGGACCTCGGAGACAGCCGCTCCGTTCCTTTCTGGAAATCCAAGAATTCCTCAAGGGTATGGCCAACCTCAGACCGTCTAAGGTCCACAGATACCCTTCCTGGGACTTGCCTCGGGTTCTTCACTCCCTTACTCAGGCACCATATGAACCCCTGAAATCAGCGTCTCTCAGGTACCTATCTTTCAAGGTAGCATTCCTGGTGGCGATTACATCCGCCCGACGCATTTCTGAATTGGCTGCTCTCTCAATCAGACAGGACCTCTGCCAGTTCCATCAGGACAAGGTGGTTCTACGCTTGGACCCCACCTTCCTACCCAAGGTCAGTTCCATGTTCCACAGATCCCAGGATATTGTTTTACCTTCCTTCTGCTCCCAACGGGATCATCTCCTAGCTATTAGATGGCACACTCTGGACTTGACTAGAGCGCTGAAGATTTACATCCAGCGCACAGGCCACATTCGGAGATCTGAAGCACTCTTCGTGGCCTATCACCCCAGATCCATGGGCTCCAGAGTGTCTTCAACAGTGATAGGCCGTTGGATCAGGGGAACCATATCTAAAGCCTATGAGTCAGCCTCTCTCCCCATTCCAAAGAATATTACGGCACACTCTACCAGAAGTGCTGCCACTTCGGCCGCTTGGGCGACTCAAGCCCCGTTGGAAGAAGTGTGTAAAGCAGCCACTTGGGCCTCACCTAATTCCTTCATCAGACACTATAAAATCGATACATATGCCTCAGCAGATGCGGCCTTCGGTAGAAGGGTTCTCCAATCCGTTATTTCTCACAATGACAACTTGAACCCTCCCTAGGGACCTATCTATTGGGTATGTCCCACGTGACTGCTGGACCCGCTCCTTTAGCACGGAGAATAGGCGTTGATCGCTTACCTGAACGCCTCTTCTCGTGCGGTGAGCGGGTACAGCAGTCACTTCCCTCCCTTATGTGTTTTCCTTTTCTTATCTTCTATAACCTAACCTTATTCTTTTTCACGAGAGTTGAACATACTTGAGCTTTCACAACTGAGCCTAAGTCTACGGATTCGCGAATTCTGGGAAGGGGCGGATCCAGCAAGCTTTTTTAATACAAGGCTCAGTTCCACCGGATTGGACATGAGCAACCCACGTGACTGCTGTACCCGCTCACCGCACGAGAAGAGGCGTTCAGGTAAGCGATCAACGCCTATTCTGTTCTGTTAATTAGAACTTGAAAAAGACATTTGAAATGAGTATATTAAACAAGGCAGTCTTGGAAGACCTAAAGTGCTATCAAGAAATAGTGTAGAATTAGGAGAAGGTAGTACTTTGTAAAACTACATTCTTATGTTGGAGGACTAGATTTTACTTCTTTCATTTCTTTTTTTTCAAGATTACCCCATTTACTGCATCATAATAGGCAGCTCTTCAGTGTTTCAATAGATGATGATGGTTGTTGTTGTTATTTATATTAATATTCATATCAATATTAACATAATTTTTATTCATGAAACTGAACATTTAAAAATGTAATACAAACTAGCTGATAACCTGGCATTGTCCGGGTATTTATTTATCACAATCCTATATTAGACAAAATCCTGTATAAGATACCCCTAGCATCCCTAGCAATTTCAACCAAACTTGGTACACAGATGACAGGCCCACCACAACTCCACCACTCAGCTCAGCAGCCTCTCCCTCACAGCAGGCCAGTGAGTGCCATTGCCATTGGGGCCCTCTCTTGGTGTGGCAGAACCCCCCAACCACTATCGGGGTATTCTGTCTGGAATTGCAGACAGTCCTGCTCAGACACCACTGCAAGCCCAAGGCTCCCATAGCAGCCAAAGGAAGCCAAACAGGCGGTGTTGGGTCTCGCCTGGGGTTGCAGTGCATCAACCCCATCAGGATGGATGGTCGGTGTAGAGAGAGCTGTGTGTTATTCATGGATGGCCAGATGGAGCCTGCTTTGATGGAGGTGCCATAGCTGCTCAACATGTCATGGCTCTGTATAAAATTCTGTATAAATTTTGTTCCCAATTTTTATTGGAGCCGTTTGAAATGAATTTTTGATAGTATATTCATTTTTTTACGACTATTTCTTTCCATTAAAGAAATTTGTAATTTTGACCAGACTTCCAAATCTTTTTGACTTTTTTGTATCAATTTCATGTAATTGTTTTCTTTTATTGTTGAACATTTGGCTGCCAAACAAATCCTGAGGTATTTGACTTTTTTTGTTGTCTGGATTCCCAATATGTTTTCTAATTCCTTCTCTTGTTTTTTGTGAGATTTTTGTTATTATTTTTGTGTTGTCCTTATTGATCTTTAAACCAGCTCTTTCGCCAAATTCTTCTATTTCCTGCAATAACTTAGGTCCTGAAGTTTTGGGAGTTTTCAACAATAAATACTACTGTATATCATTTGTAAATGCTTGTAGTTTGTATTGCTCTTTTTGTATTCCCAATCCTTAAATTTCGTGATTCCTTTTTTTCATTTCAGGAGAATTTCCAATGACAAATAAATAATAGGGGAGATAGCAAACACCCTTGTCTGACACCTTTCATGACATTTATTGTTTCTATCATGTCACCATTAATCATAATTTTTGCTGTTTATAAAGAATATATTGATTCAATTATTTTAGTAAATTTGTCCCCGAATTGCATACATTTTAGTTCTGTTATGGAGAATTTCCAATCCAAATTGTCAAACACCTTTTGCACATCTACGAATATTAGTGCCAATTGTTTGTTGGAATGAACATTGTAATATCCTAGAACATTTATGACCATTCTTGTATTGTTGCGAATTTGTCTTTTTGGAAGAAAGCTGTTTTAGTCCAAATACATAATTTGGTTTAATATTGTTTTTAATCTTTCTGCTATTATTGTTATGAATATTTTATAGTCAGAATCCAGCAAAGAGATTGGTCTGTAATTTTTAATTAAGCTATTGTCTGTGTTATCCTGAGGTATCAAAGTTATATACTCTATCCTCCATGATTTTGGCATTTTGGCTTTTTCTAGTACCTTATGCCATATTTTTGGAGTATGACGCACCTTTCTCTTCCCTAAAAGAGGCTGATAATTTGAGTGCGTCTTATACTCTGAATGTAGCATTTTTTCCCCAGCCCTAACTAGCTGCTATTGATCTTATCCGGTCTTATCTTGCAGGATCTTTCATTGTTTCTCTTTGCGAAGAATGTTTTCCAAGCCCTAAGTCTTTGCAGGTTTTTTTTCACTGCTCTAACTTGCTCTGAGTAAGTTTGTTTCCAGCCCTAATCAGGTGCTAATGATGTTCCCAGCTCTTACCGGCTTGCAAGCTCTTTCATTGTTTATCTCTGTGAAGATTGCTTTCCAAACCCTGTCTTTGTAGGGGTTTTTTCATTGTTTACTTGTTCCGAATGTTTCTTTCCTAGCTTTAACCAGGTACAGTGGTACCTCATGATACGAACTTAATTGGTTCCAGGAGGAGGTTCGTAAGGTGAAAAGTTCGTAAGACGAAACAATGTTTCCCATAAGAATCAATGTAAAAGCAAATAATGCGTGCAAATCCTTCAGGAAAATCCCAAACTTTAGAAGGGAGGCGAACAGAGGGCAGGGAGGAGCAGCTAAAGGGGGCGGGAGGAAGAAGCAAGGCTAGGCTAAAGGGTGAGTGGGAAGGAAGAAAGGCAAGGGGGGCGCCCCTCCCTTTTCTTTCTTCAAAAGACACTCTTTCAGTGCCTGTGGCTGTTCTCTGCAAAGTCTTTCCCCCTCCAAGCTGCCCCTCCCTTTTCTTTCTTCAAAAGACACTCTTTCAGTGCCTGCAAGCACGCTGTTCTCCTACTTTTGTTAATGCAGTCTTTCCCCCCCCAAGCCACCCCTCCCTTTTCTTTCTTCAAAAGACACTCAGTGCCTGCAAGCACGCTGTTCTCCTACTTTTGTTAATGCAAAGTCTTTCCCCCTCCAAGCCGCCCCTCCCTTTTCTTTCTTCAAAAGACACTCTTTCAGTGCCTGCAAGCACGCTGTTCTACTTTTGTTAATGCAAAGTCTTTCTCCCTCCAAGCCGCCCCTCCCTTTTCTTTCTTCAAAAAAAGGGGGGGAAAGAAACCCCTTCATCCCAGCAGCAGCGGCTTGGGTTCGTAAGGTGAAAATAGTTCGGAAGAAGAGGCAAAAAAATCTTAAACACCAGGTTCATATCTTGAAAAGTTCATTAGAAGAGGCATTTGTAAGATGAGGTACCACTGTATTAACAATGTTCCCAGCTCTTACTGGCTTGCAAGCTCTTTCATTGTTTCTCTCTTTGAATAATGTTTTCCAAACCCTACATCTTTGCAGGTTTTTTTCCATTGCTCTAATTTGTTCCGAGTAAGTTTCTTTCCAGCCCTAATCAGGTGCTAATGATGTTCCAAGCTCTTACTGGCTTGCAAGCTCTTTCATTGTTACTCTCACCGAATAAAGTTTTTTTAAAGCCCTAACCAGGGATAAAATAATGTAATGGCTAAGAATGCTTTCCAGATGAATACCTGATAAGGAGATGCTTTTCCCTATTTTCCTCCCCCAAAACTAGGGTGCATATTATTACTACTACTACTATTATTATTATTATTATTATTATTATTATTATTATTATTATTAAGATTTGTATGCCGCCCTTCTCCAAAAAGTTGGGGCGGCTTACAGAATAAATATAGAAACAAAGTGTACAAATCAAATCTAATACATTAAATACATCTAATACATTAATACATTAAAAGACTAGAGCTAAAAATTCTATATATTTTTCAATCAGACAATCCAATCACACCATGCTTATACTCTGAAAAATACAGTAATTCTAACAATTTGTCTTCTATAATGTCTTGAAATTTACTGACCCCTTGCATCCTGGACACAAACTGTTTCAATTCCTACCCTCAAATCCTCGCTACAGAGCACTGCACACCAAGACAACTAGACACAAGAACAGTTTTTTCCCAAACGCCATCACTCTACTAAACAAATAATTCCCCCAACACTGTGAGTCTTTTTACTAAATCTGCACTTCTATTTCTACTAGTTTTTTTTCCTCATCACTCCTATCATCCTTTTCCTCCCACTTAGGACTGTATGACTGTAACTTGTTGCTTGTATCCTAAGATTTTTATTAATATTGATTGTTTCTTCATTGCTTACTTGACCCCTATGACAATCATTAAGTGTTGTACCACATGATTCTTGACAAATGTATCTTTTTTCTTTATTTACGCTGAGAGCATATGCACCAAGACAAATTCCTTGTGTGTCCAATCACACTTGGCCAATAAAATTCTATTATATTCTATTTATGACGGAAGTCTTTCTGGCCCAGGCATTTTGTTATTTTTTTGTTTTTTAATGGTCTTTAATTTCCTATGTGTAATTGAGCAATACAGTTTGATTTTCAATGGCAATTGGAACCTTGTTTAAGCCAAGTTTATGACCTTTTAAGCTTTCTCTGCATGAGTAGGAGTTCACTTTTTTGAATAATAAAAATTGTATGTCACAAAAGGGGCATCAGGATTTTAGAGATGCATAGGTAGGGCATACCCACACAAAAAAAATGGTTGGGAATCACTGCTTTAGATCCTTCAGTTGATTAATTTTAGGGAGATGTTGTATTGCCTTCAAGTCTGTATGATCTCCTGGTAATTACTCAGCAAGTCCTTACAATTTCTCTTATAAAATTTTTCAGAAATGATTTGCTATTGCCTCCCTTTTTGGGCTGAGAGAAAATGAGTGGCCAAAAGTCACTTAGCTGACTTTAATGCCTAAACTGGAACTAAAATTCACAGGCTCCCAATTTCTAGCCTGGTTTCTTAACCACTACAGTGATCCCCCGTTTATTGCGTCCCCAACCATTGCGAATAGGGTACTTCGCTATTTTTCAACCCGGAAGTCAAAAATACCATCTACGCATGCGTGCCGGGCACGCATGCGTAGATGGCAGCGGCTTCCCTGGGTCTTCCCCCTCTTGCTGGCGTCAGCGAGGAGTTTCCCCACCGCCCACGCAAACTCCTCGCTGCCGCCCGCCCTTCGCCTGCCCACGCCGTTCATTCTCGCCGCACGGGCCTGTCCACGCTGTCTCTCGGCGCTTTCCAGCTGAGTCCGGGAGCGAACTCGCTCCCCGACTCAGCTGGAAAGCGCCGAGAGACAGCGTGGACAGGCCCGTTCCTTGGCGCTGTCACTCGGGGCTTTCGTGCTGAGTCCGGGAGCGAACTCGCTCCCCGACTCAGCACGAAAGCCCCGAGAGACAGCGTGGACAGGCCCGTTCCTTGGCGCTGTCACTCGGGGCTTTCGTGCTGAGTCCGGGAGCGAACTCGCTCCCCGACTCAGCACGAAAGCCCCGAGAGACAGCGTGGACAGGCCCGTTCCTTGGCGCTGTCACTCGGGGCTTTCGTGCTGAGTCCGGGAGCGAACTCGCTCCCCGACTCAGCTGGAAAGCCCCGAGAGACAGCGCCAAGGAACGGGCCTGTCCACGCTGTCTCTCGGCGCTTTCCAGCTGAGTCGGGGAGCGAGTTCGCTCCCGGACTCAGCACGAAAGCGCCGAGAGACAGCGCCCCCCGGACCCCCAACCCGGGTTTGGGGGGTGGTAGGAAGCTCCCATTGTTGGCGGAGACCTTTTAAAACACTCGCGCGGCTTCCAGGACTCGGTTTGGAAGCCGCGCGAGTGTTTTAAAAGGTCTCCGCCAACAATGGGAGCTTCCTAGCACCCCCCCCGAGCCCCCAACCCGGGTTTGGGGGGTGGTAGGAAGCTCCCATTGTTGGCGGAGACCTTTTAAAACACTCGCGCGGCTTCCAAACCGAGTCCTGGAAGCCGCGCGAGTGTTTTAAAAGGTCTCCGCCAACAATGGGAGCTTCCTAGCACCCCCCCCGAGCCCCCAACCCGGGTTTGGGGGGTGGTAGGAAGCTCCCATTGTTGGCGGAGACCTTTTAAAACACTCGCGCGGCTTCCAGGACTCGGTTTGGAAGCCGCGCGAGTGTTTTAAAAGGTCTCCGCCAACAATGGGAGCTTCCTAGCACCCCCCCCGAGCCCCCAACCCGGGTTTGGGGGGTGGTAGGAAGCTCCCATTGTTGGCGGAGACCTTTTAAAACACTCGCGCGGCTTCCAGGACTCGGTTTGGAAGCCGCGCGAGTGTTTTAAAAGGTCTCCGCCAACAATGGGAGCTTCCTAGCACCCCCCCCCCGAGCCCCCAACCCGGGTTTGGGGGGTGGTAGGAAGCTCCCATTGTTGGCGGAGACCTTTTAAAACACTCGCGCGGCTTCCAGGACTCGGTTTGGAAGCCGCGCGAGTGTTTTAAAAGGTCTCCGCCAACAATGGGAGCTTCCTAGCACCCCCCAAACCCGGGTTGGGGGCTCGGGGGTGTGCTAGCGAGCCTCCCATGTCGGCGGGGATGTTTTAAAACACCCGCGCGACTTTCCAATGAGTCCCGAAGACAACGCGTTTGTCTTCGGGACTCATTGGAA
This sequence comes from Erythrolamprus reginae, assembly GCF_031021105.1. Lineage (NCBI taxonomy): Eukaryota > Metazoa > Chordata > Lepidosauria > Squamata > Dipsadidae > Erythrolamprus > Erythrolamprus reginae. The sequence goes on from NW_027248497.1 coordinate 278,042, forward strand.
AGTCGCGCGGGTGTTTTAAAACATCCCCGCCGACATGGGAGGCTCGCTAGCACACCCCCGAACCCCCAACCCGGGTTTGGGGGTGTGCTAGCGAGCCCCTCATGTCGGCGGGGATGTTTTAAAACACCCGCGCCGCCCCCAATCTTAGGCTCCTCGCTAGCGCTGCGGAAGTAAAAACACCCTCTGCACATGCGCAGAGGGTGTTTTTACTTCCGCAGCGCTACTTCGCGAAAACCCGCTCGTTGCGGGTGGTCCTGGAACGGAACCCTCGCAAAGAGCGGGGGATCACTGTACATACAAAAGTAGCTTTTTCAAAATAAATATATGCCTTTCAGATCAAAGAAACTTAATAGATGTTAGAAATGTCTGTTTAGAAGAGGTATCCATTAAGTACAATATAATATATTCCCACTAAGTATGAACAGTGCCTTGCTCTGACTAAACTCTGCTATTTTTGTTCAGAGCATAGTTGTCATGGTTCTGAGATGAACTGCAGGAAATTCAGGACTCTGAAGCTTGGCTCCCTTTATTTTGGCTCCCTTTACTCAATAAAGAATCCCTTTATTGAGTACATCATATTGGCACTTAGAAAGTGGAAGCTAGCTCTAAATTATTCCTGCACATAGGGATTGTTAAAATAATAGGATTTCCCCACCCTCTAGGTCTCACAAATCACATGGGCCAATCAGTCCAGTTGTAGGTTCACATGCTGGCTGGTACATGTTATGACTAACCAGCTGAGGCACCATATTCCTAAATCCCCCCTCCCCCCTTGAAAGGCAACCAAGGAAAAAAGCAGAAATAGGCATAGTTTCAGTTGAAATCATTTTGCAGGTTGACAGTAGTAATATTTTTTATGAACACTGATTCTCCGTACTGAAGGAGCGGGTCCAGCAGTCACATGGGTTGCTCATGTCCAATCCGGTGGAACTGAGCCTATTGTTAAAAAAGCTTGCTGGATCCGCCCCTTCCCCAGAATTCGCTCAGTTCTCGCATCCAGCGGAATATATGTGAATAGCTCGTTCATCACTAACACCTTCCCTTCGTTCTATCCTTCCAAACAGTAAGAAATCCTTTCTATTGAATTTCGAGACTTGCTAATTAACGCCAGCCATCGGCGGCTCGGCTTTTCTCTCAGGGGAGAAGTAGCGGTTTAGCCTCCCGCGGCTCCTCTCGCCGCTGGCTATTCCTGCTGCCGTTTTGGGTTATTTACAATCCTTCGGCCTGGAGGTCATTAGGCAAGTCTATTTATTATCTTTTAAGGGCTTTACCTCCCGCGGTGTGAGACGCTTCCCTCTCAGTCTCCTGGACTTAGCCGGCCGTTTCTTTTAAAACTTTTACGGAACGGTTTCGTTTTTGGCGCGAAGGCCTTCGCGCCCTGTAATTTAGTACCTCGTGTTGGCCTCCTGCCGGCCGTTGGTGCTTCAGTCCACCGCCTGGATCCTTGGAGTGGGCTTTGAGACGCTCAGGCTTAATTCTCCACCGGCCAGGCCTCCAACCAGGGTGCCTTGGTTACTTTAATTGAAGTTTAGGGAGGCTGGCCACGCTGTATTTGGGAACACGAACTCTGGGTTTGCCCAGATTGCTCTCAAGTCGCAGCAGCTCCGAGGCCTAGGAGCAGGATCCCACTCCTCTTGGGAAAGCTTGGAATTCTTCTCCCCCCTATAAATCAGATTTCTTTTGGCTCAAGCCTTGTCTTCTGTAAATTGTCAGACTATGGCTTCCTTTCCCAAGAGAGGCACCACTCAGGGTCCCAGAGAGGCCAGGCCTACAGGTGATGAGATAACCAGTATCCCCCAGGCCTCGGCCCCCTCTTCTGCCATAGCCCGCCCCTTGACCAGAACCACCAAGGCTGAGAAGAGAAGGGACCAAGCCCTACAAAAAATTCATGATAAATCTGCTAAACGCTTGAAAGTGCAGGCCCAAGTGCTCAGCAGTCTTGACCCCCCCAGAGGCTCCTATCCTGCCTCTCTCTGGTGTCACTGTGTTATCTCTGGATGAGCCAAACCTAGACAGACCCCAACCTAATCTATGGGGCTTAGGTCCAGAGGAACCAGATATCGTTGAAGAATCTTCCCAGCCAGGAACCTCTCAGGCCATCAGAGATTCTTCTGTCACTCCTGCTGATATTTCTAGCCTCCCTCCAGAGTTCCAATCTATTTTCTCTGTGTTGTCCAAGGCCATTGATGCCAAGCTCTCTGCCATCAATGTGCCCTCTTTATCTCTTCCTCCTCCTCGTCCCCTCCGTCCCTTGAATTCTCCTTCAGCAGTCAGAGCTCCTATTCAGGAAGAATCAGATTCTTCTCAGGATGATTATGATCAGGATATGGAAGAGGATGAGGATCCATGTCAAGGCCTCTCGGACGATGAGGAATCCCAAATCAAGGTTCCTTCTCCAGTTACTATTTTTCCCTCTCAATTGTTCAAATCTCTCCTTCTCAAGGCTAGAGTTTCCACAGGGCTAGCGGCACAAGAGAAGCAGGCCACTACATCCACTGACCCTCCGGAGGAGAACTTACCCTACTTCACAGAGGAACAGGAGGATAACGAGGTAATCCCTATGCCAAAATTGTTTAAAGATGCTTTGCTTAAGCAGTGGGAGTTTCCAGCATCAGGGCTTAACCCCACCACCAAAGACAAAAGATTGTATAAATTATCCCCCTCTTATGAGGATCTCTTATCCTGCCCTAAGCCTGATGAACCGGTAAAAACCCTACACTCTGCGGCTGCAGTTCCAGGCGAAGCAGAAGAGGTTCTCCGCCCAGAGGACAAGAGGATTGAACAGATGCTCAAGAGAGGGTTCACCGCAGATTCCTGGGCTATTAAAAGCTCCGCATCTGCTTCCTTTTTTTCTAGAGCCATGCTCCTATGGCTTCGTCAACTTCAACAACATATTCCTCCCGATGACTTAAGAGGTCAACAGGACTTCAACAAGGTATTTGCGGCCGCCCAATACGTGGCTGATGCCACACTGCAATCCACCAGATTCGCAGCCAAGTCCATTGCGGCCTCCACAACGGCCAGAAGACTCCTCTGGCTTCGCCCATGGCAGGCAGGAGTACGTCAGAAGTGGCAGTTAGCTTTAGGTCCATTAAAACGCGACCTCCTATTTGGAGATCTCCTAGACCCACTCCTAACTGAAACCACGGACAAGAAAAAAGTATTGGGCCCGACTACCAAAAAGACCACTAAAACGCAGTCCTTTCGTCGACCGGGGCGCCAACAAGATCAGGCGCCCACTTACCAGAGGAATCCAGGTCAGTACTCCCCTCGTTTTCGTTCCCAAGGTAGGAACCCCAGGGGTAAGGGATACCGCTACCAGAGAGGAGCGTCCTCTAACAGGGCTTCTAAAAAGCCCAGATGGTAATCTCCCTTCGGTCCCCATAGGGGGGCGCCTGGCCTACTTCTCCTCTAGCTGGCGCCAATCTTCCAAGGACCCCTGGGTCATTGATACAGTTCAAAAGGTCTCCTTTTAGAGTTTATTTCCCCCCCCCAAACGTTTTATTTCCTGCCCTTCTCCCAGTACTCCCTCTGCTCATACCCGGATGGAGGAAGCCATCTCCCATTTATTATCCATTAGAGCCATCCAGCCGGTCCCCTCCGGTCAGAGAGGCCGGGGTTTTTACTCCATCCTCTTTATGGTCCCTAAGACCTCCGGAGGTTGGAGAGCTATCTTGGACCTCAAAAGGCTGAATTTATTCATCAAATATAGAAAGTTCAAGATGCATTCCCTGTCATCTATCTTAGCAGCTATTCATCCGGGGGACTTCATGGCTTCCTTAGACCTCACTGAGGCCTACCTCCATATCCCCATTGCCAAATGCCACAGAAAATTCTTACGTTTCTCCTTCCAGGGCAGACATTTCCAGTATAGGGCTATGCCATTTGGTCTCTCCTCGGCCCCTAGAGTCTTCACAAAGCTTTTGGGGTCCTTGGCGGCCTATATCCGGGCCAAGCCCATCCACATTTTATGTTATTTAGATGACATTTTAGTTCATGGAAATTCTCTAGAGTAAGTAAAGGTAAACCTTTCTGTCCCCATGTCAGTTTTACAGACCCATGGCTTTTCTATTAACTTTGATAAAAGCCACCTTCAGCCTTCTACTTCCATATTGCATCTGGGATCTATCATTAATTCAGAATCATCCCAAGTTTTCCTCTCCCCTGAGAGGAAACATAATATAGGGGAGTTGATTTCTCGCATTTTACCCCTGCAATCAGTCTCCATAGTCACCTTGTCCTCCCTTTTGGGTAAAATGGTGTCGTGCATAGGCATCATTCCCTGGGCTCGTCTCCATGCCAGGGAACTACAGTGGCTCCTATTACCCTTTCAGAGATCGGGGCTCAGCAACTCAAGTCGTCGCATTGCCATTCCATCGATGGTTCGCAGATCTCTCAGGTGGTGGATGTCTCCGGCCATGGACAAAGGATCCCCTTTCAGGTCCCCGGACCAATTCGTCATCACCACAGATGCCAGTCTATCAGGATGGGGCGCCCATGCCCAGGGGATGATAGCCCAGGGCACGTGGTCACCGGAGGAAGCTTCCAGGCCAATCAATTGGCTAGAGTTAAGAGCCGCATCCCTGGCTCTAAAACAGTTCAAGCCTCGCATCCCCAACCGGCACGTTCTCATTCTCACCGACAACATAGCCACAAAAAGCCACATCTGCAGACAGGGGGGCACGAGATCCAAGGCTCTCATGAGGGAGGCCCTCAAGTTAGGCCTTTGGGCAGAAAAACACCTTCAGTCGCTCCTAGCCGATCACATCTCGGGGAGCCTCAACGTCCAGGCGGATTGGCTCTCTCGAGCAACGATAGACCCAGGAGAGTGGAATCTACATCAAGACCTGTTCCATCAAATCAGCCTCAGATTTGGCCTACCAGTGCTGGATCTCTTTGCGACCGAAGCGAATGCCCAACTCCCTCGATTCTTCTCCAGGTTTCCATCCCCGGGAGCAGAAGCAACCAATGCCCTCAGGAGCCCCTGGCCCCCAGGACTCCTGTATGCATTCCCTCCAATTCCAATTCTTCCGGACGTGATTCACAAGGTCCTCATCGAGAGGGCCCGAGTAATCCTAATCGCCCCTCATTGGCCCCGCCGGCCCTGGTTCGCGGATCTCCAACAGCTGTCCGTCCAGGACCCCTGGCGACTCCCCGTTTCGGGGGATATGCTACGGCAGGGGGCCTCATTCCATCCAGACCCGGAGTGGTTCCACCTCACCGCCTGGCTGTTATCAGGAGAGACTTAGAACTGCGTGGACACGACCCCGACACAGTGGAGGTCATCTTAAAGGCCAGAAGAGGTTCGACCAATCGAATCTACGACCATACATGGTCCAAGTTTCACCAGTGGTGTCTACAGGAAGGTCTTTCTCCCCTGTGCATTCCCATACACAGGATCATTTCCTTCCTTATGCAAGGTTTCCATCAAGGCCTTTCCACCAGTACTCTCTGTCGTCATCTGGCGGCCATTTCCTCTGTCCTAGCAGGGCCCCACAGACAGCCTCTCCGTTCCTTCCCAGAAGTTCAGGAATTCCTCAAGGGTATAGCCAACCTCAGACCTTCTAAGGTCCACAGATATCCATCCTGGGATTTGCCACGGGTTCTCCATTCCCTCACGCAGGCACCCTACGAACCCCTAAAATCTGCGTCCCTCAGGTACCTATCCTTTAAGGTAGCATTCCTGGTGGCAATTACCTCTGCCCGACGCATTTCGGAGTTGGCTGCCCTTTCAATCAGGCAGGACCTCTGCCAATTCCATCAGGACAAGGTAGTCTTACGACTGGACCCCACCTTCTTACCTAAGGTCAGTTCCATGTTCCACAGAACCCAGGATATTGTCTTACCTTCTTTCTGCCTCCAACGGGACCATCCCTTGGCAATTAGATGGCACACCCTGGACCTCATTAGAGCGCTGAGGATCTATATCCAACGCACAGGACCCTTTCGGAGGTCGGAAGCACTTTTTGTAGCCTATCACCCCAGAGTCATGGGTGCCAAAGTGTCTTCAACAGTGATAGGCCGTTGGATCAGAGGGACTATCTCTAAGGCCTACGAGTCGGCCTCCCTCTCAGTTCCAAAGAACATCACAGCGCATTCCACCAGGAGCGCAGCCACTTTGGCCGCTTGGGCGACTCAAGCCCCGTTGGAGGAGGTCTGCAAAGCAGCCACTTGGGCCTCGCCAAATTCCTTCATCAGGCACTACAAGATTGACTCTTACGCCTCAGCGGACGCTGCCTTCGGCAGAAGGGTACTCCAATCCGTTATCTCTCACGATAGCAATCTAATCCCACCCTAGGGACCAATCTATTGGGTATGTCCCATGTGACTGCTGGACCCGCTCCTTCAGTACGGAGAATAGGCGTTGATTGCTTACCTGAACGCCTCTTCTCGTACGGTGAGCGGGTACAGCAGTCACTTCCCGCCCTTGTATGTGTCTTCTATACCTTCTATAACCTTTCTTTCCTCTAACAATGAGAGTTGAACACTAAAGAGCTTCACATCTGAGCCTAGTCTACGGATTCGCGAATTCTGGGGAAGGGGCGGATCCAGCAAGCTTTTTTAACACTAGGCTCAGTTCCACCGGATTGGACATGAGCAACCCATGTGACTGCTGTACCCGCTCACCGTACGAGAAGAGGCGTTCAGGTAAGCAATCAACGCCTATTTTGTTTTATATAAAGTGATAGGTAATTTGGTTTACTAAGTGTAAAACTGTAAAACTATATTTTAGGAGTTCTTTTATGTTCACTGACAAAATATGCTTGGTGATAAAATATTTTGTCCTTCTTTTACTTGTGTCACAGCTGATTTGAACAATGTTCGATTCTCAGCCTATAGAACTGCCATGAAGCTCCGAAGACTACAGAAAGCTCTCTGTTGTGAGTATTCTGAATACCTTCAAGAATGTTTCTTAATTGCATTTTTAAAAAGGAGGGAAAATATCTTCCATATAACTTTATTTTGTTGTTGTTTGGGACACAAACTGAACTATTTTTTCCCCAGATTCAACCTGAAAATGTAAGATTATAAATTTTCATTTCTCATTGTGGGTTTATTTTTCTAAACTCAATGGTAAAAATCTCAGTTCTACCCAAATATATTGGGTAGAACTGAGTTAATTATATTATACCATATATACTCAAGTATAAGCCGACCCGAGTATAAGCCGAGGCACCAGTTTTGCCACAAAAAACTGGGAAAACTTATTGACCCGAGTATAAGCCGAGGTTAGAAAATGCAGTGGCTACTGGTAACTTATAAAAATGGAAACCAATAAAATTACATTAATTGAAACATCAGAAGATCACATGTTTTAGAATATTTATTTTAAAGAAAACCAGTAAACTAGCTCTGTAAATTTAAAACAGGATTCCTTCTCATCATCTCATCATTAATTGGATTTACATTATTGTTCTGTTTTTATATATGCTGTGAGCCACCCTGAGTCCTTGGAGAGGGGAGGCATACAGATCCAGTTAATTAATTAAATAAATAAATAAATAAATAAATAAATAAATAAATCTGTATATCCAAACAGTGCTTCAGCATTAGCTGCTGTGAGGTTATCAGCATAGAAAACCAGATAGGTAGGTAGGTAGGTAGATGATAGATAAATAGATAGATAGACAGACAGACAGGCAGGCAGGCAGGCAGGCAGACAGACAGACAGACAGACAGACAGACAGACAGACAGACAGACTAGTGAGACAAGCAAAACTTGCAAAACACAGACAGCTCTTGTGGTTTTGTATCCTAAATATGCAGGTCCTATTAAGAATCAAACTCATTTTTAAAATATGTAAAATGCTTCCCCTCATACTTGTTAATTGAAACTTGCTCTCAAACCCACTTTATAAAAGGCAACTTTTAAAGATCCACAAACACACTTTAGGAATTCCTGTCTAGCTCTTGCCTTATTAGTTCCTATCCAAGCAAGGACAGCAACTACCACAAAATGCCATTTTTTAAACAGTTTAAATCCTTTCAAAGGAGGGGGAGGAGAATCTGACAGCAGGGGGCCTTTTTAATCCAACTAAGGGCAATGCAGAGAGAGCAAGGAACAGTTACTGTAAACCTGTTGACAAATACACACAGGGAGTAAAAAAAAAAGCCTCCGGGTTTCAGCAAGAGGTAGCTGGCTTTTTTCATGGTGGGGGGGAGAGGGGGTATACACACACACACACACACACACACGTCCTCACCGGCTTTCCATTGCTTTTTTCCCCTCTCGGTTGGAGCACATGGCTGGCTCCTTTGCTTGAGCCAGGGAGAGAAAGCACCAGCTCCACCCCTCCCACAGCTCTTACGGCGTGCGAGAGGGGACAAAAGCTGGTGCCTCCTCGCCTCGCTCTGGCTCAAGCAATGGCGCCCTCTTGTGGTGACTTTGTCAATGACCCGAGTATAAGCCGAGGTTGTGTTTTTCAGCCCATTTTTTGGGCTGAAAAACTCGGCTTATACTCGAGTATATACGGTAATTATATTATAGTATATTATAGTATATATTATTATTATATTATGTATTATAATTATATACTATAATTATAATTACAAATTAATTACCCACCCCTCCCTTCCTTCCTTGTTCCCTCCATTTCTCCTTCCTTCCTTCTCCAGATGGAGACAAGCTTCTGTTTCTTATCTTCTCTGCCTTTTATTTCTGCTTTTCGGCAGTTCTTTACTTATCTTTAAAAATATTCCTTTCAGGTGCCTCTCTTCAACTGATGACAAGTATGAAATGAATGATTGTTATGGGTGGTTTGGGTGGGATTCTGGTTCAGATGAAATATATGAAAATGGTATGAATGATTTAATTAACCTACCTGACATTGGAGAGGTGAGAGGGGAGGGGGCACTGATGTCTGGGGTGGCGGAGGGTTGGAATATTCCGGTCTTGCTGGGAAGAGGCAGATATGGCGGGGGCCACAGAGCTAGCTGTTCCAGGGGAACAAGGGATCGCTGCTTAATAACGATCCCTTGTTCCGGCTCTGTGAACCCAACCCTGGGTACTGGTGATGAGTGTAATTCTGGCCCTGGGCTCAGGCTGCTGCTACTCAATGCCAGGTCGGTGGTAAATAAAGCTCTCCTCATCTGGGATTTAATCCTGGATGAGGAGGCCGACCTGGCTTGGATAACTGAAACCTGGCTGGGCCCGGAGGGAGGAGTTCCTCTCTCTGAAATTTGCCCAGCCGTGTTTCAGATATGGCATCAGCCTCAACCCCAGGGAAGTGCGGGATGAGTGGCTATTATAGTCAGGGAGAGCCTTGGCCTACGTAGACTCATTGCCCCAGAGATTGCGGGTTGCGAATCCCTCCTTGTGAAGTTGGACTTAGGGGTTCAGGTGGGCCTGTTTCTCACGTACCTGCCTCCCAGCTGCGTGTCACTGACCCTGCCTGTGCTACTCGAGGAGGTAGCCGGGTTGGCGGTGGGGTTCCCCAGAATTATTGTCTTGGGGGACTTTAACCTGCCGTCACTCGGTGAAACCTCTGGACTGGCACAGGAGTTCATGCCACCATGACAGCCATGGACCTGACTCAAGTAGTACAGGGTCTGACTCACGAGGGAGGGCACGCACCCGACATGGTATTCCACTCTGAGCAATGGTCTGAGACTAAGGGACTTAGAAGTGTTGCCTTTGTCATGGTCGGACCATGGTCGGACCATTTTCTACTGCGGCTTGACTTCCTGGCTCCAATCCTTCCTGGCAGGGAGCTGGAACCAATTAGGTTGTTCCGCTCCAGACCCCTGATGGATCCAGAAGGTTTTCAGAAGGCGTTTGGGGTTATTCCAGATACACTCATCCACAGCTCGGCAGAGTCTCTGGCTGAGGCCTGGTACAAGGCTGCAGCGGAGGCTCTTGACCGAATTGCACCGTTGCGACCTCTCCGTGGCGCTAGACCCCGTAGAACTCCATGGAGTTGAAACGTCAGAAGAGACATCTAGAGAAGCGATGGAGGAAGAGTAAGTCCGAATCCGATCGAACACTTGTAAGAGCTCACATTAAGACTTACAAAGTGGCGCTCAAGGCGGCAAGATGCGCGTATCATGCCGCCTTGATTGCATCAGCGGAATCCCGCCCGGCTGCTCTGTTTAGGGTGACCCGCTCCCTTCTTAACCAGGGGGGAATTGGGGAGCACTTGCAGAGTAGTGCCAAGGACTTTAACACGTTTTTCGCTGATAAAATCGGATCCGAGCGGACCTCGACTCCAATTGGGAAAAAGAGTTGACTGACAACGAGTCAGTCGAGGTGACTGGGACCCGTACTTGTCCATCTGTCTGGGAAGAGTTTGATCTGGTGACACCTGTTGAAGTGGACAAGGCCATTGGAGCTGTGAGTTCCGCCACCTGTTTTCTGGATCCGTGTCCCTCCTGGCTGGTTTCAGCCAGCAGGGAGGTGACATGGAGCTGGGTCCAGGAGATTGTCAAAACTTCTCTGGGGAGGGGGCCCTTTCCAGATCCCTACAAGGAGGCACTTGTGTGCCCCCTCCTCAAGAAGCCTTCCCTGGACCCAGCCATTCTTAACAACTATCGCCCAGTCACCAACCTTCCCTTCATGGGGAAGGTTGTTGAGAAGGTGGTGGCGCTCCAACTCCAGCGGTCCTTGGAAGAAGCCGATTATCTAGGTCCTCAGCAGTCAGGATTCAGGCCCGGCTACAGCACGGAAACTGCTTTGGTTGCTCTGATGGATGATCTATGGCGGGGTTTATCCTCCGTCCTGGTGCTCTTTGACCTCTCAGCGGCTTTCGATACCATCGACCATGGTATCCTTCTGCGCCGGCTGGAGGGGTTGGGAGTGGGAGGTACTGTTCTTCAGTGTTTCTCCTCCTACCTCTCCGGTCGGTCACAGTCAGTGTTAGTGGGGGGTCAGAGGTCGACCTCTAGGTTGCTCCCTTGTGGGGTATCTCAGGGGTCGGTCCTCTCCCCCCTACTATTTAATATCTACATGAAACCGCTGGGTGAGATCATCCAAGGGCATGGGGTGAGGTATCATCAATATGCAGATGATACCCAGCTTTACATCTCCACCCCTTGTCCAGTCAGTGAAGCAGTGGAACTGATGTGCCGGTGTCTGGAGGCTGTTGGGGTTTGGATGGGTGTCAACAGACTCAAACTCAACCCTGATAAGACGGAGTGGCTGTGGGTTTTGCCTCCCAAGGACAATTCCATCTGTCCATCCATTACCCTGGGGGGGTATTATTAACCTCCTCAGAGAGGGTCCGCAACTTGGGCATCCTCCTCAATCCACAGTTCACATTAGAGAAACATCTTTCAGCTGTGGCGAGGGGGGCGTTTGCCTGGTGCACCAGTTGCAGCCCTATCTGGATCGGGAGTCACTGCTCACAGTCACATGCCCTCATCCCCTCGAGGCTCGACTACTGTAATGCTCTCTACATGGGGCTACCTTTGAAAAATGTTCGGAAACTTCAGATCGTGCAGAATGCAGCTGCAAGAGCAATTATGGGCTTCCCTAAATATGCCCATGTTACACCACACTCCACAGTCTGCATTTGTTGCTGATCAGTTTCCGGTCACAATTCAAAGTGTTGGTTATGACCTATAAAGCCCTTCATGGCACCGGACCAGATTATCTCCAGGACCGCCTTCTGCCGCACAAATCCCAGCGACCAGTTTGGTCCCACAGAGTTGGCCTTCTCCTGGTCCCATCAACTAAACAACGTTATTTAGCGGGACCCAGGGGAAGAGCCTTCTCTGTGGCGGCCCCGGCCCTCTGGAACCAACTCCCCCCAGAGATTAGAATAGCCCCCACCCTCCTTGCCTTTCGTAAGATCCTTAAAACCCACCTCTGCCATCAGGCATAGGGGAACTGAGATATTCTTTCCCCCTAGGCTGCTACAATTTATGCATGGTATGTTTGTATGTATGATTGGTTTTATAATAAGGATTTTTAGTTGTTTTAGTATTGGATTGTCGCATGTTGTTTTTACCACTGTTGTTAACCGCCCCGAGTCTATGGAGAGGGGCGGCATACAAATCTAATAAGTAAGTAAGTAAGTAAGTAAGTAAGTAAGTAAGTAAGTAAGTAAGTAAGTAAGTAAGTAAGTAAGTAAGTAAATAAGACCTACATTGTCAGTTAAGAAAACATAGTGGAGGCTTTGCCTGAAAGTAGCTGTGGATTCCTTTTCTTCCTCCTCCTCCCTTCCCCCCCCCTGAGAGGTGGGATGGGGGGTTGCTTTAAATTTCTTGGAAAGGCCAATGAAACCAATGAACAATTAAAAAATGAGCATTTATTGGACTTTTGCAAAAGGGCATGGAAAGAGAAGTTCTCCTTCCTTCCTCCCTCCCTCCATTTCTCCTTCCTCCCTCCCTCCATTTCTCCTTCCTTCCTTCCAACCTCCGTGGGCTGGTCACAGACAGCGGGCGGGCCGCATCCGGCCCTCGGTCCGCACTTTGCCCAGGTCTGGTGTATATATGTATGTATGCGGACATAAAAATGGAAACACCTTGAAAAATCATCAAAATATCTTTTAATATGGTGTTGGTCCACCTTTTGCGGCAAATACAGCCTCAATTCTCCGAGGTATTGATTCATACAAATTGTGAATTGTTTCCAAAGGAATTTTAGCCCATTCTTCAGTTAAAGCACCCTCCAGTTCTTTTAGAGACGATGGTGGTGGAAACCGACTTCTTACTTGAATCTCTAAAATCGACAATAAATAGTCAATAATGTTGAGGTTTGGTGATTGTAGTGGCCAGATGAGATGCTGAACTTCATTAGAATGTTCCTTAACAATTCCTGCTCTATGAATTGGTGCATTATCATCTTGAAAGATGGCATCCACCTCTGGAAACAGTTCTTGAACCATAGGATGAATTTGGTTGGCCAAAATTGCTAAATAGTGATGGCTGTTAATTCTTCCATGAAAGGAAATCATTGGCCCAGTGGATTTCCAAGAAATAGCACCCCAGATCATCACTGAACCCCCACCATGTTTGACGGTTGGGAGAAGGCAGTCTGGATGAAATGATTCTTTTAGCTGTCTCCAAATGTAAACATGGCTGGACGTCGGAAAAATGGTAAACGATGATTCGTCAGAGAAAATCACATTTTGCCACTGCTTTTAGGGACCATTTATGGTGGTTTCTACACCACTCTAAATGCTTTGAAACATTTGTCTTTGAGAGCAGAGGTTTTCTAATTGCAGCTCTTCCGTGGAATCCAGATTTGTGAAGCTCCCTTCGAACAGTTTTTGTGGAAACTGGGTTCTGTACGTGTCTATTGAGCCCCGCAGTGATTTTAGGAGCTGTGGTCTTGCGATCCACTCTAACAATTCACTTTAGAATCAGACAACTTTGACTTTCTACCAGACCTGTGCTTGGCTAAGGACATTTTCCCTTCTCTTACAAAAGCAGTCATTACTTTTGAGACATTACCTCTTGAAACGCCAAACATTTGGGCACTTTCTGTTACACTAGTGCCTGCCATTCGACCACCAACAATTTGGCCTCTTTGAAAGTCTGAGAGGTCTGCCATAGAAATGGTTATAATCAATTTCCTTAAATTTCTGTTTTTTAGAAAAGGTAGTTTTAAAAAACATATCAAATAATTTTAAAATATGTCAAGTTCTGGTTGATTTGAACATGTTCAAACATTATGATGCCAAAAAGTCAAGTGTTTCCATTTTTCTGTCCACCTCCCTGTATTTATGTATGTATGTATGTATTTGACAGGCTTATCATTTTAATAGGTTTCTCCTGAAGAAACATATTTCCTTTTTTCCATTTTTAGCTTCAAAAATGATTTTACTTTCTTTTGAAATGTGCTCTTCATCCATTAATATTGGTTGAAAATATTTTGATTTGATAAAAATGTCAGTTACAAAATAAATTCATGAAAAGGTAGCAAGTCTTGGTTCATGTTTCGGTTTGCTATTTATTTTTGGTATCCCCCTGTTTTGTCACAATATTCTGATAGCATAGTCAGTGGAATGTAAAAAATCTTTTGGATTTTAGGAACTGAACACTCCTAGTATTTTGCCCCCCAGTCTTTTATTTTTTTTAACTTGGCATTCTAATTTGATGGTTAATTTGTCATCCTAATAAGAATCAAATTTTGCTTTCAAGTCTTTTTTGTTGTTGAATTAATTTCTTAATATAATTTTCTACTATCCATAACTTGTGTGAAGGTTTTGATAAATTAACATATATAAATAATATGTTATGATGATGAAGATGATGATGTGGCGGCCCCGGCCCTCTGGAACCAACTCCCCCCAGAGATTAGAACTGCCCCCACCCTCCTTGCCTTTCGTAAACAACTTAAAACCCACCTCTGCCGCCAGGCATGGGGGAATTGAGATCCTCTTTCCCCCTAGGCCTTTACAATTCTATGCATGGTATGTATGTATGTATGTTTGGTTTTTATATTAATTGATTTTTAATCATCAATACCAAATTACTATTGTACACTGTTTTATTGTCGCTGTTAGCCGCCCCGAGTCTCTGGAGAGGGGCGGCATACAAATCCAATAAATAAATAAATATTATCTTCCTCTGATTTTGTCTTTGTACTCATTTTTGAGGAAAAATTAGTTTACATCCATTTTTCATTCAACAGAAAGTATATTGTTAATGTAAAATATTTTTATATGGAAATAAATCAATACCAAGTTAGCATAATACTATATATATATATATATATCTCTCCAAATAATGCAGTATGATGCAGAAATGAATAAAGAAATGCCTTAAATGAACAACTGATGTTAAAGCTACACTTTTGCAATACATGTCAGAATTAGTGTTACTCTTTATAATAAATTCCAAACATTTCCCCTTTAAAAATTGAAAACCTGGAGTAACACCCCACCCCACCCCTTTGCTGGGGTTTCTTTTGTAATTGCCCCCCTCTCCAAGATTCATTAAAATTAGATAATAGAACCTTGACCAGATACTGATCAAGGCTGATTGCAGGAATTAGATCCCAATAAAGCAAATAGGAATATATCCCAAACCAGTATCTCCAGATTAGTAAAATCTTTACCATTACTGAATTTTGAGTTTAGATTTCTTACAAAAGGGAAAATGGTAAAAATAAAATAAAATAGAAGTGATACCTTCACGCAAAAGCTCTCTTCTATCCTTATCTCTCTAGAAATCAAATGTAAATATTCTTTAAGATATTATAATCTTCTGTATTTTCCTTCTTTGGAAAATCCTTCAGAAAAAAATGGCCCTTCTGCCATGTTCTTTGATGGTGAGGCAAATGGAGAAATCTCAAATTTACTCTTCATAGAAACATAGAAGTCTGATGGCAGAAAAAGACCTCATGGTCCATCTAGTCTGCCCTTATACTATTTTCTGTATTCTATCTTAGGATGGATATATGTTTATCCCAGGCATATTTAAATTCAGTTACTGTGGATTTATCCACCACGTCTGCTGGACGTTTGTTCCAAGGATCCACTACTCTTTCAGTAAAATAATATTTTCTTATGTTGCTTTTGATCTTTCCCCCAACTAACTTCAGATTGTGTCCCCTTGTTCTTGTGTTCACTTTCCTATTAAAAACACTTCCCTCCTGGACCTTATTTAACCCTTTAACATATTTAAATGTTTCGATCATGTCCCCCTTTTCCCTTCTGTCCTCCAGACTATACAGATTGAGTTCATTAAGTCTTTCCTGATAAGTTTTATGCTTAAGACGTTCCACCATTTTTGTAGCCCGTCTTTGGACTCGTTCAATTTTATCAATATCTTTTTGTAAGTGAGGTCTCCAGAACTGAACACAGTATTCCACCAGTGCTCTATACGGCGGGATCACAATCTCCTTCTTCCTGCTTGTTATACCTCTAGCTATGCAGCCAAGCATTCTACTTGCTTTCCCTACCACCTGACTGCAATGTTCACCCATTTTGAGACTGTCAAAACTCACTACCCCTAAATCCTTCTCTTCTGAAGTTTTTGCTAGCACAGAACTGCCAATACAATACTCAGATTGAGGATTTCTTTTGCCCAAATGCATTATTTTACATTTGGAAACATTAAACTGCAGTTTCCATTGCTTTGACCACTTATCTAGTAAACCTAAACCATTTGCCATATTACAGACGCTCCAGGAATATCAACCCTATTGCACACTTTAGAGTCCTTGGCAAATCCACTGAACTATCCAGGGATTAAATCCAATCTTTACCAATTTATCTATCAGCTCTTTATGTGGAACCATATCAAAGGCTTTGCTGAAGTCCAGATAGGCAATATCCATGGCACCACCTTCATCCAACACCTTTGTGACATAGTCAAAGAAATCAATGAGACCAGTCTGACATGATTTGCTCTCAGTAAAGCCATGCTGGTTTGGGTCCAATAAGTTATTGGTTTTTAGGTGCTGATTTATTCTCTTTTTGAGTAGAGTCTCCATCATTTTAACTATAACTGATGTCAACCTAACTGGCCTGTACAGTAATACCTCATGATACAAATTTAATTGGTGCAAGGAGGAGGTTCGTAAGACGAAAGATTCGTAAGACGAAACATTGTTTCCCATAGGAAACAATGTAAAGTCAATTAATCCGTGCAACCAAAAAACCCCCCGCAAAAAAACAGCATTCGGCTTTGGGAGACAGCTGGGAAGCCGCGCGGCTGTTTTAAAAGGTCACAGCCGGCCTGGGGGGCTTCCCAGCAACCTCCCAAACCCTGAACCTGGAAGTTCGGCAAAAGTTCCGGGTTCGGGGGGGTGCTGGGAAGCCCCCCAGCCCGGCTGTGACCTTTTAAAACAGCCGCGCGGCTTCCCAGCTGTCTCCCAAAGCCGAACGGCAAAGCCGAACTTCCGCGGTCAGGTTCGGGAGACAGCTGGGAAGCCGCGCGGCTGTTTTAAAAGGTCACAGCCGGCCTGGGGGACTTCCCAGCAAACCCCGAACCTGGACATTCGGCAAAAGTTTGGGGTTCGTGGGGGGTGCTGGGAAGCCCCCCAGGCCGGCTGTGACCTTTTAAAACAGCCGCGCGGCTTCCCAGCTGACGCCGAACGCGGAAGTTCGGCTTTGCCGTTCGGCTTCGGGAGACAGCTGGGAAGCCACGCCTGGGGGGCTTCCCAGCACCCCCCCGAACCCCGAACTTTTGCCGAACTTCCAGGTTCGGGGTTCGGGGGGGTACTGGGAAGCCCCCCAGGCTGGCTGTGACATTTTAAAACAGCCACGCGGCTTCCCAGCTGTCTCCCGAAGCCGAATGCCAAAGCCGAACTTCCGCGTTTGGAGACAGCTGGGAAGCCGCGCGGCTGTTTTAAAAGGTCACAGCCGGCCTGGGGGGCTTCCCAGCAACCTCCCGAACCGAACCCGGGGTTCAGAAAAATTTTGCCTCTTACGAACGTTTTTCGAGTTACGAACCGGCGTTCGGGAGGCTTCTGGGAAGCCCCACCACCCGGCTATCACCTTTTAAAACAGCCGCGCGGCTTCCCAGCAGTCTCCGAACGCCGGTTCATAACTCGAAAAAAGTTCGTAAGAAGAGGCAAAAATTTTCTGAACCCCGGGTTCGTATCACGAGTTGTTCGTAAGACGAGGGGTTCGTATCTTGAGGTACCACTGTAGTTACCAGCTTCTTCTCTACTGCCCTTCTTGTGGATAGGCACAACACTGGCCATTCTCCAATCATCAGAAACATCTCCTGTTAAAAGGGATTGGTTAAACAAATCAGTCAGGGGGGTAGCAATCACATATCTGAGTTCTTTAAAAACTCTGTGGTGGATGCCATCTGGACCCATTGTCTTATTTATCTTTAATCATTCAAGTTCTTCTAAGACATCAGCCTCTGAGATCACTGGAGCTGAATCCCTACAGCTGGAAGCAATGCTATATTCATCTATAGTATTATATTGTAAGCTGCCTTCTGAGAAAACTGAACAGAAGTAGCTATTCAAATGGTCAGCGACCTCCTTATTCCCATCAAAGTATGTATTATCTCCAGTACTAAGTTTTGTGATGCTGCAGTTTTTCTTCTTCCTATCACTAATATATCTGAAATCAGTTTTATCCCCCTTCTTCACAGATTTGACAATTTCTTCCTCTTTTGAGGCTTTAGCAGCATATATTATCTGTTTCGCCTCCTTTTGTCTCATATTATACACCTCTCTATCAGCTATACTTCCAGATTCTTTATACCTCCTATACCTTTATACCTTTTTCATTGACTATAGCCCTTACATCATTACTAAACCATAGCAGTTTTTTCTTCCTTTTACCTTTAGTTATTTGCCTTACATACAGTCCAGTGGCTTTTAAGATAGCCTTTTTTAATACAGTCCACTGGTCCTTGCTCCTGTCATTTTATCCCTGCCCTTTAATTCATTATTTAAAGATTCCCCCACTTTATTGAAATTTGTTTTTCTGAAATCCAATACAGTGGTACCTCTACTTAAGAACTTAATTCATTCTGTGACCAGGTTCGTTTTTTAAAAGTTTATTTAGTTTTTCAAATACAATAAAAAGGAAAGAAATCTCATTATATACATGCAGATCATTGCCCGTTTCTATTTCAGTATACAAATGTTCAATTTCTAATTGATTAGATTCATCATTTAAAAGATGAATAGAAAAATAGATTACTATCTCACTAAACGTAAATAATTTTTTGTTGTTATCTGAGTTTATATAGGTGTTTTAACATTTCTTTGGGTTATTTTATTCTGCATCCAGTCGTACCATTTATTTATTTATTTATTTATCTATCTATTTATTTATTTATTTGTCAAACAAGTATATTATTATAGTACATATTAACATAACATAACATAACATAAGTAGAACGTAGTAATAGAAAGGATAATAAGACAGTAGGACAGGGACATTAGGCACAAAAGTGCACTTTTTGGGGGTGTGTGAATTTTTTTTTAATTTTTCTTCTCCAATCACGTGTACAGAAAAAAAAGATACTGTTAATGTCAAATTACAATATACAGTGGTACCTCAAGATACGAACCCCTCGTCTTACGAACAACTCGTGATACGAACCCGGGGTTCAGAAAAAAATTGCCTCTTCTTACGAACTTTTTTCGAGTTACGAACGCCAAACCCGAACTTCCGGGTTCGGCATTCAGAGGCTCCTGGGAAGCCGCCCGGCTGTTTTAAAAGGTGACTGCCGGGCTGGGGGGCTTCCCAGCACCCCCCCAACCCCGAACCCGGAAGTTCGGCAAAAGTTCGGGGTTGGGGGGGTGCTTGGAAGCCCCCCAGCCCGGCGGTCACATTTTAAAACAGCCGGGCGGCTTCCCAGGAGCCTCCGAACGCCGAAAGCAGAAGTTCGGGTTTGGCGTTGGGCTTCGGGAGGCTCCTGGAAAGCCATGTCTTTAACTCGGCTCTGCTACGTACATTTTCCCTGCAGTTGATCCAAGCACTGCAAGGGAAGGAACGAACTGAAATGCGAGTCAGGAGTCCTGGAAACGTAACAATAATGGGGCTGGTGGAATAATCATTGGGAATGGGGTGTCCTGGAAGTTGGGATACAGGCTCTCCCAGCCTCCTCACCCCCCCCCCCCCGTTTCTTTAAGGCTTCCCCTCTCGTGTGCAAGGGAAAGCAAGGGGTGGGAAATGCCAGTCAGGAGTCCTGGAAATTAACAATAAGGGGGCTGGTGGAATAATCATTGAGAATGGGGTGTCCTGGAAGTTGGGATACAGGCTCCCCCAGCCTCCTCATTCCCCCCCCCCCCCGTTTCTTCAAGGCTTCCCCTCTCGTGTGCAAGGGAAAGCAAGGGGTGGGAAATGCGAGTGAAACGTAACAATAAGGGGGCTGGTGGAATAATCATTGAGAATGGGGTGTTCTGGAAGTTGGGATACAGGCTCCCCCAGCCTCCTCATCCCCCCCCCCCGTTTCTTTAAGGCTTCCCCTCTCGTGTGCAAGGGAAAGCAAGGGGTGGGAAATGCGAGTCAGGAGTCCTGGAAACGTAACAATAAGGGGGCTGGTGGAATAATCATTGGGAATGGGGTGTCCTGGAAGATGGGATACAGGCTCTCCCAGCCTCCTCATCCCCCCCCCCCCCGTTTCTTTAAGTTTTCTTTATTAGATTTGTATGCCGCCCCTCTCCGTAGACTCCTTAAAGAAACGAGGGAGGGGGGAATGAGGAGGCTGGGAGAGCCTGCATCCCAACTTCCAGGACACCCCATTCCCAATGATTATTCCACCAGCCCCCTTTTTGTTATGTTTCCAGGACTCCTGACTCGCATTTCCCACCCCTTGCTTTCCCTTGCACACGAGAGGGGAAGCCTTAAAGAAACGGGGGGGGGGGGGGTGAGGAGGCTGGGAGAGCCTGTATCCCAACTTCCAGGACACCCCATTCTCAATGATTATTCTACCAGCCCCCTTTTGTTACGTTTCCAGGACTCCTGACTCGCATTTCCCACCCATTGCTTTCCCTTGCACACGAGAGGGGAAGCCTTAAAGAAACGGGGGGGGGGATGAGGAGGCTGGGAGAGCCTGCATCCCAACTTGCAGGACACCCCATTCCCAATGATTATTCCACCAGCCCCCTTTTTGTTACGTTTCCAGGACTCCTGACTCGCATTTCCCACCCACTGCTTTCCCTTGCACACGAGAGGGGAAGCCTTAAAGAAACGGGGGTGGTGGTGGTGAGGAGTCTGGGAGAGCCTGTATCCCAACTTCCAGGACACCCCATTCCCAATGATTATTCCACCAGCCCCCTTTTTGTTACGTTTCCAGGACTCCTGACTCGCATTTCCCACCCATTGCTTTCCCTTGCACACGAGAGGGGAAGCCTTAAAGAAACAGGGGGGGGGATGAGGAGGCTGGGAGAGCCTGTATCCCAACTTCCAGGACACCCCATTCCCAATGATTATTCCACCAGCCCCCTTTTTGTTACGTTTCCAGGACTCCTGACTCGCATTTCCCCCCCCTTGCTTTCCCTTGCACACGAGAGGGGAAGCCTTAAAGAAACGGGGGGGGGGATGAGGAGGCTGGGACAGCCTGTATCCCAACTTCCAGGACACCCCATTCCCAATGATTATTCCACCAGCCCCCTTATTGTTACGTTTCCAGGACTCCTGACTCGCATTTCAGTACGTTCCTTCCCTGCCAGCGCTTGGATCAACTGCAGAGAAAATGTACGTAGCAGAGCCGAGAGAGTAGGAGAGCCGGCCACCCCTTGCCCTCCCTTGCGAGAGAGGGGGAGGCTTAAAGAAACGGGGGAGGGTGTAAATGAGGAGGCTGTGAGAGCCTGTACAGGACAGCCCACTCCTAATGATTATTCTACCAGCCCCTTTTTGTTAGGTTTCCAGGACGCCTGAAATTTGTTCCTTCCCTGCCAGCGCTTGGATCAACTGCAGGGAAAATGTATTGTAGCAGAGATGAGAGGAGGGTAGGAGAGCCAGCCACCCCTTGCCCTCCCTTGCCAGAGAAGGGGGCAGCCTTAAAGAAACGGGGGGATTAGGAGACTGTGAGTGCCCGTATCTCAACTTCCTCGTGAAGTTTTCAGGTACCAAACAACCACGCAGCCCCAAACCTGATGGAAGAAATGTGCCCCCCTGCCATCCTCAGAGCCCCCAGCGCTCCAGTTTTCCTCTTCTTTAGTTGACAGATTGACCTCTCTCTACACCGCGTCTCCATTGCCTGCGCTTCGCTGAGGACCGGAGCTCAGAGGCTTGGTCCCCCTGAGCAAAGGGGAAGGAAAAGAGCCTCCCCCTGTTCTCTACCGGCATTCAGGGACCCATACACACACAGCAGAGTGAGAGCCAGGGAGCCTTGTCTGAAGCCGAAGCTCCGGATTCCCCTTTGCTGCCACCTCCGAAAACACTTTCAAGGAGGGTGTAAGCCCTGCCGGCTGACAAGCTGCGAGGCAGCTTCCCACGTGTGTTAATCACCCACAAAGCTCCATACGCAGCCTCTGCTGTGTCCCCCTTCCCTCCTCCCCCTGTCCCCAAACAAGGATCAGAATGCCGGTTGTCATAAGGCAAAAGGGGCGAGTTTTGGACTTGCACGCATTATTCGCTTTTTCATTGATTCCTATGGGAAACATTGTTTCATCTTACGAACTTTTCACCTTACGAACCTTGTCCCAGAACCAATTAAGTTCGTAAGACGGGGTTCCACTGTATCATTTTTGCAATTTCGGTGTAATTCGTTAATCAATGCCACCTCCTTACAATTTAACATCTGGACCCAAAAATAATTATTCCAATTCCACATGATTAAAAAAGTAAAACCTGTATACATTTTAGGCTGTTACTATTCTTAATCACATCAAATTAATTAGATCAAAATGTTTCAATTTTCTCAAAAATCTCCTCCATATCAATTTTCATATATGCTTTAAACCCTCTTCCATAATAAATGCCCTTTAAAATAAAAGAGAAAAGAAAAAAAGCGTTAAGAGAAAAGAAAAGGAGCAAATATTTCCAATTATCTCCAACACGGTATTTAAATTAAAACCAACCATTACTAAAAAAAAAAAACTAAAATATATAGAGAGGGGGCAAAAAAGGAGAACCCACCATATAGTATATTCCAAATATCGGCAAATTAATAAACTAAATTAAAAAAGAATCTAATTAAAAATAATTCCCTTTCATGAATAGAAATACAGAATAGTAATAAAGACTAAAGAAAATTAGAAAATAGCAGGGAAAAAATAAGGAAAAAAATAAGGAAAAAAATAAGAAAAAGGGAGAATAAAAACAAAACTAAATACTCCATACATTCACCATACCCTGTTCTGGTTATAAAGCTTTAAATCTGTAACACTTTCAATCCAATAGCATCATCCTACCCTATTCTACAAAGAGAGAGAGAAAAAGTCACTGTATGGCCAATGTAATCATTTTCCCTGTACTAATTATAACATTTTCAATCCGTCATCATACCCTATTCTAAAAACAAATAAAGGTCACTGTATAGCCAGTGTAATCATCTTCCCTATACCCTGTTTCCCCGATAGTAAGACACCCCCGATTGTAAGACATATCGGGGGTTTCAGGGGGGTCGGCTAATATAAGCCGTACCCCAAAAGTAAGACATATGTCTTACTTTCGGGGAAACACGGGGGTATTGCCGGGGGGGAGCCCGATGACGTCGCTTCCAAGCTCCCCGCGCACCCCTCGCCTTCGCCTTGCCGGGGCGCCACCGCCTCTTCCCCGGCTTGGCAAAGCGAAAGACGGCGCTGGTCCGAAGCGAGCCGAGTGGGCGGCAGCTTGCAGCGAAGGCGCTCGTCCCAGCAACCGAGTCCTGCCGAGGCTCAGCTGCAAGCGGCCAGCGGCGAGCGGCCGGAGCTGCGCCCTCCTTCGCCCGCCTCCTTTCCGGCAGGCAGGTGTGGCTGCTCAACTGCGCAGAGCGGCTCCTCCCCTCCAGACACACGCTTCCCCGACACGTGTCTGCAGCTCCACGCGTGCACGCCGCTTGGAGCCCTGAGGTTGAACTTGGAAAAGGGCTCACGAGGCTCCTGTCCCGCGGCTGCCCTTCTGGACTCTGGGGAGATGCCTTCGGGAACACGACCCTTTCAATTTTTTTCCAATGTAAGACATACCCCGAAAGTAAGACGTGGTGGGGCTTTTGGGCATAAAAAGAAAGTAAGACACTGTCTTACTTTCGGGGAAACACGGTACTAATTATAACACTTTCGATCCATCATCGTGCCCTATTCTAAAAAGAAAAGAAGTCACTGTATAGTCAGTGTAATCATCTTCCCTATACTAATTATAATGCTTTCAATCCATTGTCATATCCTATTCTGGGCGGGGGGGGGGAGGTCACTGTAAACCAGTGGAATCATCTGCCGTACTCTAATTATAACACTTTCAATCCAATAAAATCAACATATTCCATTCTGAAAAAAGAGAGAAAGAAAAAGAAAAAAGAGGGGAAAAAGAAGATCATTAAGTTAAATCTAATAATCATATTCCAAATTATATTGAAAATATAGTCAACATTTCTAGTATATCATTATTCCGTTTAACTTTAAAAAAGAAAATATCAGCAAATATCATTAAAAATATTTTCTATTTCCATGCTTTTTCTATTTATATTCATCATTTATCTGCTTATAGTTCATTTACTTATATAATTCCATAGTCCTTCTCATCTATATATTTGAATCGACAACAACATTAACCAAATTAATCATTACACCTTAATCATTAATATTAATCATCCTACCAAACCTAAGCAAACCTAAACATTTTCAATTCAATTTCATATTCAATAGTATTATTTCATTATCCTAATAATGTCCCCATCAAAATAATTTTATACGTCTCAAAAAGTAATTTAGTTGATTGTTATTTCATATGCAACTCACTTAAAATCTTAATCTTTACATTAATCATTAAAGCTAAACAACCCTATCAAACCTAACCATTTTCAATTTCTCTTTTAACGGCAATATTTCAATATTTCCCCCTAGAGACATTTCATTATTTCTATTAAGAAAAGATTTTTTAAAAAACAAAACAAAACTCAGATTTCTTAGTTAAACATTCAATTCAGCTCAATTGAAATCTAAACCTTTAATTAGATCCTCCTCCATTAAAACAATTTGTTCCTAAAAATTTCATTACATTCTCTTATGATAAAGTCCAATTTAAAATCAATTTAAAGTCAAATTCATTTAAATCCTTTACTTTTAATAATATTATTTCATTATTCCAAAATTTTACCCACCAGAGTAATTTTATGAGTCTCAAATATCTTAATTAAACAATATTACATATGCCACTTAATTAAAATCAATTAAATCAATTAAAAATCTTAGTCTTTAATTAATCCCTCCTCCATTATTAATTAATTTAAATTAATTTCATTAAACTTTCCATACAATTAGTGTCCAATTAGAGTCTAGTTTGAATTAATAGTGCAATTAAAAAAATAGTCCATTTATGTCCTTTAGTATAAATCTTCTTCTTTGAAAATCCTGTCACCCTCCATATTCCCATCCTGTCACCCTCTATATTCCCATTTTATGTTTTTGCCCCATATTTATTTATTTATTTATTTATTTATTTATTTATTATTTATTTATTATTTAGGTTTGTATGCCGCCCCTCTCCGCGGACTCGGGGCGGCTCACAGCAAAATATAACAATCGTAACAAATCCAAATAAATTTAAAATATTTTAAAAAGTTTAAAAATAACCCCATTTACTAAGAAGCACACACACAAACATATCATGCATAAATTGTACATGCCCGGGGGAGGTGTTTCAGTTCCCCCATGCCTGACGGCAAAGATGGGTTTTAAGGAGTTTACGGAAGGCAGGGAGAGTAGGGGCAGTTCTAATCTCTGGGGGGAGTTGGTTCCAGAGAGTCGGGGCCGCCATAGAGAAGGCTCTTCCCCTGGGGCCCGCCAACCGACATTGTTTAGTTGACGGGACCCAGATGTGTCCAGATGTGTCCAATATGTCCTTTAGATTGTGTCCAATATTCCCTCACAGTTACATAAAAAAATTCTTCCAACTAGCCATGTTCCAAAACAAACCTAGGGACAATCTTTTTTCAGCAGTATACATAGATATCAAACAGCTCCATCCTTCCAACAGGAAAAATAAAATTAACAGCCATCTGGCACTAATTGCATCAAAAAAACTCCTTGTAGTAACTCCTCCCACCTGAGGGTGGCAGTAAATTATCATGATTGATCATTCTTGGCAGTTGTTATAAAGGGAAGTGGCATCTTCAAGAAGAAGAAAAATACCTTAATAAATTCAAAAAGAATTCCAATTCAAGCTCCAAATCTTCAAATTCCTTAGAAATCCTCCGAAAAAAAAAAAAAATAACCGTAACTTTGGGCAATTTACTATGTCTTTAAAGCTTTCCGCCGATCAGCCGCTTCTGCACAAATTCCAGGCATTTCTGCTTCCATGAATAGAAAAAATAAAAAAACAGTCTGTTTTAAATTTCTTTCCATCTCTCTGCACTCACCAGCACACCGCTTAAGCATTTTTCACCTCACCATCGCTGAAACCTATTCTCTTTCCAGGTAGCGCCCCCTACTTCTTCATCCCTGCAGGGAGGATCAGGCCCAGTTCAAAGGAACCGGGACCCCCAGATGGTGGGGATTCGGGGATTCCCTCATGAGAGCAAGGGAGCCCTGTGGCGCCGCGACCATTGACCCCCGCCCCTCTCCCGAGAGAATTGGAATTTGTTGTCAGTATTCTAATTAGCATCTGAGAAATAAATCAAGTCCCTGTCCAGTTCTCTCAATCAGAGCTCGATTTATTAACAGAACCATGTTGGTTACGCCATAGTCATTCCGATTCTGAATACTTCCCAGAATCCCACCTAGGTTCATCTTACTTCCCCACACCCACAAGTTCATCACGAGAGCCAGTCCGTGTGCAGGGGTTTATCAACTTCCTCTTCTCTTCAGTTGAGGCAGAACAAACAGTGACCTTGTCAGGCCCAAAGTCATTATGTAAAGTCCAAGGTGGACTTGATACAGTTTGGGAGTGAGAGAGAGAGAAATGCCACCACACATTCCTTTCTCCAGATGCCATAGTAACAAACACAGGAAGGAATCAGGAATCCTGCATAGGATTGGCCCTCATGACTGCACTTGTGGGTGTGGAATGTGAGATGGGGTTTTGACCCGGATGTAATCTAACGAACTCAGAGTTGGAATGATTCCAGTCAAATCCAGACATGGCTGTTAATAAATCTTACCCAGCGAGAAGCACAGGTATGGAATTGATTTATTGCTCAAGCTATTTGGTTCACTGACAGACCTTGGCTCAGAGAAAGGAATCTTTGGTTGTGTCTAGTAATTTTCCCACTAACTACTCACTACCCCTCCCATCCCCCCCTTATGCTGTGACAGGCCGATATCTCTAACTCCACATGATGGCTTCGGCCTGACACCTTGTGTGAGAGCACAGGAGTGGAATGTGATTTATTTCTCAGATGCTATTTGGTTCGGTGACAGTAACAGTCCAGGGGGGTCTCCTGTGGCTGTCTTGGCTTGGTAAAAACGGGTACAAGAATTTATATAGGAGTGAACATCATGGCAGAGCCTAGGTCACCAGAAATGTGAGATACTAGGTGTAAAGTTTTGAAAAGTCCAAAATGGCCAGCTGCAGGGTTATCAGGGCAATGGTTTAAGATGAGGTCTCGAAGTGGCCCTGCTGGAACATATAACCAGTCTCAGTAACATAGCAGGTCCATGGAAAATGTCCATGGTGAATCAGGATCAAGGTCTTGTTTTCTTTGGTCTATGAAGTCATCTTGGCATTGTGCTTCCCGAATCTGTTCTCGAAGATCTACTATATCCTGTACAGCTGCGATCGATGTGAGCGGTAGAATGGTATGAAGCGGCAACAGTTCTTAGGTTTGTACTCAGGTTTGCGAGACAAGACATCAGCTTGTTTGTTATACCACGTAGGTGACTCTGAAGTTGAATCTGGCTAAGAAAAAGGCCCAGTGGATCTGTCTTTGATTTAATTTTCTGGTTGTCTGGAGGAAGTCAGTTCTGACTTATTCTTGGTGGCGGGCTCCTTCCAGGTGGTGTCTCCATAGAATGCAGTCTTGATAGCCAAGAGTTCTTTTCCCAAATGGTATAATGGTGCTCAAATGCGTTTAGTTTTCTGGAATAATACCACACGGGAACAAGGGACTGCCATCGTGGTGTGTTTGAAGGAGCATGGCCCCCACTCCAACATCTGAGGTGTCAGCCTCCACTGCAAAGGGATGACAAGGGTCTGAGTACTGGAGGATAGGTTCCTGCATGAAAGCTTTTTTCAGGGTCAGGAATGCTTGTTGCTCATCATCACCCCATTGAAATTTAATTCCCTTGGTCAGGAGTCGGGTGGGCAGTCAAGGTGGCAAAATTCAGAATGAAGGTGCGGTAATAGTTCACAAATCCTAAAAATCTCTGAACATCTTTTAAGTGACATGGGGGTTGTTTGCAAACCCTCGAGTTTTCCGATGTCCATGGCAATACCTTGGGGAGAAATAACATGTCCTAAGAATTCAATGGTGGTCTGAAAAAATTGACATTTCTCCAGCTTGACATAAAGGTGGTTTTCTCCTAGGAATTGCAGAACTTGTTGTAGATGTTGAAGGTGAGTTTCTCTTGAAGGGGAGTAAATTAAAATGTCATCAAGTTAAACCACCATGATGTCATTCATGAAATTTTGGAAAATGGCAGTGGCTGCTCCATGAATTCAGGGATCAAAGGCAAAGGGTACCGGTTATGCACTCTGATGGAATTTAACTTGTGATAGTCACAGCAGAGGCATAGATCTCCATTTTTCTTTGTTACAGATAGTACTGGAGCAGACAAATGTGAGGAGGAGGGTTGGATGAAACCCTTGGCCAGGTTTTTGCCCAAAATGTCTTTTAACGCGGCCAATTCAGGTTCCGACATGGAGTAAATGCATCCCGCAGGGAGCTTGGCATTTGGTAGTAAATCAATGGCACAGTCAAAGGGTCGATGTGGGGATCTGCCTCTTTTTCACTGAACACATCGGCAAAATCCAAGATTTCAGCTGGCAGAGTACAGTGGAACCTCGACATACGAGCAGCTCTACTTACGAGCTACTCGAGATAAGAGCTGGGAGGGGAGCGACATTTTTGTTCGCCTCCCGAGCTCACATTCGGGATACGAGCGCCAAGGAGCTGTCTCCTGAAGCCGAACACTAACTTCCGCTTTCGGCTTCAGGAGACAGCTCCTTGGCGCTCGTATCCCGCGTGTTTTAAAAGGTTGCAGCCGGCCTGGGGGGCTGGGGGGGTGCTGGCAAGCCCCCCAGGCCGGCTGCAACCTTTTAAAACACGCGCGCCGCTTCGCAGCTCTCTGCTGAATCCGGAACGCTAACTTCCGCGTTCGGATTCAGCAGACAGCTGCGAAGCAGCGCGCGTGTTTTAAAACGTCAGAGCCGGCCTGGGGGGCTCGGGGGCTTCCCCCCGAGCCCCCCAGGCCGGCTCTGACGTTTTAAAACACGCGCGCCACTTCGCAGCTGTCTTCTGAAGCCGGAACGCTAACTTCCGCGTTCGGTTTCAGAAGACAGCTGCAAAGCGGTGCGCGTGTTTTAAAACGTCAGAGCCGGCCTGGGGGGCTCGGGGGGAAGCCCCCGAGCCCCCCAGGCCGGCTCTGACGTTTTAAAACGCGCGCTGCTTCGCAGCTCTCTGCTGAAGCCGGAACGCTAACTTCCGCGTTCGGATTCAGCAGACAGCTGCGAAGCAGCGCGCGTGTTTTAAAACGTCAGAGCCGTCCTGGGGGGCTCGGGGGCTTCCCCCTGAGCCCCCCAGGCCGGCTCTGACGTTTTAAAACACGCGCGCTGCTTCGCAGCTCTCTGCTGAATCCGAACGCGGAAGTAAGCGTTCCGGATTCAGCAGAGAGCTGCGAAGCAGCGCGCGTGTTTTAAAATGTCAGAGCCGGCCTGGGGGGCTCGGGGGCTTCCCCCCGAGCCCCCCAGGCCGGCTCTGACGTTTTAAAACACGCGCACCGCTTTGCAGCTGTCTCTGAACGCTAACTTCCGCATTCGGCGGCAGCGGGTTTTTTTGTTGTTCCACGGATTAATTGACTTTACATTGTTTCCTTTGGGAAACAATGTTTCGTCATACGAGCGTTCTGACTTACGAGCCTCCTTCCGGAACCAATTAGTCTCGTAAGTCGGGGTTCTACTGTACTAGCAAGTTAGGCTGCGGCCTGGGCTGCGCAGGTTTGGAGACTGGGAAAAGAAATGCAGTTCTGGAACACAATGTGAGGATAATGAGCTCTCAACCATGCTAAGCCAAGGACTATGGGGAAATGTAGGCCTTTGGTAACATAGAATTGAATGCCTTCTTCATGGTGCCCAATGGTTACATTTATAGGTTGGTTCATGAACTTGATGGGTCCGAACAACAAGATGCCTCCATCGATGGTCTCAACTATCATAGGAGGTTTGACTGGGCACAAGGGTATAACAGGGGAGCAAACAAAAGTCTCATCCATGAAGTTAGTGGTGGCTCCGGAATCCACCAGGGCATGAGCAGGGAGGGTTTGGGGAGGGTTCTTGAATATCACCTTGGTTGCTTAAGGTCAGGTATCTCAAGGGTCCGAAGTCGTCATCTGTAGAACTGGAACTCGGCTTGGTACCTGCCCGACCTAATGTTTCCACTAGACTGGACTCTGGTCATTTCCTGGCAGGGTGGCCTGGAACTGTTGAGCGGGGCTATGAGCTGGAACCGGAGCAGGAACTGTGATACTATGTTTCTTCTGTGGGCAGGCGAAGGCAAGATGCCCAAGTTCCCCACAGTACAGACACTGGCCTTCAGCTTGGCATCTGGTTTTCTCGGCTCATTCAGGTGAGGTCTGGCAGTGCTAAGGTCCATCGGCTCATCTCTAGCTATGACAGCTGGGCGATTTCCCAGGTCTGCTGGGAGCATTTGGAAAACACATCTCGGTTAGGGGCTGAGTGCGTTGGCTTGTATTCTTTGGCAAGGAGCAGGAACTGGTCTTTTGCTTTCCATAAATGGGTCTGTTGTCTGTTCAGCCAAGTCTGGGAAGATCACATTCGGCTTCAATTTCAAAGCACAGCTGGTACAAACCATCTAGTATACAAGGAGTCGCAATGTGCATGATCTCAGTCAGGATCTTAGCAGACAGCCCATCTTGGAACATCTCCATCAGCACTCCCTCATTCCAGTTCAGGGGAGCACTTAAGTTCCGAAATTCAGTGATATAGTCAGACACAGATCTGGTACCTTGACGGATCTGGTGTAGCTGCATGATGGTATTCTGAATGTGCAGGGGATCAGTGAATTCACATTGCATCAACTGGCAGAACCCTACATAATTTTGTAGAATTGGATCCTGGCGTTCCAACAAGGGAGATATCCAGTCAGCTGCAGGGCTAATTAATAAACTCACAATAAAAGAAACTCATCTCGTCCTGGACAAAATCTACTGGGCTGGAGTTGATAAAATTCTGCATTGGTTTAAAAAAGGGACAAGTCTGGCATGATCTCTGTCAAATGCCTGGGACCTGGCCATGTGGCTTTTTATTCTCAGCTGGATGATAGGCTGAGCTGGGGCTACCGTTGCCATGGGGGGATTCTGTTGTAACATAATGATTTGGTTTTGGAGATCTGCCACGGTCTGGTTCAAAACCAATATATTATTTCGAAAATTGGCCATGACGCCACAACGGCTGTGCAGTGGATTCAGTGGGAGTCTGACAATCTGTTCTAGACACGATTCCAGTATTTTTTCAAGACTCTCAGAAATCCACTCCTTGGAATAATGGTCTCTTTTATTTAAGTTCACACTAGATTAGATACATGAAACTTTAGCAAGTTAAGATGCAAAGCATAAAGATTGAAGCATATTCTATCGGTTTGAAATACTTTAACTGCTCTGGGAAGTATCCTCCATTCTTTTTCTCGGCTGACTTAGAGATAAGAGAGCTATAAATCACCACTTTAGTTCACTTGGCTTACCGGCTTCACAATAAACATAACATTGCAGTTTCTGTCTCATTTTGGAAGGCACAGCATAGGTTTTTCATATTTTGATTTCAGGAATGCCATGGATGTCTGCCATTCTTTTTCAACAACATTGTCAGACTCCGCCTTCACTGCCTGCTCTAGCCTAGAAATAACATCTTACAGTCCACAGAGCTATTCATATGGATGAATACTTTTTACCTTGTATCTCTTTTCTTCTTTTAATCATTCCTCAATATCTAGGATCTAACCATTCATCTCCTGATACATTTTCCTCACTATCTGATAAGGACCAACTTTTCATTGTCACATCAGACCCCTCTGGCACACTCCCACATCACTATCATCCTCACTCTTTGCTTCCAAATCCTCTGACATCCTCCCTAACTCAGGATAAACTGAGGGACCTGGCTCATCGTCTTCAGAATCAGGCATGTCCTGTGACTGACAAGGATCACTTACAACAGAGGGGGAGCACCCGTTTCTGCTAGCAGAGTTCCCTGAAGCCTCCTGGAACTAAAAACGTGCCGCGGAGGATCAGCGGCACACCCCCACATGCCTCATTTTTCTGCTAGCAGAGTTCCTGAAGCCTCCTGGAGCTAACAATGGGCCACATAGGGGGAGCACAGCACCCGGCGTCCATGATCCCTACTCCACCCCAGCGTGCATGTGTGACCCCCACCCCTGCACATACGAATGGATCTCTCAGCCAAAACACGAAAATCAGCTGGCTGGTGGGAGGTGGCACGCATGTGCTGTAGACCTGACCTGGACATCGGCTTGTGTGCCCGCAGAGATGACCCCACGTGTCATCTGTGGCATGCATACCATAGCTTCGCCATCACGGCTCTATTCAATACATACAGTCCCATTCTCCCTTCTATATATTCATTTTCCTGATTGGTGACTACTGTGTTTTCAATCAATATGCTGCCAGTGATATATATATATATAGAAAGATAAACAAACGTCACATCAGTCACAAGAAATCAAATTCTTCTAAAATTATTTTATTATTGATTTGATTTGATTTGATTTGATTTGATTTGAATTGAATTGAATTGAATTGAATGCCGCCCCTCTCCGGAGACTCGGGGCAGCTAACAGCAACAACAAGACACTGTACAATAACAATCCAATACTAAAAACAATTAAAAACCCATTAATATAAAAACCAAACATACATACAGACATACCATGCACAAAATTGTAAAGGCCTAGGGGGAAAGAGTATCTCAATTCCCCCATGCCTGATGGCAAAGGTGGGTTTTAAGTAGCTTGCGAAAGACTTCCATGCATAGATCAATTAAATTAACCTTCTCTCACTTTGCATACATGTCTGCAGCTGAAGAAAGTTGAGAAAAAATTATTTCAGTTTATCCCACATATCACTCTCAATAATACATTAGTAAAAATAACATAAAGACATCTTAAGTTGAATCCTTGGGGTTCAGTGCTATTGTCCACTGCCACAGAATATGTATGGTGTGTGTGTGTGTGTGTAACCCCACATATACAGTACATACATTAAACGTTTCTGGTCAAGATAAATAATAATATAATATAATAATGATACTTTTCTGCTGAAGATGAATAATGAAATAAATGTTTTTATTAAGTAAATTATTACAAAAAATCAGCTCATGTACATTAAATGTTACTTAATCAAACATTTTCACATTGCTGCTGCTTATTAGTGATGTCTGCTTATTAGTGATACAATATTTAAGTGTCTGAGGGACTCTTGGTGTTCTATGAGCTTGGTTGTTTTCTTGCAGATGTTTTATTATCCGAACTAGGTAACATCATCAGTGCTTGTATGGAGTGGGATTTGCTTTTATTTTATATTCTTGTGGCTTGCCAGTATTGGTGGGAGTGATCTTGGTGGTTCTTTGGTTGTTGGACTGCTTACTGTTAGCTTGTTTGGCAGTTCCTTGATAAGGGCATTGCTTGTTAGCACGAATTAGAGAAACCCAAATCTAAAGTCCCATGGGTTTCTCCAGCCAGTTTAAAGTTCATCCCTTGTTCCCAACCCACAAGTTTATCACATGAACCACTCTGGTTCTGTCTACCTCCACGATCCTCCTATCGACCTTCAGGCAGGTGCTAAACAAAGGATGACCTTGAATATCTAGAAGGAATTTGTTATAGTTAGCATTCTTCCCCCTCATACAACCACCCCTCTTAAATTCCCACAGTACAAATAAATTCTACATTCTAGTATGTGGCAGGCCAAAGTCTCTTACTCGAATGATGGCTTCGCCTTATGTAATATAAATAAGCATATTTAAATATTACTGATAAAAATATAATATGACCTATAAAGCCCTATCAGACCAGAATATCTATGGGACTGCCTTCTGCCGCATAAATCTCAGTGACTGATCAGGTCCCACAGAGTTGGCTTTCTCCAGGTTCCGTCAACTAGACAATGTCAGTTGACGGGGTCTATGGGAAGAGCCTTCTCTGTGGGGGACCTAGCCCTCTGCAATCAACTCCCCCTGGAGATCCATACTGCCCCCACACTCCTTGCCTTCTGCAAGAGTCTTAAGACTCATTTATGCTGCCAGGCTTGGGGCCATTGGATTCTTGCCCCCGGCCGATGAATGTGCTGGGAGAAAGTTGATTGAATGGGAATGACTGTTTGTTATGGTTTTTGGGTTTTTTAAATTTTATATTTAATTAATTGCATCTGAAATGCTATACATTGTTTTATTATGTGTTGTAAGCCGCCCCGAGTCCTTGGAGAGGGGCGGCATAAAAGTCCAATAAATAATTGAATAATAAATATATATAGTGAACTATATATAAGTAAAAATCAATCAAGAGAACTTACCACAAGATACCCCTAGAGGTATATATGTATAAATGTGAATGTATTTGTTTGTTTTGTTTAGTGTTTGTTTGTCCTTTTATTAATGTATATAACTAAATAAAAATAATTTTTTAAAAAAGAGAATGTTATCCAAATAAATGAGTACTCCCTTGTTTTTCTAGTTTGCCATCTGTCTCTGCTGATGTGAATATACTATAAAGGAAGGATAGTTTATTGGTTTTTTCTACCCTTGTGAATTTTAGACCTTTGAAGATATTGTTAATGACTTTGTGTATGTTCTTGCTAAGTAAAACTGAAGGAAAATTTTCAAAATTTCTTTAAACAGAAAGCATCTACAAAAAAATGATCTCTCCTTAGCTAACTACAGTTTATACAGTTATTCTGCTGCTCAGTCCTTGAAGGGTTCATTCATTCAGCCTCCCATTATAGTTTAACCTTAAACTCTTAAAAAAAAAATAATAATAATAAACTGTATTTCTAATTGACTAATAAATTCCATATTAGAGGTAGCTTCATGATCCCAGAAAGTTGACTTTTAAACTAGTAACTGCAATTATGCTGCAAAATCTGAGTTCATTTGCTTACAACAAAGACAACTATAGGTAGAAATCGCTGAAGATAAATTTAAAATTTGTATCTTCAATTTAACATATTTGTTTTTTAACCATTACTGAGTTCAACAGTTAAACTATTACTGAGTTTAAAAGATATAATTATTTTATCAGAGCCGTTTCATATTGGGTTGTTCTTGTTTTGTCATTACAGTGGATCTTTTGAATCTGTCTGCTGCATGTGATGCCTTGGACCAGCACAACCTGAAACAGAATGATCAACCAATTGATATACTTCAGATCATTAACTGCTTAACTACCATTTATGATAAATTGGAACAAGAGCACAATAACCTAGTCAACGTCCCTCTTTGTGTAGATATGTGCCTGAACTGGCTTTTGAATGTTTATGACACGTAGGTCTCTGTAGTTTTCTGTACCAGTTAATTGTAATAAATCACTGTTCATTTTTTTAACAAAATAATATGGTATTTGTTTCTCTGGGAGAAAATTTGGGATTACAGTGATACCTCATCTTACGAACGCCTCTTCATACGAAGTTTTCGTGATACGAACCCCGGTTTAAGATTTGTTTGCCTCGTCTTAAGAACCATTTTCATCTTACAAACTCGAGCCTAGATGCGTGCGCAGGGATTCCCCTGCTTGTGACTGCCTCTGCCGGGATTTCCCATTTGCTTGCCACCCCTGCTGGGATTTCCCTCCTCCAGATGTGCATAAGAAGACAAGCCAGCCGAGTGGGGAGGGGGGCTGAGAGAGATGGAAGCCACCGCCAACGAAGCCCTTGGATGTACAGTTGGGGGAGGGAGTCACCCCTCTCAGCACCCCCATGCCAAGGAGGGTGGCTCCCTACTTCTCTGACCCTCCCCTCAAAAGCCCCAGCTCTCCAAAGGAAAGAAAAACTCAGAACAAAAGATAAGCCAGCCGGGCTGAAATAGAGCAAAGCCACAGCAGACAAAGCCCTTGGGAGGATGTCCAGCTGGGGGAGGGAGTCACCCCTCTCGGCCCACCCAAGCCCAGGAGGGCAGATCCCTGCTTCTCTGACCCTCCCCTCAAAAACCCTGGCTCTCAAAAGGAAAGAAAAACTCAGAACGAAAGACAAGCCAACTGGGGTGGGAGAGGGGCTGAAATAGAGGGAAGCCACAGCAGATGAAGCCCTTGGGGGATGTCCAGCTGGTGGAGGGAGTCACCCTCCTGGGCTTTGGGGTGCCGAGAGGGGTGACTCCCTCCCCCAGCTGGACATCCCCCAAAGGGCTTTATCGGCAGTGGCTTCCCTCTCTCTAAGCGCCCCCCCCCCCGCCGGCTGGCTTGTCTTTCGTTCTGAGGGCCGGGGTTTTTAAGGGGAGGGTCAGAGAAGCAGGGAGCCGCCCTCCTGGGCTTGGGAGTGCCGAGAAGGGTGACTCTCTCCTCCTGCTGGACATCTCCCCAAGGGCTTCGACTGCAGTGTCTTCCCTCTATTTCAGCCCCCCCTCCAGTTGGCTTGTCTTTCGTTCTGAGTTTTTCTTTCATTCTGAGAGCCGGGGGTTTTGAGGGGAGGGTCAGAGAAGCAGGGAGCCGCCTTCCTGGTTTTGGGGCTGCCAAGAAGGGTGACTCCCTGACCCAGCTAGACATCCCCCCAAGCGCTTCGTCGGCGGTGGCTTCCCTCTCTCAGCTCCCCTCCCTCCCCACCCGGCTGGCTTGACTTTCCTTCAGAGAGCCAGCAGCCGGGAACGGAGCACAGGTTCCGGCTTCGGGGTTTCTGAGGGGAGGGTCCACCCACCAGGTTCCCTCCAGGCAGCCTGCGCTGTCTTCCCCCCTTCCCCCTGCCCCCAAACAAGGATCCGAATACCAGCAGTAATGAGGCAAAAGGGGTGAGTTTTTGGATTGCATGCATTATTCACTTTTACATTGATTCCTATGGGAAACATTGTTTCATCTTACGAACCTTTCACGTTACGAATCTGGTCACGGAACGAATTAAGTTCGTAAGACAAGGTACCACTGTATTTTGAAATCCACTAAGAGTTACTGAAAGTTACCAATCTTAATCTTAAAAACCAACAAAATTAAATTAATTACACCATTTAATTTTGAAGTTCTGTATGTCCTTAGAATTAGAAATTAATGCTTGTTAATTGTTTTCAATTTTAATAGTTATTCATATACTAATAATATTATTAAATCTTTTGGGTGCCAAAATGTAACTATTAATTACATTTCATAGTAACCTCTTTCTAATAAACAAAGTATATATACAAGTCTAATTGTATATACAGAATTACTGTTCAGAGTTGGAAATGGATTATATAGTGTTTATGACTTAGGAAAATACTTATAACTCTGAAAATACAGTGGCACCTCGGTACTCGACCACAATTCGTTCCAGAAGTGTGGTCGAGAACCGATTTGGTCGAGTACCGAATTTATTTATCCCATAGGAAATAATGGAAATGGATTTAATTGGTTCCCAGCCCCTGTTAACTCGCTGGGAACCAATTAAATCTATTTTCTTTATTTCCAATGGGATAAATAAATTCGCTACTCCAAGCTGCAGGAAAGGTGGGGGCTGCTGCAATCCTGGCAGCTTTGGGGGGCTCCTTTCCTCATTGCTTTGTTTTATTACCTGTAAGGAGCTTCAAAAACTTTTTTCCTGTGGCTGCAACAGCGGCGATTTCCCTTCCAGTAGCAAGAGCGCCGGGAAGTCACGTAATGAAGGGAAGTGCTGGAGTGGAAGCAAATGCTGAGATGGCTCCGCTGGCTTCCCTTCATCACGTGACGTTCCCGGCGCTCTTGCTACTGGAAGGGAAATCGCCGCTGTTGCAGCCACAGGAAAAAAGTTTTTGAAGCTCCTTACAGGTAATAAAACAAAGCAATGAGGAAAGGAGCCCCCCAAAGCTGCCGGGATTTCAGCAGCCCCCACCTTTCCTGCAGCTTGGAGCTCTTAGAGAGCTCCTCAGCGCCCTGAAGCTGCCGGGATTACATTTCAGATAATGAACAAAATTTTCTCTGGCTGTTCGGTATCCGAATTTTTGTTCGGATACTGAAGCAAATTTTTGCAGAAAATTTTGTTCGATATCCGAAATGTACGAGAAGGGAAGCGTTCGAAAACCGAGGTACCACTGTATTACAAAAGGTTTCAGCATAGAAAATTATTATAAAATAGTGCAAACATAATTGCTCTGCATCTAATATGTTGTATCGTATTTCCCTGAAAATACAACCCATCCCAAAAATAAGTTCCAACCTCCCCTAGCCCCCAAAATAAGTCCTAGTTAAACCCCGCCACCATCTGATTGTATGAGGTGTGATGTGGCGCAGACATAAACATCAAGTTAGGGTGGGAGGTGGAGGTTCCCAGCATGTCCTGCATCCACTTACCTTAGGACCACAGGTAGGCCTGTTACATGCTGACAAGTGCCGCACTGCTGTCTGACTTTTTCTGTGGCTGATCATGGCCAGGCCCCACATGGTTCATTGTGCAAGTGCCACCTCTTGTGGCAGAACGCTCATTGTGCCAGTGCCAGGCAGGATGCCACATCACTCATTACACCAGTGCTACCATTCATGGCAGGAAGCCACATGTCATATGTGGCAGGATGCTGCGTGGCTCATGCCATTGCTGACACTCATGCTAGGATGCCATGTGGCTTGTATGGGTGCCATTGCTTGCGGCAGGACAGTGTATGGCACATCATGCTGATGCCACCACTCACACGCACAACACCACAAAACACTACACAGCCTGCTGAAAGAAGCGGCGGCACTGGCGCTATAAGCCTTGTGGCATCCTGTGAACGGTGGCACTACTATGATAAGCCACGCAATACACTGCTGTGAGTGGCAGCATCTGTGCAACAAATCTTGTGGCCTGCCACAAACAGTGATACTGACACAATGGGCCAGATGGTACCCTGCTGCAAGCAGCCACAGAAGAATTGGGACAGCAGCGGGACAGATGACAGGGTGTAGGAGGTGTGATTGCAGTGGTCCAAGGTAAGCAGGTAAGACATCGTCCGAAAATAAGATATGCTTCTTTGGAGGCTGAAAAGAAAATAAGACTGGTATTATTTTCAGGGAAACACGGTATGTACTACTCCAATAAAAACTATCCCTTTGATCTTTTTTATTTTGCTTTGTACTAGAACTGGAAATTACATGATTGCTTATGTGTTTATTTATATAATATCAATAGGG
Source organism: Erythrolamprus reginae (assembly GCF_031021105.1). Classification (NCBI taxonomy): domain Eukaryota; kingdom Metazoa; phylum Chordata; class Lepidosauria; order Squamata; family Dipsadidae; genus Erythrolamprus; species Erythrolamprus reginae. The sequence goes on from NW_027248497.1 coordinate 316,988, forward strand.
GTCGAACTGGAAGGATCCGAGTCTTGTCTTTCAAAACTGGTATAATTTCACTATGTAAAGCACATCTGGAAGATAAATACAGATGTAAGTAATGATTGTATTTTACCATTTTGCCATTTGTTATGAAGATGGATAAATAATAGGTCAAATTATTTTTTCAATTTTTTAAAACAAAACTTAGAAGTTAAAATGGGGAGGCGTAGGGTTTCCTGCTTGTGCAGGGGGTTGGACTTGATGACCTGTAAGGTCCCTCTCAACTCTAATAAATAAATAAAATAAATAAATAAATAAATATATTAAGCAGGTTTTGCACTAAATGTTACCTAATGCCATCTCATTTAGATCCATTGGAGATTATGGCCTTTATAGTTCACAAGTACAGATAGTTCTCAAGATACAAATGTAATGCAGCCTGCCCATTCCATTTGTAACCCGAAGATTCGTTGGCATGATTAACATGAACTGGATCAGTCCCTCCTTTCACCTATGCATTCACCAATGCAAGTCTCGTTAAATGCACATGAAGTATTTCAAGGTGGGGAAAGCCATTGTGGGGGGGGCTGCTGATGAAACAAGCCACCTGCCTAAGACTACCAAAGGCCTCTCCAACCCATTGAAATACCTTATGCTCCCCACAATTGCTCCTACCCACCACCTGCCATGCCAGGTCACTTACCTTGTGAAGATCTAGCAAGCAGTCTCCTCTCCAGCCTTTCAGCCATGTGCACTCCTCTGCAGTTTGGTTCATGCATCTGCAGGCCTTGCCTGGCAGGTTGCTGGCGAAAATGGAACTTCTGAGAGGTGAATCTGCTCCTCTGACACTCCATTCAACCTTCCGCAGGCCTCATTTGGCTCATTGCAGGTTGAAATGGAGCCTCAGAAGCTTCATTTCAGCCTGCAACAGGCTGGGGGAGGCCCACAGAGGGCTAAACAGAATCTCATAGGGCTGGATTCACTCCATTAGAATCTCCATTTCGGCTAGCAACTTGCCAAGCATCATCTATGGATAGCCGAACAGACCTTCTGAGGGGTGGATCTGCCACTCAAAAGCTCCGTTTCAGCTGGCAGCATGCAGGACGAATGTTGCAGAGCCTCTGCGGTTGATGCTTGTAAGGGTGAACAACTGCTGTGGTGCTGCAAGATTTGTAGTTTGGGAACTTATCTTGTAAGCAGCACTTATCATGTAACTTTGAACATTTGCTAAGGGAATATTTGTAAACCGGGGATTACCTTTAACAAGTTGTGCAATGTTGCTGAGTGACATGTAATAGGAATGAACCAGGAAAATACCATGCATTAGATGGCTTAAATGTATTGATTGTGATTTCCCTTTAAAAAAAAAAAAAAAAAATTCATTGCAGATACATCATGACATTGCTTCTAAAGTTATTTCCCACTACATCAGCGGTTCTCAACCTATGGGTCGTGACCCCGGCTGGGGTCGAATGACCAAAACACAGGGGTTGCCTAAAGTAGTGTTTACTGTTTTTCAACGTAAGCTGAGCTTCCTTGTTCTCGCCTTCTTTTTTGCACCTTCCTTCTTCGTGCCTTCTTTTTGCAGCAGGTCTTTCTTCCTGCCTTCTTTTTGCAGCAGGTCCTTGTTCGTGCCTTCTTTTTGCAGCAAGTGAGCTTTGGGCCTGGCAGGAGGGTGCCGGCATCAGTGGCACCGGGAAGTAGCCGGGGGGCGGCGACTGCGGGCAGGAGCTCCAGGGAGGAGGCACCGGCAGCGCCCCGCCTGGCTGGAGGTTCCCTGGCTGTGTCCTTTGGGAACCGTCAATTGGCACCGGCAGCGGGAGGGTGCCAACATCAGCGGCACCCAGGAAGTAGCTGGGGGTGGCAGCTGCGGGCAGGAGCTCCAGGGAGGAGGCACAGACAGTGGCGGCTTAACATGTTGCTGGACGCCGTACATGCTGGCGTTGTGGGGCTGGCACTAGCGCAATGGCTGTGCCGAGATGGAGGTGCCAGCCCCGCGCCCATGCCCAGCGCAGTGCCAGCATGTATGGAGTCCAGCAACACGTCCAGCCGCCCCCGTCAGGGCTCCCGCTTGCAATCGACTGCTCTGCCACCGCCCGCAGTTACTGCCCTATGCTGCTAATGCTGGCGTGGTGTATGAGAGAGAAAGAGAGACAGCAAGAGAGACAGAGAAGGAGAGAGAGAGAGAAAGCAAGAGAAACAGAGAAAGAGAAAGAAAGCAAGAGAGAGAGAAAGAGAGAGAGAAAGAGAGAGAGAAAGAAAGAGAGAGAAAGAAAGAGAGAGAAAGAAAGCAAGAGAGAAAGAAAGCAAGAGAGAGAAACAGAAAGAAAGAAAGAAAGAAAAAATGAGAGAGAAAGAAAGAGAGAGAGAAAGAAAGCAAGATAGAGAGAGAGAGAAAGAGAGAGAGAGAAAGAGGGAGGGAAAGAGAAATAGAGCAAAATGGAGGAAGAGAGAGAAAGAATTTTTTTGTCCAAACTTTTTTTAGGCAGGTGTGTAATAGAAAACAACACAGGGAATAGTAAATAATAAGAAACTTTAATAAACTCTTTAGACGCGACTACTTTTATTTTTTCTTTAGCAAACCGTCTCATTACAATGGATCGTGTAGACAAGAATATGAGGAAAAGAAATTACACTGAGGATTTCTTGCAGTATGGTTTTACCTCAATAATCACAGCAGGAATTGAGAAACCACAATGTGTTATTTGTTGTGAAGTTCTCTCAGCTGAATCTATGAAGCTGAACAAACTAAAACGCCATTTTGATAGCAAGCATTTAAGCTTTGCTGGAAAGGATATCGACTATTTTAGAAGCAAAGTTGATGGACTCAAGAAATCTAGATTTGACACTGGTGGCCAGTACCACAAACACAATGTGGCAGCTGTTGAAGCGTCATATTTGGTGGCACTCAGAATCGCCCGAGCCATGAAACCTCATACCATTGCTGAGGATTTGCAGTTACCAGCTGCAAAAGACTTAGTTCAAGTGATAATTGAAATGAATATGTTCAGAAATTGAATGCAATTTCCTTATCCAACGACACTGTCCGCAGAAGAATAGAAGACATGTCTGCCGATATTCTTGATCAGGTGATCCAGGAAATTAAATCTGCACCACTACCAATATTCAGCATCCATCTTGATGAATCTACAGACGTACACAATTATTAGTTTACGCAAGGTATATTAATGATGGCGACTTTAAAGATGAGTTTATTTTTTGCAAACCGCTTGAAACGACAACAACTGCACATGATGTTTTTGATGCAGTTGGCTCTTTTCTAAAAGCACATAATATCACCTGGGAAAAGGTTTGCGGTGTTTCCACAAATGGTGCTCCTGCTATGCTAGGATGTCGCTCAGGATTTCAACGTTTGGTACAAAATAAATCGCCAAAAGCATTTAGAACACACTGTATGATACATCGCCAAATATTAGCGACTAAGACATTGCCGCAAGATTTACAAGAAGTAATGAAAGGCGTCGTAACGTGTCAATTTTGTTAAGTCGAGCGCCTTAAACAGTCGGCTGTTTTGGCAACTGTGCAATGAGCTAGATGCGCCAAACAATGCTCTGTTATTTCACACTGAAGTCAGGTGGTTGTCAAGAGGAAAAGTTTTAAAACGTGTCTTTGAGCTTTGTGATGAACTGAAAACATTTTTAAATCAGAAAGCAAGACAGCAATTTGAAGCACTTTTAATGATAAAACTGAGCTGCAGAAAATAGCTTACTTGGTGGACATCTTTGCCATCTTGAATGACTTAAATTTATCGCTGGAAGGACCAAATGCAACATACCTCGATTTGTCCGAAAAAATTAGATCATTCCAAATTAAACTTCAGCTTTGGAAAATAAATTGGACAAAAATAAAATTTACATGTTTCCTACATTATCTGCCTTCTTTGAGGAACATTACATTGAACCAGACAGAAAAAATATGATAACTTCGGTGAAAGAACATTTGCACATGCTTGCAGACGAAGTTTCATAATACTTTCCTACTCTACCTGACACCCCATTTGCACTTGCCAGAAGTCCATTCACAGTGAAAGTTGAAGATGTACCGGAGACAGCACAAGAAGAGTTCATTGACCTAATTAACAATGATGCATGAAAACAGATTTCTTTGCAATGCCACTGGCAAAATTCTGGATTAAGTGTTTACAGTTATTTCCTATTCTGTCAGAGATTGTGCTGTGCCTTCTTCTTCCTTTTCCAACAACATATCTTTGCAAAACAGGGGTTTCCAGCTTGCTAGTAATCAAGTCTAAAAACCGAAGTAGACTTTTTGTGGAAAATGATCTTTGCTGTGCCCTTGCAAAGACTGCTCCAAGAATTTCTGAATTGGTAAGCAAGAAACAACCACAACCATCTCACTGAATTTAGCAGCATCCTGTTGCAAAATATTGCACTGTTGTTTACTGTTATATTACTGTTGTTATATTTAATCCATGCTATGTCATGGTGAAATGTTATTTATTTGGAATTTTTCTATTTAAACCCATGCTATGCCATGGTGAAATGCTATTTATTCGAATTAGTAATAAATATTTCTCAACATATAATAAATATTGTTTTTGTGATTAATCACTATGTTTAAATTATGTTGGATTTGTAGCAATGCGAATAGATAATGCAAATCAGGTATTTACATTTTGAATCATAATTGTAGCAAAATTACAGTTTTGAAGTAGCCACCAAAATTATTTTTTGGATTGGGGTCACCGCAACATGGGGAAATGTATTGCGGGGTCATGGCATTAGAAAGGTTGAGTACCACTGCATTACACTTTTCTTTCTGCTATTAAACTCAAAAGAGAAGTAACCTGAGCCTTCATCATCTTTCTTATCTATTATGATATTTTCTTCTTTAATTGTTGTTACTTTTTAATGTAAATCACCTTAGAGTTATTAGAAGGAATGAAATGGTTTTTGTCATTCACATAGATGGATTATACAGTTATGCAATCCCAGAATTTTTGGTGAGAGCTTCCACTCTCATGTGACTAGTGTAACTACTTTTTGGGTTTATTTTATTTTACTATTTTCACTAGCATATTTGTCAGCCCATTTTGTTTACAATTATTATTTTACAGTCTCTTTTTTCTTTTTTTTCTTTATTCTTAAACTCCTTTTTTTAAAAACTGCACGATACCTTCCCCCTTAGCTATAGGTATCCATCTTATATCCTAGACTTATTTTGTTACTATTAGAATGCAGGAGTGAGTTTATCCCTTTATATGAGCAGAACTGATATTTCTTTTGTCTTGGTGAAGGTCACTTAGATATTGCCAGGCATTTACAAGAAACTGACTTGTCACAATTATTAATTTTATTTGCAAGTCAAGTTGCAAATTGTTCTTGCCCAACAAAATCTCATAGTATATCGAACATATATCTTCTAATTATTTTACTTATGTATCCCCTTTTAGTATTACCTAAAGCAAAAGGTAAGCAAATTATAGTAAATCCAAAACATGTGCACCGATAACCTGACTCGAGAGATTTTCTAGATTTTCTACTTTTCAAACAGTAACTTTGAAAGAGTCTGCAGGAAATTGTAAATTGAATACTAAAATTTGATTAGGAATTATATTTCTTTATTTTAACAACTTACCGTATTTTTCGCTCTATAAGACGCACCTGCTGATAAGACGCACCTAGATTTTAGAGGAGGAAAATAGAAAAAAAATATTTTGAGCCAAAAAGTAGGCTAAAATATTTATTACAATAACACTCTACTTACGAGCTGCTCGAGATAAGAGCTGGGAGGGGAGAGACATTTTTGTTCGTCTCCCGAGCTCACATCCGGGATACGAGCCGAGAGGAGCCGCGCCCCCCTGACGCTTTCGGCGGCTTCCGAAGCGACGCTGGAAGGAAGGAAGGCAAGCCAGCGCCCGGCTCCTATCGGCTCGTATCCCGGCACTTGGTGAGCGGAGAGGCAGTCGCCTCCCCTGCCGCCCCACTCTGGGGGTCCTTGGCTTCTGCTGGGGGTGGGGGGATCCGAACGCTGTCAGGGGGACTGTCGCCGGCAAAGGCTAGCAGGGAGATAGGGAGCACGCGCAACCGCCCGTGCGCCCCCGACATTTCCAGCACCCCCCCAAACCCCCAACCCAGGTTCGGGGGGTGCTGGGAAGCCCCCCAGGCCGGCTGCGATCTTTTAAAACAGCCGCGCCGCTTCCCAGCTGACTCCTGAAGCCAAAAGCCAAAGGCGAACTTCCGTGCTTCAGGAGTCAGCTGGGAAGCGGCGCGGCTGTTTTAAAAGATCGCAGACGGCCTGGGGGGCTTCCCAGCACCCCCCCCGAACACCCAACCCGGGTTCGGGGGGTGCTGGGAAGCCCCCCAGACCGGCTGCGATCTTTTAAAACAGCCGCGCCGCTTCCCAGCTGACTCCTGAAGCCAAAAGCCAAAGGCGAACTTCCGCGCTTCAGGAGTCAGCTGGGAAGCGGTGCGGCTGTTTTAAAAGATCACAGACGGCCTGGGGGGCTTCCCAGCACCCCCCCACCCCCAACCCTGCATCTTCGCTCCATAAGACGCGGCTGATTTTTCATCCTACTTTGGGAGGAAAAAAACTGCGTCTTATGGAGCGAAAAATACGGTAAATAGAAACAAAATAAAATTAGGTGTAAAGCTCTTATTAAAAACAGCTGTATTCAACATGAGAACTTTCCTACTGAAGTATGAAATATTAAAGAATCTGTAAAAGTAAAACCATATTTTTTCATACCACTGAATGTAATCTTGAAAAATATGAAAGATTACTCAGGTCATGTCAAATAAATATTTCAGGTTTTTTCAAACTGGTCTTCCTTTGATACAGATGTGCTGTATAGTTGCTTCAAAATACATGCTATACAAAATTCATAGTCAGTTGAATTTTACTTGTGATGCTATTTCTAACAGTCTCTAGAGCCGATGCATCTTTGTAATAGAATGCATTTTTTTCTTGGAAACACTGTCAGAGCTTCCTTGGAATTTTTATACCAAGATAAACAAAATATTCAGAGTATATTGTAAAGCACCATGCCTTGTACTTGTCTAGATTATATAATTTAGTAACATCATTTGTAACATACTCTAGTTTGATTGCATGAATTTTCCTCATATTTTAATTCCTTTTTTTTTCAGATCTGTTTAAGCAAGTAGCTAGTCCTACTGGGTTCTGTGATCAACGTCATCTAGGTCTCCTCCTACATGACTCTATCCAGATTCCAAGACAGCTGGGAGAAGTTGCTTCCTTTGGTGGCAGTAATATTGAACCTAGTGTCAGGAGTTGTTTTCAGTTTGTAAGTATATCTTTTGCTTTTAAAAAGACTCAATATTTTAATAACATGCTCAGCACAGCTGCTTCAAAACCTGTCATATTTGGTATTGGACACATTTTGAAGCAGAAATCTTGTACTGGCATCCAGTGAAAGAAAAAACTTGCTGATGTTGATTGCAATAGGACTCACTATTTCTTCCAGTCAAAGTAGTGGGTCAAGTGGTAAGTCATGTGGTTTTCTTACTTGTTAGTTTTAGTATTCAACACATCTGTTGGAACAAATAATCGACAAAGACCAAAGTACCACTGTATGTAGATTTCAAGAGAAACAATTACATGAATATTATTATATTTTATATAATATTTTTGATATATTTTGATGACTGCATTTTCTTTAACTCTTTCCTTGATTCACTGAAAATGTATGTAGATTTAAAGAGAAACAATTACATGAATATTATTATATTTCGATATTTTGATGACTGCATTTTCTTTAACTCTTTCCTTGATTCACTGAAAATGCCATATACTAAATAGACACAAAAAATAATCAGACCAGTCTGAAGGTGCTGCTGGAACTAGATCCATCCCATGTAAATATTTATTTCTATATCTAGAATTCTTCTTTATATAAAAAAAAATATTAGAAAAGGAGGTTTTATTTACAAATGTATAATACATTCAAATGTATATGAACACAGAAAACACAACATTAAAAATAAGAAAGATGACCTTGCTCTCTCTTTACTAGGTTGTTATTACTTATATGTTTCTAAATTTTTTGCAGATTATCATATCGTTAACAAATATACCTTTCCATTATAATTCCATTCCATTATAGTAATATATTTTTTATTTACTTTTCCTGGTTTGAGGGGTTTTTACTATGAGTGTGTTTTTTGGAGGGGGATTGGTTTAGCTGTTACTACGTGCTGATTGTTAAACTTGTACTGTTCAGATCAATATTGAATCAGCATGTAGCAACAGATAAACAAAAAAAAACCCTCCAACCCCCCCCCAAAAAAAACCCCTACACTCATAGTAAGAACCCCTCAAATGAGGAAAAGTAAATCAATCACAAGTTTCAGACCTGTAAAAGTCAATATTGACCTGAACAGGACAAGTATAACAAACAGCACGTAGCATCAGGTAACACCCCCCCACCCCACCCCCAAACTCATAGTAAGAACCCCTCAAATGAGGAAAAGTAAATCAATCACAAGTTTCAGACCTGTAAAAGTCAATTAATCACAAGTTTCAGGCCTGTAAACTCTTCGAGTCAAATAGACCCGAAACAGTATATGTGTATAATCATTACTTTTTTTCTGAAAAAATAAAAATAAAATTTCATTTTTAATTTCATTTTTCATTTGTTTATAATCAAGCACGTTCACATATAGTTTACTAATGCAATAGATATTTTAAAAAACCACAGTAGCTAAAATCAACATTTTTTTAGTCCGGGTCAAATAGACCCAGGAACAGAACAAGAGTATAGTCATTGCACCCAGCAAAAACTAAGCAACCAAAAAAAATACTCATAGAAAGAACCTCTCAACTGAGACAAAGTCATGTAATTTCAAGTTTCAGATATGCAGGGAAAATTTTTTACAGGGTCTCAAACTTCGTTTCGGGTCAAATAGACCCGAACAGAACAGCAGGGTTAAGTCTCGGATTTCGGCTTCTATTTGATTTTGGCTTGAGGCTCTAACTCAAATCTGGCTCTCAGCTCCCCCATATTCCCTAACTCTGGTTCATCTTCATCATGAAGTTTCATCACCCACTCTGCAGCTTCTCCCTCTAGGTTGGCAGTCATGCATTCACCATTGCCGTGTCCAATGTGTAGACTGGGGCATAGCAGTCCAGGTAGGTCCACATCTGGTTGAGCAAGAACACCAATTTCTCTTGGTCTCCGTCAAAAGTGTCCTTCATAGGTGGTGGGTCTGCTGACGGTGAAGGAGGGGATGCCCACGGGCCAGGGAACCAACTGGGTCCCTGATAATAAAGCCATGGCAGGTACCCATGCCATCCAGGACGAGTCTGAGGTTGCCCATCAAACCTGCTGCTGGTTGCTGCCTTGGGGGCTCTGCCTTCAGCTTGGATTCGCTACCCCAGCTGGCTTCAGTGGGTCAGCAGTGGCTGAGTTGTCAAGCTGATGTCAGCATGGATGACCCAATTCAGTCCATCAGTTCCACTCTCCACATAGTCAAATCTCCCTCTCAGCTGCTGTACAGTGAAAGACGGTCAGGTATTTTCATTCCCTGTGCTCATCCCACTTGGCGGTTCTCTTCGCTTTCCATCTCAAGATAAGAGTGGCCAGGGATTAAGGGGACCTTGAGAAATTTGGCATGCACTTGCGATTGGCTCCCACCCCTGTTCAGTAAAGGGCATCAGTGGCTAGGGCTTCCTCCCATATCACTGACTTATCAGTCCTTTCCACACAGATCGCCAGTGATTCCCATCTAACCCCAGCTGGGGCAGCATTAGGTTTAGCGGTCACTTCCCCCATCTTCTCCATCTCCGATCTTCCCTGAGTCTTTTCCACCACTCCAGTGTTGTCGGAAGGGCGATCGGGGCTCAGGACCCTGGATAGGTTTATATGAGTTGGTTTAATGTCAATACTCTGACTAAAACTCAAGCAAATCACAATGAGACTTGGTTCCTTCTCAAAGGTCTGCTTTAATGAGGAACAGAAATATGGCTGCTGCCAAGTTCGGTTCAAAGTTGATAGCATTACTTTTCTCTCACAGGCAAATAACAAATCTGAAATTGAGGCAGCTCTTTTTCTGGATTGGATGAGACTTGAACCACAATCAATGGTATGGCTTCCAGTTTTACATAGAGTGGCAGCTGCCGAAACTGCCAAACATCAGGCCAAGTGCAACATCTGTAAAGAATGTCCAATTATTGGATTCAGGTAAAATGCTAAATTAATTAACACTTTGATACTTTTGATGGAACTATAATCATGAAATATTATTCAGCATAAAACCTTATAAGCTAAATGACCAGTGGTAGCATAGAGCATCTCTTTAAAGAAGAAATTGGTTTTTTATCAAATATATTTATCTTTTTTAAGTGAACTAATGCAGGAAACAATTTGCAAATTTCTTCACCATTTAAAATCTCAATTTTGTCTTTTTTCAAATTAAATATTCAGAAATTGAACAAATGAGTTTTATGAAAAAGTAAATTCCTTCTTCGTTTTAAAATTGTGTTTGGACACAAAAATATACGAAGTTAGTCCTCAACTTACAACCATAATATTAAACCCAAATTTTTTGTTGCTAAATGAGACAGTTACCAGACGTACCAGTGTATAAGACGCACCTAGATTTTAGAGGGGGAAAACAAGGAAAAAAGTATTCTGAACTAAATGGTGTAGTATTATATTGTTTAATAAAATGCCAGTGTAGCAGAATACTTTTTACAACCATGTATACTTTTTAAAAGCATGTACACTTTTTACAAACTTCAAACTTGACAGCTTCAAGACTTGTGGATTCCAACTCCCAGAATTCCTCCACCAGTCATGCTAGCTCAGAAATGGGAGTTGAAGTCCACAAGTCTTAAACGTGCCAGGTTTGAAGACCCTTGCACCCCTAACCCAGTGTTTTCAAACTTGACAGCTTTAAGACTTCAACTCCCAAAATTCCTACGCTGCCAGGATCCACCTCCGAGAGTGACTCGCTGCATTGCCAAATCACAAAGGCCTGGTTCCACGTCTCCAAGGGGCCAAGGCAGCTCCTCCTCATCCCCTTCTCCCAGCTGCAGCAGAAAACCTGACTGCGGCGCTTCTCTGTCACCCGCCACTCCGCGCAACTTTCACCCTAAACGAGCCTCAATTACCCCCCCCCCCCCCCACCACCTCTGTTGCCTTTTCTTTTTCCAGGCTGGCCTCTGTCCCTACAATGATAACCGCCCGGTTCAATTGTAAGCCCCAGCCTTGCCTGCCGCAGTACCCTGTTCTCCTCTCTCACTTTGTAGATTTGTCTTAGGTTCATCTTGTGTGGAGAGACTGAGAGCAACCACCTTTCCTTCCTCCTCCCAGCCACTGAGGAGAGCAGCGCGGCACTTGCAACTCTTTTCCCTGGCCTTGTAGCAACAGTGGCTGTAGCCGCTGCTACCAATTCCTCCTCGGCCTTGACATTGTTTCCTTCCAACATAGCGAGGATGGGAGGCTGCTCCTCTCACCACTGCGGCTGCTTCTAATGGAGGGTTTCAGATCCGGGTGGGGATGGCAGCAAAGGAAAGTGTATGCGGCGGCTTATGGCAGCACCTGCTTGTCACTGTGGAGGAAGGACGAAGCAGGTCCACACGAGAATGCAGCGCTGCCGGTTTGCCTCAGCCTCCATTAGAATCAGTGGCAGCAGCAAAAGTAGCAGCCTCCCATCCTCGCTATGTTGGAAGGAAACGACGTCAAGGCCAAGGAGGAAGCAGTAGCAGCAGCTACAGCCGCTGTTGCTTCAAGACTGGGGAAAAGAGTTGCAAGCGCCGAGCTGCTCTCCTCAGTGGCCAGAAGAGGGAAGGAAAGGTGGGCGCTCTCAATCTCTCCGCATGAAATGAACCTACAAAATGAGAGAAGCGCCCATGTGACAGAGATCAGAAGCTCGGCTTTCCCCCATGCCTTGAAACTTGCTGTATAGTCCCGTAGTCCGGCGGTGGCGGCTTCAGCAGTTGCGGTCGGCAGCAGCAGCAGCAGCCTTCTAGTAATCCAGCAATAACGACTTCTCACGCAATTTGGGAGCGGCGGCCGGTGCCAGCCACCAAACTGTGTAAAAGGCCGCCGCCACTGGACTACGAGAAGGCTGCCGCTGCTGCTGCTGACTGCCACCCAACTGCATTGGGTGTATAAGATGCACCCAGTTTTTGGCACACTTTTTTTGAGACAAAAAGGGTCGTCATATACACCGAAAAATACGATATGTGAGTTTTGCCCCATTTTATGACCTTTAGTTAAGTGAATCGCTGCAAATGTTAAATTAGTAAAACTGTTGGTAAGAGAATCTGGCTTTAATATTAACTTTGCTTTCCAGAAAGTCTCAAAAGCTAGTTATATGAGCCCAGGATATGGCAACCATCATAAATATGAGTCAGTTGCCAAGTGGCTAAATTTTGATCAGATGACCATAGGGATCTGCAACAATAATAAGTGTGGAAAAACTCTTGTAAGTCACTTTTTTCAGTGTGGTTGCAACTTTAAACAGTCCTTAAATAAATAGTTGCTACATATTATGCTACAGAATTCTCCTAATTAATGTATAGGCCCCTAATTTTTCTTACAGTAAAGGACTACCTCTATGCACAATTAAGCTACCTTTGAATAGTAAATGTACAATGATACTAGCTCCATTATTTTAAATGATGCCCAATTTATTACCAGTCTAGGGTTTGTAGAATAGATACAACATGCTCTCATAAGAGTGCATCCAGTAAAATTTTGACTGATTATGAAATCAGCTGCAACTTCTGACTTTTTAAAACTACAGTGTTAATCATTTTGATTATTTCAATGTATTGAATCCCTCTTACACTGAAATCCTGCTGCTATTTGTCCTGCTATGACAAATAGCATATCTGATTAATTGATAACCAATCTATTACTGCTTTCAGGCAACCCAAGTTCTTTAATAATTGAATGAAATATATGTTTATAGGCCATGCATAATTAAAAAAACAAAAATGGTTTAAGAGATTTCAGTTATTTTTCCAGTGTTCTCAGTTTTTGTAAATGGATCTCTTATAGTTAATTTTGTGTTGCTGATTAAAATTGTATCATGAAGCACTAATATGATATTCTTCAGACTTATACCCTAGACACAACTTACTCTTAAATTTGTAAATTGCATTTTCTTTTAGATACAGAAGCTTAAAACATTTTAACTATGATATCTGCCAAAGCTGCTTCTTTTCTGGCCGAGTTGCAAAAGGTCATAAGATGCACTACCCAATGGTGGAATATTGTACACCAGTAAGTAAAAGCACAGTATTTGTATTTGTGTAGATAAATTTGTAAGATTGAGTAATGAATTGTTGAGGAAAAGTAAACATCTATGCATATTTGGATGGAAAATATTGCCATATTTTTGGAGTATAAGACACACTTTTTTACCCCCCCAAAAGAGGGTGCAAATTTGGGTGCTTCTTATACATCAAATATATCTCCACCCAGCCACTCCCATCCTTTGGCCTCTGCCTCCCAGCAATTTACCTCCTTGCAGCAAAGAACAGAGCCTGTTAAGTCAAGCAACTCAATATCAGCTTCCCGACCCTCAGCTGATTTGAGGCTATTCAAATTATTGGACTTATTTTGAAACACTTTTTTATTATTGTTCTAGGCAACAAAATGAAGAAGCTTTTTAAAATAAATGCTTGATCTGAAGAAGCCCAGTGCTATTGTATCTATTGTATCTTCTTTTAAAAAGCAGAGAATAACTATACTTTCAAAAAGCCACATCAACTTTAAAGATCTGTAAAAGTATAATCTGAAATGTAACAGTGTCCTGTTTAGTATTAAGATAAGACAGCTGAGTTAAATGTTGACTTATTTTTATTTATTTTATTTTATTATTTCGATTTCTAAGCTGCCCTTCTTTGGAGACTCAGGGCGACTTACAACATAAAGAATAAATACACAAACACGGCATAGTAAAAATCAAAGATAAAACCATACCAATTTAAAAATTAAAATCTATTAAACATATTAAAGTCCAATTTAAGGAAGCCTAAAAACCCATGTCTTAAAGCCATTCAGCCACATTCATCCATATCTCTGTCATAACGTGGGCTGGAGCAGAATATCTATGTTCAACAGCCCCAAGCCTGCCGGCAAAGATGTGTTTTCAGCATCTTCCGAAAGGCCAAGAGAGTGGGAGCAGTGGGAAACTCTGGAGGGGAGTTGATTCCAAAGGACTGAAGCTGCCATAGAGAAGGCTCTTCCTCTGGCATTGTTTGGATGATAGGACTTGGAGAAGGCCAACTGTATGAACCCTGACCGGCCGCTGGAATACATGAGGCAAGAGATAGTCCCATAGGTAATCTGGTCCTAAGCCATCTAAGGCCTTATAGATAACCACACTTTAAATTGCATTCGGAGACTAATCAGAAGCCAGTGCAGCTCACAGAGTGTTGACGAGACATGGGCATACCTGGGAAGCACAGCTGTGTTTTGGACTAGCTGCAGTCTCCCAAAGTTCTTTAAAGGTAGCTCCATGTAGAGAGCATGGCAATAATCAAACCTTGAGGTAATGAGGGTGTGAATGACTGTAAGGAGAGACTCCCTGTCCAAATAAGGCCACAAATCTGTGCAAATGTCCCCCTTGCCACAGCTGAGAGATGTTGTTCCAAACTCAGCTGTGGATTAAGGAGGACTCCCAAGTTCCGGAACTTCTTTGACTGAGTCAAAGATCTCCCCCCCCCCCCCCCAGGGTAATGGCAGACAGATAGTAGGGTCCTTGGGAGGCAATGCCCACAGTCAATCTGTCTTGTCAGGGTTGAGCTTGAGCCTGTTGGCACCCATCCAGACCCTCACAGTTTCCAAACACTGGCACATCACCTGAACTGCTTCACCAAATTGGCACAGGGTGGAAATGTACAGCTGAGTATCATCCAGGTACTGATGGTAACTCAGCCCGTGTTGATAGATGATCTCACCCAGTGGTTTCATGTAGATATTGAACAGCAGGGGGGAGAGGACAGACTCCTGAGGCACCCCACAAAGGAGGGGCCTAGGAGTCGACATCTGACCCCCCCCCAACTGTGACTGAGCAGATAGGTAGGAGGAGAACCACTGTAAAACACTGCCTCCCACTCACAACCCCTCCAGCTGGTGCAGAAGATGCCATAGCCAATAGTATCGAAAACTGCTGAGAGATCAAGAAGCACTAGGATAGAAGAGAGACCCCTATCCCGTGCCTGCCAGAGATCATCCATCAGTGCAACCAAAACAGTCTCAGTGCTGTAGCCAGGTCTGAAACCAGACTGCAGAGGGCCTAGGTAATCAGCTTCATCCAAGGACTGCTGGAATTGGAGCGCCACCACTTTCTCAACAACCTTCCCTAAGAAGGGAAGGTTGGAGACAGGATGATAGTTGTTTAAAACAGCCAGATCCAGGGAAGGCTTTGTGAAGAGGGAGCACACAATTGCCTCTTTTAAGAGAGCCAGAAAGGACCCCTCCCTCAGAGAAGCATTGACAACTGCTTGGATCCAGCCTTGTGTCACCTCCCTGCTGGTCAAAACCAGTCAGGAGGGACACGGGTCCAATAAGCAGGTGGCGGAATTCACAGCTCCTATGGCCTTGTTCACTTCATCAGATGTCACCAGGTCAAATTCCTCCCACACATCTGGACTAATACAGGACTCTGTCACCTCCACTGACTTGTTGTCAGTTGAAACTGCATTTCAATCGGAGTCCAGGTCTGCCCGGATCTGAGCGACTTTATCTGCAAAAAACACATTGAGATTCTCCACACTACCCTGCAAGGGTTCATCAACACCTCCCCCCCCCCCCCCCATACACACTCTGCATGTTAAGGAGAGAGCGAGTCACCCTAAACAGGGTGGCTGGGTGAGATTTTGCTGATGCAATCAAGGCAGAATGATATGCACATCTTGCTGCCTTGAGCACCACTTAATATAAGAACTTATTAGTGCTCGGTCAAATCCAGATTTACTGTCCTTCCACTGTTTCTCTAGACATCTTTTCTGGCATTTCATCCCCCAGAGTTCCTTGGTAAACCAAGGGGAACTCCTGGGTCTACTGCCACAGAGAGGTTGTT